>NC_140987.1:312581535-312843244 GCF_052327205.1 Somniosus microcephalus
CCCTTCACACTCCTACCCCCCTCACACTCTTCCCCCCCACACTCTTCCCCCCTCACTCTCCCCCCTCTACTAATCCCCCTCAACACACACTCTACCCCCCCACACACTCCCCCACCACACCACAACCCCCCCCCACACCCCCCCACCCACAACCCCCCCCCACCCAACCCCCCCCCACACAACCCCCCCACACACCCCCCCCACACACCCCCCCACCCCACACTCCCCCCTCACACTCTTCCCCCCCACACACAACCCCCCCCACACAACTCCCACCCCCCCACACACTCCCCCCCACACACTCTTCCCCCCACACACAACCCCCCCCCACACAACCCCCCACCACTCAACCCCCCCCACACACTCTCCCCCCCCACACACTCAACCCCCCACACCCACAACCCCCACACACAACCCCCCACCACAACCCCCCCCTCACACTCTCCCCCCCCACACTCTTCCCCCCCACACACTCCCCCCTCACCACTCTCCCCCACACACAACCCACTCACACCATCCCCCACACACTCTACCCCCCCCACAACCTTCCCCCCCCACACACTCCCCCCCACACATCCCCCCCCACACTCTTCCCCCCACACTCTCCCCCCCACACTTCCCCCCCTCACACTCATCCCCCCTCACACTCTTCCCCCCCTCACACACTCCCCCCACACACTCTTCCACACCCCCCTCACACTCTTCCCCCCCTCACACTCTTCCCCCCCTCACACTCTTCCCCCCCTCACACTCTTCCCCCCTCACACTCTTCCCCCTCACACTCTTCCCCCCCCACACTCTTCCCCCCTCACACTCTTCCCCCCCTCACACTCTTCCCCCTCACACTCTCCCCCTCACACTCTTCCCCCCCACACTCTTCCCCCCCTCACACTCTCCCCCCTCACACTCTTCCCCCCCCTCACACTCTTCCCCCCTCACACTCTTTCCCCCCCCACACTCTTCCCCCCCTCACACTCTTCCCCCCCACACTCTTCCCCCCTCACACTCTTCCCCCCCCACACTCTTCCCCCTCACACTCTTCCCCCCCTCACACTCTTCCCCCCTCACACTCTTCCCTCCCCTCACACTCTTCCCCCCTCACACTCTTCCCCCCCCTCACACTCTTCCCCCCCTCACATTCTTCCGCCCCCCCCACACTCTTCCCCCCTCACACTCTTACCCCCCCCACACTCTTCCCCCCCCACCCACACTCTTCCCCCCACCCACACTCTTCCCCCCCCCACACTCTTCCCCCCCCCACACTCTTCCCCCCCCACACTCTTCCCCCCCCACACTCTTCCCCCCCCACACTCTTCCACCCCCCCCACTCTTCCCCCCCCCCACACTCTTCCCCCCACACTCTTCCCCCCCCCACACTCTTCCCCCCCCCACTCTTCCCCCTCCCCCGTTGAGCTGAGCGGCGGCCGGTGCCGAGAGCGGTCTCTCGCAGGCGGCGCATGCGCGGTCAGTGCGGCCGGCGCATGCGCGGTCAGTGCGGCCGGCGCGGGGCGGCCCGCGGGGAGCAGGCAAGGGCGGCCTGGTGGCCGTTAGCAAGCAGGAAACTTCCGGCGGCCCGCCCGCGCTCCGTGAAACCTGAGAGGGGGAAGTAGAGAGAGAGAGAGAGGGAAGAGGAGAAGGAGAGAGAGAGAGAGAGAGGGAAGAGGAGAGAGAGAAGGAGAGAGAGAGGGGAGAGAGAGAGAAATTTTTTGATTTTTAAAAACGCCGGTTTGGGGACGGCGGCGGTTAGGGGATCACTTCAGTTCCTCCTGTTGCTAAAGACTATTTAAAACACAAATAAATTGTTATTTAATTCCCTAACACATAATTAAAATATTTACCTTAGTTCCCTAACACACAGAAAGTGTGGGGGAAAAAATCGTGGAAAATCAAGATGGCGGCCACTCACCTCGGTTCAGAAGGATAAGGCCCGCCCACACACGCACCGATTGGTCGACCGGTCAGGTCACCGAAGCGTAGGATTGGTCAACAGTCGAGTCACTCGACACTCAACTGTAGGACGGCACGCGCCAGGAACCCGCCGTCCGATTGGTCGACCTCAACGTCACACGGTCGCTAATGAGATGCTAATGAGCGGAACGCTGAATGTTTTTGGGATACCGCGGGCGGGATTTTTGTCCGGCCGAAACGTAAATATGCCTATGACCGGTCCGGAATCGCAAGCTTTCTTTTGAGTCGACGCGTGCGTCGGTACGCTCTGTAACTTTCAAACGTATAGAGAACGGACAGACAGACATCGGGACAGACAGAAGAGCCGCTTTATATATATAGATTAAGGGCAAGAGGATAACCAGGGAAAGGGTAGGGCCCATTAGGGACCAAAGTGGCAAACTGTGTGTAGAGCCAGATGAAGTAGGTGGGGTTTTAAATGAATTTTTTGCCTCTGTGTTCACTATGGAGAAAGACGATGTAGACATAGAAGTCGGGCAAGGGGACTGTGACATACTTGAACATATTAGCATCGAGAGGGAGGAGGTACTAGCGGTTTTAGCAGGCCAAAAAGTGGATAAATCCCCAGGCCTGGACGAGATGTATCCCAGGCTGTTGTGTGAGGCAAAGGAGGAGATTGCAGGGGCTCTAACACAAATTTTCAGAACCTCTCTGGCCACAGGGGATGTACCAGAGGACTGGAGAACAGCTAACGTAGTACCATTATTCAAGAAGGGTAGCAGGGATAAACCAGGGAATTACAGGCCAGTGAGCCTAACATCTGTGGTCGGGAAATTATTGGAAAAAATTCTGAGGGACAAAATTAGTCTCCACTTGGAGAGGCAAGGATTAATCGGGGATAGTCAGCATGGCTTTGTCAAGGGTAAATCATGTCTGACCAATCTGATTGAATTTTTCGAGGGGGTGACTAGGTGTGCGGATGAGGGAAATGCTGTGGATGTGGTTGACATGGACTTCAGTAAAGCTTTTGACAAAGTCCCGCATAGGAGACTGGTCAAGAAGGTAAGAGCCCATGGGATCCAGGGGGCCTTGGCGCGTTGGATCCTAAACTGGCTGAGTGGCAGGAGGCAGAGGGTGATGGTCGAAGGTTGCTTTTGTGACTGGAAGCCTGTGTCCAGTGGGGTACCTCAGGGATCGGTGCTGGGTCCCTTGCTGTTTGTGATCTACATTAATGATTTGGATGAGAATGTAAAGGGTATGATCAGTAAGTTCGCGGATGACACGAAAATTGGTGGGGTGGTAAATTGCGAGGAGGAAAGCCTCAGGCTACAGGATGATATTAACGGGTTGGTCAGATGGGCGGAAAAGTGGCAAATGGAATTTAACCCTGAAAAGTGCGAGGTGATGCATTTTGGACGGACAAATAAGGCAAGGGAATACACAATGAGTGGTAGGACCCTAGGAAGTACAGAGGGTCAGAGGGACCTTGGTGTACATGTACATAGATCCCTGAAGGCAGTGGAACAGGTAGATAAGGTTGTTAAAAAGGCATATGGGATACTTGCCTTCATTAGCCGAGGCATAGAATATAAGAGCAGGGAGGTTATGATGGAGCTGTACAAAACGCTGGTGAGGCCACAGCTGGAGTACTGTGTGCAGTTCTGGTCGCCTCACTATAGGAGGGATGTGATTGCTTTGGCGAGGGTGCAGAGGAGATTCACCAGGATGTTACCTGGGATGGAGCGCCTTAGCTATGAAGAAAGACTAAACAGGCTGGGGTTGTTTTCCTTGGAGCAAAGGAGGCTGAGGGGGGACCTGATTGAGGTGTACAAAATGATGAGGGGCATAGATAGGGTAGATAAAGAGGAACTTTTCCCCTTAGTAAGGGGGTCAATAACAAGGGGGCATAGATTCAGGGTAAGGGGCAGGAGATTTAGAGGGGATTTGAGGAGGAACTTTTTCACCCAGAGGGTGGTTGGAAGCTGGAACTCACTGCCTGAAAGGGTGGTAGAGGCAGGAACCCTCACAACATTCAAGAAGCATTTGGATGGGCACTTGAAATGCCATTGCATACAAGGCTATGGACCAAATGCTGGAAAATGGGGTTAGACTGGACAGGGATTGATGGACGGCGCAGACACGATGGGCCGAAGGGCCTCTTTCTGCGCTGTAAAACTCTATCGGATGAAACTTCAGTAGCCTTAGCGCCTCATTTGAGGCGCTAGAGGGCCTTGCGCCGGAGTTATGGCCAGTAGTGAAATTCCCTGGGGCCCTAAATCGGCGTTGCTCCGGTAGCGCTGCGCCGGCACCGATGACGTCATCGGTGTGCGCAGCGTCCCGGTTGCCGTGGTAACCCGCCCGAACTCCGAAATTGAGTTGCGGCCGCCTCGCCCGTGGCAGCCGCAACCAGCGTTTTGTCAGAGGTGCCTTACTGCAGTTAGCGCCGGCGCATTAAAGGCCCCGCGGCGGCCGGCCGCTTTCCCGCCGGCCGCCTGCCCGCAGCTCCCTCCCCGGACTTCTCTTCCCCCCCCCCCCCCCCCGGAACAGATGCAAGCCCGGCACTTGTCCGAGGTGCCGGGCTCATTTTTAAGCAGATTTGCGCGGGCCGCGGCCGGGTGCAGGCAGCTCCTCCTTAACGGAAGGAGGAGGCCTGCACTTCCCCAGCCTGCCGCACCGCATCGGGTGCCGCAGCGCCGGAATTGCGGCGCGAAACGGCAGTTAGCGCCCTTTTCCAGGCGCTAAGACCCTTCAGTAGCGCCGGCAGCCGTTTGGGCGCGGCGCCACTGAATTTTTGGCGCGCGCAGGGGACTTACCGCCGGCACTAATTTCCAGCGCTAAAGCCCTGGCTAAGCCAAAACCCAATTTCTAGGCCTATGACTCTATGACAACCGCGCCTTAATCGTATCATACTTGCTGTCAGTAGGACTACCGAGGAGGCTGATGATCCGTGAGGCAGTTGCGCTGTCGAGGGCGGAGACCACGTAATAATAATGGGTCTGATCCACGATGATGCTCCTGATGGCGAACTGGGCTTCAGCCTGGATAAACCAGGCGTCTGGTTGTTGCTCCCAGAACTGTTGGCAGTTTCAGAGTCACGGCGTTCGTGTCCATGATGAATCTTCCACGAAAATTGTTCGTAGAAGTCAGGGTCACCAATGTAGGAACGGAGGTTCCTATCAAAAAGACTGAGTTCGACTCAGGCAATCAAAACAATGAACTTTAATGGAACAAAACAGGTTTTAACTAGAAACTGCTGGAATATATCGAATACAGGTCTGCTCTCATTGAAGGCTCCACGAGGACTGATCCTCTGGTCTGAAAGCTGACGTCATGACTGTAACGATCAATAACATGTCATTCTATAGTGGACACTAGGTGGAGCCGTAGAGCTGGATATAGCTGTATGTATAAGACTGCACTACCCAGCTGTATATATATTAAGACTACATTACCCATGAGGCACTAGGCTACCCACAAGGCAACAGTCAAGATGGCAGCCTGCACACAAGAGCACACATGCTGCATCTCTACAGATACTGTACCTAGAGAACGTGTACTGAATAAATGACTAGCTAGAAGCTAGCTGTGTTCATAATAAGAATGTCTATTTATTAATGAACATAAGAATGACATCATCACGTTCTTCCCGCCATTGGGGAATCACGTGACTAACAGCATGATATCATCACGTTGAAACTGTGCTGTAAAGGTAACTAGACATTGTACAGTCAAACAGTGTAATTAAAGGTACAGACACAGACAGTAACTACATTGCTGTTAAAGGAATTATGTACAACCGCTCTGAGTCCTTTGGTGGCTCCGCCACAACTTGATTGAAACATATAAGATCCTGAGGGGTCTGGACAGGGCGGATGTGGAGAGGATGTTTCCACTTGTGGGCGAATCTAGAACTAGAGGTCACTGTTTAAAAATAATGGGTCGCCCATTTAAGACAGAGATGAGGAGAAAAAAATTTTCACCAAGGGTCGTGAGTTTTTGGAACTCTCTTCCTCAGAGGGTGGTGGAAGCAGAGTCTTTGAATATTTTTAAGGCAGAGGTCGATAGATTCTTGGTAAGCAAGGGGGTGAAAAGTTATCGGGGGTAGGCGGGAATGTGGTAGGCGGGAATGGCGGAGCAGGCTTGAAGGGCCGAGTGGCCTAATCCTGCTCCTAATTCATATGTTCGTATGATTTGAAAACAAGGAAGAGAATTTTGAAATCGAGACTTTGCTTAACCAGGAGCCAAGGTAGGTCAGTGAGCACAGAGGTGATGGGTGAATGGGACTTGGTGCGAGTTAGGACACGGGCAGCCGAGTTTTGGATGACCTCAAGTTTACGTAGGGCAGAACGTGGGAGGCCAGCCAGGAGTGCGTTGGAATAGTCCAGTCTAGAGTAACAAAGGCATGGATGAGGGTTTCAGCGGATGATCTGAGGCAAGGGCAGAGACGGGCGATGTTACGGAGGTGGAAATAGGCGGTCTTTGTTACGCTGCGGATATGTGGTTTCATATCAGGGTCAGGGTCAAATATGACACCAAGGTTGTGCGAACAGTGTGGTTTCAGCTCTGAAAGTCTGTGCCTCCAACCCAATATCAAGTACAAAATACTTCCCAAAAATAGAAATTTAATAAAAGCGAATAGCCTATTTTTCTGTTTTACATTTTGTAAAATTGCAAACCTGCCCTGTTCAGAACATTTTTACAGTGATTGAGATCCTTTAACCTGAAAAACCTGAAGGGTTTGCACATAAGCTATAACATGCTGATGTCAGGCCGCCTGGGACCTCAGGATGGGATTGAGGCCTGGTCCCTGGTGATTCGGCCATTAAATTCATTTTTTGCAATGTTTAAAGTGACCTCCTCGAGGCACCTGGCAGCCCTTCCTCCCATGTCTCCTACCTCCCCCCCCCCCCACACCCACCATTGATACATCCCTTCTCTGCCAGACTTTTCAGCCTCCAATAGTGGGAGGAGAAGGCCCCAGAGCCCCCTTTACCTCCAAATGCATTTCAATTATGGGACCTCCCACTGATCTGGTGAACTGTGGTGGGGATCCGTGATGGATGTATCTCGACCCTTATGCTGAGATATGCCACCCCTTGGATTTTCAGAGCCCAGAACTTTCCCATGCTCCCACCCCTGTTACATTCTACCACCTGATCAGTTTTGGACCTGAGGAGGTGTCTAGCAACCTCCTTTTTCATCCATGTTTCCTTACTGGTACAGCACACCTAGGCAATGGAAAGGGATGTTGAAATGGAACAGGCACTGCACTTTCCATTGGATGCCTGGTGGCTTACAGAAAGAAGTACATTCCCAGGGGGGGAAGATTGTTTTTATTTAAAGTAGAAATGTCTGACAATGTTAATTGAATGTAATAAATTCAATACTGTGAATTTTGGTGAGATCTGAGGGTTGGATTCTTCATGCACAGATGGAATTCAGCTGGCATAAATTTTTTGAAGTTTTTCAATTTTCCAACAACTTTTTTATCAGTGAGGTTTATATATCTTCTCGGAACTGAAAACTGGTAACAGAGATAAAAAAAATATGTACTTTGGTTTTTGGCTGTGTATGGGCCTTTCATTTCCCACTGTTAGAATCCATGCACCAATGGCAATTGCCAAATATGGAAGATTTGTTAAGGGGTTGTTTTGTTCACCATGACCATATTCACAATAAAAGGCTGTTGTCATGCACGTTGGAATTCTCCAATGTGCCTAAATGTAGTTCTGTTAGGCCACGTAAGTTGGTAACTGTTTTGTCAGTATAAACAATAACATTAGTCCATGAGACACAGAGGCTTGTTTCTGAACTTCTGTTACAGAGCCACTAGGACCAGAATCCCTGTTAAAGGTGTGTATTATTTTATTATCTCATTTCTATAGATGGTGAATGAAGAAATCTTGCTGAAGGCTGCCTTGCCTCTGACTCTCTTTGCTAGATTCATTGTCAGCAATGGGCTGTCCACAAGGAACGGAAGTCTAGAGATCATCATTGAAAATACTGATCGCATCCTGCCCACCCTGTCGAAAAACAAAGGGATCCGATTGGTCGAGGGCTCCATGATGTCCATTTCGCCAGAGGTGCTACGGATATCTGACCCTGATACTCCCTCACAGAACCTTACATACATCATTGCACAGCATCCACAGTATGGCCAACTGTACCGCAAAGGGGCTGTTCTTCACCAGCACAACTTCACGCAGTTGGACGTCGACAACATGGATGTAGCTTACAAGCATGGTGGAGGAGATTCGCAGATTGACAGGTTCTCCTTTATTGTCACTGATATGAGCAATCACGGCTTTCTGGTCACTGGGAAATTGCAGACTGAACCAGCTGTATTCACAATTGAGGCAAGTGGCTGGAGATTATCTGAGGTTTTAGATATAGGCCTTACCTCAAATTGGAAATGTAACCTGGTAGGTAGCTATAATAACAGAGCAGTGGCTTCCTGAGGGGGGTACATAAGTTCAAGCTTCAGTCTGGACTGACATTCCTACTTGGCTGAGGTTAAAATTCTGGCTTCTTCGTAGGAGATGGGTTTTGGTGAGGAAGCATGGAAACTTAGTCAGGTGGAAATAGGAACTGATAGCCTTGAATTATGCCTCCTGGGGTAGAGAGCCATCAAGAAGCAGTATTGACCCTGTGGGTAAAGATTCCTGCAGATTGCACTATCCTGCTGCTCTACCACTTTAAGAGAATAGTGTGAATGTTGAGGCCTGAGTTATGGATTAGAAATAGGAAAATGATGGTAATAAAGTGAAAAGGCGACAGTGGAAATGTTGGGACTATCCCATTGATCAGATATTTCTAGCTGATTTAGTGAATTACGGGTTTCTTCCTTAACCTAAACAAAGATGAAACAGAGAAGATTGGACACATTTTCGTGTTTGTTGCTGTGAGCACCTTTGGGTGTCTCAAGTGAAAACTTTTATTCCCGGTGGTTTTGGAGCTTTGTAGAAGATATAGAACCTCAATAATGTAAGGATGTGAATGGATTAGGGAGGAATTCTTCGTAAGCGAGAGAAGTCATAGAGTCATAGAGTAATACAGCACGGATAGAGGCCCTTCGGCCCATCGTGTCCGCGCCGGCCATCAAGCCCTGTCTAATCTAATCCCATATTCCAGCATTTGGTCCGTAGCCTTGTATGCTATGGCATTTCAAGTGCTCATCCAAATGCTTCTTAAATGTTGTGAGGGTTTCTGCCTCCACAACCCTTTCAGGCAGTGAGTTCCAGACTCCAACCACCCTCTGGGTGAAAAAGTTCTTTCTCAAATCCCCTCTAAACCTCCCGCCCTTTACCTTGAATCTATGCCCCCTAGTTATTGACCCCTCTACTAAGGGAAAAAGCTCCTCAGCATCCATCCTATCTATGCCCCTCATAATTTTGTACACCTCAATCATGTCCCCCCTCAGCCTCCTCTGCTCCAAGGAAAACAAACCCAATCTGCCCAGTCTCTCTTCATAGCTGAAGCACTCCAGCCCTGGTAACATCCTGGTGAACCTCCTCTGCACCCTCTCTAACGCGATCACATCCTTCCTGTAGTGTGGCGACCAGAACTGCACACAGTATTCCAGCTGTGGCCTAACCAGTGTTTTATACAGCTCCATCATAACCTCCTTGCTCTTATATTCAATGCCTCGGCTAATGAAGGCAAGTATCCCATATGCCTTTTTTACCACCTTATCCACGTGTTCCGCTGCCTTCAGGGATCTGTGTACTTGCACACCCAGATCCCTCTGACCCTCCGTCTTGCCTAGGGTCTTTCCATTCATTGTGTATTCCCTTGCCTTGTTAGTCCCCCCAAAGTGCATCACCTCGCACTTTCCCGGGTTAAATTCCATTTGCCACTGTTCCGCCCATCTGACCAACCCATCTATATCGTCCTGCAGACTGAGGCTACCCTCCTCGCTATTCACCACCCTACCAATTTTTGTATCATCCGCGAACTTACTGATCATACCTTTTACATTCATATCCAAGTCATTAATGTAGACCACAAACAGCAAGGGACCCAGCACCGATCCCTGTGGTACCCCACTGGCCACAGGCTTCCAGTCACAAAAACAACCTTCGACCATCACCCTCTGCCTTCTGCCACTAAGCCAGTTTTGTATCCAATGTGCCAAGGCACCCTGGATTCCATGGGCTCTTACCTTCTTGACCAGTCTCCTGTGCGGGACTTTATCGAAGGCCTTACTGAAATCCATGTATACCACACCCACTGCGTTACCCTCATCCACACACCTAGTCACCCCCTCAAAAAATTCAATCAAATTAGTCAGACATGATCTTCCCTTGACAAAGCCATGTTGACTATCCCTGATTAATCCTTGCCTCTCCAAGTGGAGACAAATTTTGCCCCTCAGAATTTTTTCCAATAATTTTCCTACCACTGATGTTAGGCTCACTGGCCTGTAGTTCCCCGGTTTTTCCCTACTACCCTTCTTGAATAATGGTACTACATTAGCGGTTCTCCAGTCCTCTGGCACATCCCCTGTGGCCAGAGAGGTCCTGAATATATGTGTTAGAGCCCCCGCAATCTCTTCCTTTGCCTCACACAGCAGCCTGGGATACATTTCATCCGGGCCTGGGGATTTATCCATTTTTTGGCCAGCTAAAACCGCCAATACCTCCTCCCTCTCGATGTTAATATGTTCGAGCATATCGCAGTCCCCCCGCCCTATTTCTATGTCTACATCGTCCTTCTCCATAGTGAAGACAGATGCAAAAAATTCATTTAGAACCCCTCCTACATCTTCCGGCTCCACACACACAGGTGTGTGAGGTGTGTATTTTTAAACTTGCTGCTAATTATTAGAAATAATGTAAGTTACTTTTAATGAAACAATTCACAATTTATTGATGCTTTTTTGACTTTGTGACATCACAACAAGAAGCGTGAGGAGAAATAAGTTATAAACTGCCAGAGTGTATGTGACTGTTATGGTTTTGATAGGGGAAGGTACACTTGTATGTACTATTGTGTTGTCTGCCAGGAAAGAATCAAATAAAGATTTAATAGACCATATGTAGATTAATGTATTGAAGGAAGTAGAGCATCTGTATGATGCTTTGAGAAAAATCCCATGATACCAGTAAGAAAGCAGCAATGGAAACAGTGTTCCTTGATGGTTAAAATACACTATTGCAGGATGTTTCATTTTAATATTGTGGTCAAATCATCTCGAAGAAGCAAATTAAAAACGGACTTATTACCTTTGTCCAGGTGGACCATGTGGACAAGGCTGCCCCCAGAATAGTTTACCTTCAGTGCCCATCAAAAGTCGAAGTGTTAAAAAATGGACAATATGGAATCTACATCTCTTCTCGAGACTTGAAAGCATCAGATATTAACAGCAAAGATGAAGAGCTCATTTTCCATATCTTGCGTGCTCCACATTTTGGTTACTTGGAAAACGCCACTGCTGGTACAGTACTTTGCACTTCAGAAGTTTTTATCAGTCACTTTTCATTCATCGCTATTGTCATTTCATTAATATTTAAAGATACCCCCTGCTATTTATATCAAACTGGATCAATACATTGACCAGTTCATACATTCCCAGTTATGACTGTTTACATAATAATGATTAGACATCCATTTTTTAACATTGTAGTTACTGTAGTTTGGTAAACAGTTATCTGCTAGACTATAAGTGTAAGTTTCAGTTGGTTTAGTTGGTAGCACTCTTTGGCCTAGAAATTCAGTTGCGTTCGCCAGCCGTTACCGCCTTAAGAGGGGTAGATTTCCAGCGCTAGGCACTTAGCACCCGGGCGCAGGCCGATCTGCGCCTGTGCCCAACTTCAGTTGACATTTAGCACCGGCGCAAAGTGTTTGCGCCCGCTCAGCTGCGCGCGCAGCTTATGACGTCATTTCGTCGTGCAACGCTGTTTGTGCGCCCCAAACCGGAACTTCAGTGGCGCCCGCCCAATGTGGGCATGGCGCTGTTAAGAACTGTGAAGTGGAACGCAGCAGAGGCCCTGCGGGCCTCAGGGAGCGCTAATTAAAGGGCACTCAGACTGGACTATAAAGGCCAGACATTTTGCTGCAATGACTTTAGTGCTTTGGATTTCTGGACAGAGACCAAGGAACAGACCTTACTGATTTGGGACAACATAGGAGAGGTATTTTTGGCTTCTGGCCAGAGCTTGGAAATTTGACTCATTGTGATTTCACTGTTTGCAAGTATATTATGGGGGCTGCATGGGGTTCCAACCCTCAGTTCCAGCATTATGTGCGAAGGGCTCGCAGACGCTGTGTGAGAGGGGCAGCCATGCCTAGACGCAGAGAGGCCATCAGGCATCGGCAACGTAGGCCTTACCCACTCAGGGAATACCGGCAGCAGGTGTCCTATCTCACCATGACTGCCGCGCATTGTGTGAAGAGGCTGCGCTTCAGAAGGGAGGTGGTTGCAGAGATCTGCCAGCTGCTTCACAGAGATCTGCGTCCACAGCTGATGTGCAGGACGTCTCTGTCGGTGGAAGTGAAGGTCACGGTGGCTCTGAACTTTTATGCAAGCGGCTCCTTCCAAGCCGCTGCTGGGGACATAGCGAACATCTCCCAGTTCGCCATGCATCGCTGCATCCGGCAGGTCACTGATGCCCTTTTCGCAAGGAGACACCAATTCATCTCCTTCCCCATGACCCTAGAGAGGCAGGAGCAGCGTGCAGTCGGATTTGCCAGGATCGCCGACTTCCCCATGGTGCAGGGCGCCATTGACTGCACGCATGTGGCTATGCGGGCACCTATCGACAATGCCGAGGATTACCGCAACCGGAAGGGCTACCATTCCCTCAATGTACAGCTGGTGTGTGACCACAGGCAGCGCATCCTAGCTGTCAATGCCCGCTTTCCAGGAAGCAGCCACGATGCATTTATCCTGCGCCAGACTACTGTGGCTGACATGTTCCAGGCACAGCCTCCCCCAAGGGGATGGCTTATCGGGGACAAGGGCTACCCTTTGTGTACATGGCTCATGACCCCGCTCCACGCGCCCAGGACCCCTGCTGAGGAGGCATACAATGAAAGCCATCAAGCCACAAGGAACATCATAGAGCAAACGATTGGCGTCCTCAAGCAACGGTTCCGCTGCCTGGATCGTTCCGGCGGATCTCTACAGTATTCGCCGGATAGAGTATCCCAGTTCGTCGTCGTTTGCTGCATGCTGCACAACCTGGCTATCCGCAGGACTCGGGCACTGCCACCTCACGTTGGACCACCACCTCAGGAGGACGAGCAGGAGGACCATGAAGAGGAGGAGGAGGAGGAGGAGGAGTACCAGCCCAGGAGGGAGCCACAAGGTCCAAGGGCCGTCCGCCGGCGGCTTATTGAACGACACTTCTAGGCCCCCTCTCAGGGAATGGCTTGTGGCAATGAACGCACCTGAATGCAGCCGCTCCGCAAGCCCTCAGCCGGTTAACGCAACAACCACTTGAAACATGACACATGTACAAGCTGAATAAATAAAAAGCTTTATTTAACAAACTCAGGGCCCTTCCCACATGAAACACAAAAACAGACAACACCCCCAAAAAACAGTCAAAAACATATCTCACTCCCACAACCTGGGGAGGAATAACAAAACTTGTCCATCCAATTGGCCTTCATCCTCGGCCTTACCAAGACAAACCCCCCCATACAGAACACAAACACCCCCATCTAAAAAAACATTTGCCATCATCTTCGGCCTTACCAAAATAAACCCCCCCCATACAGAACACAAACACCCCCATCTAAAAAAACATTTGGCAACACACTCTACTTGGTGTGCCGAGAGGGCGAGTCCTTGTGCAGGCTTCTCCGGCCCCTGCCCGACCTGCTGCTCCGCCTCAACCTGGGCCCTGTGGGCGTTGCAAGGTTGGGGGAAGGCTCCTGAGGGGCACAAAGCGTGACGGCAGATGCCCTTGGGGGTCGGCCCAGACGAGCTCTGGCCCTCGAGGGGCCGGCTGCTGACTGCTGCAGCTGTGGCTGGGCAGCATCAGTCTCTCCAGCAGCTCGTCACAGCTTTGCTGGGGGAGTGGCAGTGGCGGCTACAGCAATGGGGGCAAGCTGGCTGATGCCAGGCGCTCGCTGGTCGCCAGAGACACTGGCACTCGGCCGGGCTGGCACTGCAGCAAGCACAGCAATCTGGTGAAGGCCAGACCGCTGTGCTGCAGCAGCGCGGCGGGTGCCCTGGCGATGCGTCCGTGACACAGCGAGTGTGGCAGAAGTGAGTGCCCGTACTGCCCTGGTCTGTGCCCGCATCAGACCAGCCAGTGTCTGCACAGCACCACTCATGAACTCTCGACTCGCGTCCTGTGCTGCCACGAGTTGTTCGACACCCCTGGCCTGTGAGTCCCCGAAATCGGCCACACTATGAGCCAGGGACTCAATGGCCTGAGGCAACTGTCCCACAACCCCCATGAACTCGGTGTGGCGCCGCTCCGAATCCGCGGACATTTGATCAAGGAGGCGCACCTCCTGGGCGAGGACCGTCTCCGGACTGAAGGCCGGACTCTCCCTCTGGGGAGAAGGCCGCCGAGCTGGCCGACCCTTCCCGCGTGGCTGGACGCCACTGGGCCCAGCAACTGCCCTCCCCTGCAACACTTCCCCCCTCTGGGGAGAAGGCAGCCGTGCTGCCCGACCCTTCCCGCGTGGCTGCACGCCACTGGGCCCAGCAACTGCCCTCCCCTGCAACACTTCCCCCCTCTGGGGAGAAGGCAGCCGTGCTGCCCGACCCTTCCCGCGTGGCTGCACGCCACTGAGCACAGGAGCTACACCCCCCTGCAACACTTCCCCCTGGCTCTCCTCCAGGCAAGACGTGTCCCCTCCATTGCCATCCCCTGGCGCGGATGAGGGTTCCCCCGATGTGCCGCCTTCCTCTTGGTCCTCGTCGTCCTCCTCTTCCGAGGGACTGACACTCGCGGCTTCAGGGACCTCCTCCTCACCAGCTGAAAGCAGGAAGGCGCAAGAGTAGCTTTAGCGTGAGGACAGGGCGTCAGCGAGGGAGGCATGAGTGGTGGCATTATGCGCATTGGTGGGACAGTGGCAAAGGATGTAGATCTGAAGCGCAAGGGGAACGAGAGAGGTCCAAACGGTCATGTCCTTACCATTGGGGCCCAGCACAGGGTCGGCATCGCCAATAGCAACGGGGCCAATCACCCGGGCACGCATGAGTCGAGCCACGCGCTCCTCCAGGCCACTGAGCTCCTGGAACTGGACACGGCCTCCCCCGGTGACAGTCCGGCTCTTCAGATTCTGCGCCAGCTTGGCCTGCAAGAGAAAGGACGGCCTCTAAGTACAGTGTGGTGCCCTGTTGTTGTGTGCACTGCCTCCCATGGTCGAATAGCTTGGCCAGTGTGTCAAGTGCAGAAAGTGCTACTGATGATCATGCCAGTGCGATAGCTGCTGGAGGAGGGCTGGCCATTAGGCCTTTGAGGTCCCTTTGCCCATAATGTGAGGTGCACATGCAAGGATGAGGAGGACACTGGAAAGGGTACTCACCCTGACCAACCGAGTGAGGTCGTTGAACTTCTTGCGGAATTGGTCACCAGTCCTGGGGACATCGCTGTTGGCTGTGACCCTCTGGGCGATTTCCCTCCAGGCTCTCCTATACAGCCTCTTGGGAGCCTTCTTGCCACTGTCCGGGCACAAGATATCTCTTCTCTTCTCCAAACCCCTAAGCAGCACCCTCAAAGCATGCTCTGAGAAGCGCTGCGCTCATTCACGGGCCTTCTGCATGGCTTCAGGCGCTATTTGGGTCCAGCAGCAGTGTTCAGGCCTAGCTGGAGGGCTGCAGTATCCAGGGCGTGGCAGCAGACCAAGTCGACCCTTCCCCCTTTAAGAGCTGGCCGGCGTCAGGGTGTCTGCTGTCAATCAAAACATGACCGCACCTGCGCTGCGCCCGGCCTCGGCGTTATCACTCTGCACCGCCGGCTTAGCGCCTAAAGATAGGGGTGCAACGCCAGTTTCAGCGCTCGCCCAAACTCCTTGGCCAAAGCTACTGAATATCGGCGAAGTGGCCTCCACTTTCCGGCGGGCGCTAACTTTAGCGCCCGCCCGAATTTACCGCCCCAAAAGTGGCTATACTGAATTTCTAGGCCTTTCTCTTCATTCATGGGGTCATGGGGTCAAGCCCCACTACAAACGTGAGCATATAGTCTAAGCTGCTACTCAGTATAGTACTGAGGGACGATGTTCCCTGTAAGCTGTGTGGCTGCTCAGTGCTCCAGGGAAACTGTGCAGCCAGCTTCCTGGCTTTTCAATATAAAAACCATGGCCCAGAAATTTGGGTCCCCACGCGTGAGTACGCACTGGGTACTCACGTGTAGGCCCAACGAAAGTGCCGGTTTCGTGTAATGGTGAATTAATTAAAATTAAAACATTTTTTCCACAGGTTTATTAATTTTAAATATTTTAAAGAAAGGCAAGTTTATTTTTAGCCCCGTTAGAAAATGTAATAAATTTTTTGAAAAATTTAAATTATTGTTTAAAATAGTTATTTCATGGAATTTATAGTTATTTTTAAAATGTGATGTTTTTTAAAAAAAATTATTTGAAGTTTTAGTTATGTTTTGGGGCTTATAGTATTTTTAGGTTTGACAGCTCTTCCTGTCAAATTTATGAATGAAGCATTCCCTGCTACCATTGGCTCTCCATGGCCGTGGTCCCAGGGGATGCTTCGAACTAACTGCGCCCCTGGGATACGCAGGCACTGCGCACCAGCAGTTGGAGGAGGCCCAGGATCGGAATACCACGTGGGCCCACAGCTCAACGGCCGGCGCGCAAGGTAAGTGCAGGTCGGAGGCTTGCACCCGCGGGAAGCCTCCGACCCAAATTTCTGGGCCCATGTCTGGAATGGCCTGCGCAGCTCTTAAAGGGGCCACGCAGGGCCAAACAAAATTAGAGGGAACATTGCTGAGGGAATGTTGCATGTTCAGAGGTGCTCTTTCAGATGAGGTGTTAAGCCAAGTCTATATGCTCAGGTGAACGGAAAAGATCCCATGATGCTATTTAAAGAAGAGGATGGAGAATGTCGACTGGAAAGCCGAAAACAGTGGTATAGTGGGGCTTTACTGCAGGGTTGTTCAATTGTTTGACAGTGGGCCGCTATGTATACTGCATTTAGTGACTGGCTCTGTATGATTAAATTGTTTTTGTGTCAGGTAGAATTATAATTAAACAACAAACTCGTCATCAGTTTTGTGCTTCTTGGAGTTACTGTGCCACTTTGATCCTTTTGACTTCCGCTCTCTTTCCTCTACTTCTGTATCACTCTATCACCTCTTTCACTTCTATCTTTCATGCTCTCCTGCATTTCAATCTGTCTCCCCCTCCTTCTGTACTTATGTTTTTGTTATTTGTTCTTGGGATGTATGTGACACTGCCAAGTCCACATTTATTGTTAATCCCCAGTTGTCTTGAGATGGTAGTGGGGTGTCTTCTCCTTGAACTGCTGCAGTTCTTGTGGTGATGTTACTTTCGCAGTGGTGTTGGGTAGGGAATTTATGGATTTTGACCCAACAACGATGAAGGAATGGTGATATATATCCAACTCAGGATAGTGTGTCACTTGTACAGGAACTTGCAAGTGATGGTGTTCATTTGACATTGCTGCTCTTGTCCTTCTCATTGGTAGAGGTCATGGGGCTGGGAGGCACTGTCGTAAGTAAGCTTGGGAAGTTGCATCCCGTGCATTGTCCAGAGTGCACCAGTGGTGAAGGGGTGTGTAGTGTATGTACCTTTAAGAGCCCCTGTGTACTGTAATACTGGTAGTGACCACTCGGGTATATAAGCCTGTATAGCGTCTTGTATCTTTTAGTTCACCTCCAGACTTTGTTCAGTAAACACCTGTTAAACCAACTCCTGCATTCCGTGTCTCCATTAACACACGGATACAACAGTGGCGACGAATTGGAAACGGACTTAGCTGCAATTCGGCAGCACCTCAAGGAGATCGATTCCTCAGACGAAGGTCGAAGAAAAAAAACGAAAAAAAAACTGTGGTTTCACCAGCTAGCCGGGCTGGTGGCAGGTACTGCACTAATCCTTCCTGGGCGGCGGGCTGGGGCTCGATCGGGTGGCTCTGTAGCGGGGCTGAGCAGCGAGTTGGAAGGCGGAGGCAAACAGAGACGGAGGGTGGAGCACTCGGGAGACGGCCGGCGCTGCAAAGCAGGTCGGCATTCGGACCAAGCAGAGGGAGGGAAAAGTCCCAGAGAGTCCGGCGGGAACGAGTCTCCAACTATTAAAAATATCTGTGTAAATAAAAACCGCGGAGAACAGCGTTGTCAGCAGCGGCAGCGGAGGGAAAGCCAAAGAAGATTACCAGACCATTTGGGTTACCCTCACGATAGCGGGGTCCCCAGTTAAAATGGAGCTAGATATAGGATCAGCTCTGACCGTCATAAGTCGACGGGATTACGAGCGGCTATTTCCGCATATACCTTTGAAAGACACATCCTTTATCTTGAAGACGTATACGGGGCAGAAAGTATACCCCAGAGGGAAAATAAAGGTGCCTGTTGTATACAACGGCAAGGAAATACAGAAGATGTGCGGGTTAGGTTGATTGGCTATGATAAATTGACCCTTAGTGTTAGGGGGATTAAATACGTGGGGTTACGGGGATCAGGTGGGATATGTGTCAGTGCAGGCTCGATGGGCCGAAATGGCCTCTATCTGCACTGTGGGGTTTCTGTGATTTCTGTGATTTCTGATATATGTTCTGCAAGATGGTGGTCCACCGTTGTTGGGACGTGAATGGATCAGGAAGATACGTTTAGACTGGCACTCCATTCAGGCACTGACGGTGACCAGTAAGAAAAAAAATGACGATGACATCATACCTGAACGATTAAAAGACATCTTGGCTAACGCCAAGGAAGTGTTTCAACAGGAACTAGGAGCCTTGAAAGGCGTCACCGCCTCAATAAAAGTGGAAGATACGACAATTCCCAAGTTTTTTAAGGCAAGGCCGGTGCCATACGCAATTCGTCCAGCAGTCGAGGCAGAGCTGGAGAATTTGGAAAAAGCAGGCGTGTTATCCAAGGTAGATTGGAGCGAGTGGGCAACACCCATCATACCGGTCATGAAGAAAATGTTGAATAATGATAAATCTGAAGAACAGAGAAAAATTCGCATCTGTGGGGACTTCAAGGTGACTGTAAACCCGGTCCTTCACACGATACAGTATCCTCTTCCAAGGATAGAAGATATTTTCGCCTCACTATCCGGAGGGAAACGTTTCACCAAAATTGACTTGGCACAGGCATATCTACAGATGGAGGTTGAGGAGGCCTCTAAAAAGTATCTCACGATAAACACACACAAAGGCCTGTACCAGTAGAATCGACTGGTTTTCGGAGTAGCATCAGCTCCAGCTATCTGGCAAAGAGCTATGGAGCAAGTCCTGCAAGGGATTCCGGGGACTCAATGCTACCTAGATGACATCCTTGTAACAGGAGAAAACGACAACGAGCACCTTGCCAATTTGGAGCAGGTGCTCACTAGGCTGAGAGAACGGGGCCTACGAGCAAATCGCCCCAAGTGCGAATTTTTCCAGAAACAAATATCATATTGTGGCCATATAATTAACAAAGAAGGGTTGCATAAGTCACCTGAAAAAATTGAAGCGGTCATAAAAGCCCCAGCACCTGAAAATGTTTCACAATTAAGGTCGTTCCTGGGATTGATAAATTACTATCATAAATTTTTACCGAACTTGTCAACTGTTCTGCACCCTCTTAACGCACTGCTACAAACGGGAGTAATTTGGAAATGGAACGAAGACTGTAAACGTGCCTTCCATAAATGCAAAGGCTTGATCACGTCCAAGGAAGTGTTGGCTCATTACAACCCATCACTGCCAATCAGACTGGCGTGCGATGCATCCCCTTACGGCGTAGGAGCGGTATTATCGCATAGATTCCCTGATGGCTCGGAGCGGCCGATAGCTTTTGCGTCATGCTCATTGAACTCAGCTGAGCGTAACTATGCCCAGGTCGACAGGGAAGCACTCAGCCTGGTGTGGGGAGTGAAGAAATTCAACCACTACCTACACGGACAAAAATTTACCTTGTTGACTGACCATCAACCCCTCGTCTCCATATTCAACCCTAAAAAGGGTGTTCCTATTATGACAGCGCAAAGGCTACAGAGGTGGTCCCTTTTCCTAGGGGCACACCAATATGGCATAGAATACAAAGGATCAAAACAGCATGGGAATGCTGACGGTTTATCGCGCCTACCGTTGCCAACGGTAGAAGAGGCACCTACAGTGGACCAAGTGGAGATGTTCCACTCAACCACAGTAGAATGTCTACCAGTAACAAATTCTACCATTGAAAAGGAAACGAGAAATGACCCAACTCTCTCACGAGTCTACGATTTAACGGTGAAGGGATGGCCAGCACATGGCGAACCACTGTTGCCAGCATTCTCGCAAAGAAGAGAACAGCTGTCAGTGTACCGAGGAACCTTGATGTGTGGATCCAGAGTGGTGATTCCACCCAAACTCCAGGATAAAGTGCTAAAGGAGCTTCACGAGGGGCATCTGGGTAATGTAAAATGAAGAACCTAGCCAGAGCGTTTGTGTGGTGGCCAGGTATCGATGGAGACATCGAAGAAATGACCAAGAGCTGTCTAGGATGCCAGAAGATCCAAAACGCCCCACCACAAGCCCCTCTACATCCATGGGAGTGGCCCTCATCTCCATGGCAAAGGGTACATATCGACTTTGCTGGTTCAATGTTCTTAATCGTGGTTGATGCACACTCCAAGTGGCCGGAGGTAATAAAGATGTCCTCCACCACCACGGAAAAAACCATCACAGTATTAAGGACCATATTTGCCAGGAATGGGCTGCCTGAACAGATCTGTTCTGATAATGGACTGCAATTTGTGTCCGAAGAATTCAGGAAGTTCTTAAAAAAACAATGGGGTTAAGCACTACACGTCCGCCCCATACCATCCCGCCACCAATGGATTAGCTGAAAGGTTTGTCCAGACCTTCAAGAAGGCCATAAAGGCCATGGGTAATGAAGACATAAGTCTACAACATAAGGTAGATAACTTCTTGTTTGCATACAGGAATGCAACACATGTGGTTACAAACCAAACTCCCGCCATGGTGTTTTTCAACAGAAGACTAAGATGCCGGCTGGATTTGGTCAAGCCAAACATCAGAAGGGACATAGAGAACCGGCAATTTCAAGGCATGAATGAAAGGCCAACTAGAACCTTCCAGATAGGTCAACAAGTTTTGGCCCGGGACTACCGTACTGAGAAATGGCAGCCTGGAACTATTTGCACACAACTAGGACCGCTAATGTATACCGTGGACATTGGTGAAAGCATAATAAGGCGCCATGCTGACCAGATCATAGAGTCATCCGAAAAGGGACAACCTACACCACAACTCTATACGCCTAATGATGAAGCAGAGATACCCATAGTATCTACCTCCGATCCGGTGATACTGGAACCAGATGAACCCAACACTGGCATTCAAGCCGAATCTACCTTGCCAAAAGAACCTACTACACCACCAAAAACTACTACACCACCGAGGCATTATCCGGACCGAGTCAGGAAGCCTGCAGAGAGACTGACTTATAATTGATTAACTGCAGCAAATGTGTAGATTATTGTTCTTGTAAACATGTTAATTAATGATTACTTAAAATGTTATGTACTAATTATCTAAAAGGGGAGGAATTGTAGTGTATGTACCTTTAAGAGCCCCTGTGTACTGTAATACCGGTAGTGACCACTCAGGTCTATAAGCCTGTATAGCGTCTTGTATCTTTTAGTTCACCTCCAGACTTTGTTCAGTAAACACCTGTTAAACCAACTCCTGCATTCCGTGTCTCCATTAACACACAGATACAACAGGGTGGATATTAAAATAAATGCTGGCCAACATCCCCAGCATCGAAGCTCTGACCACGCTCAATCAGCTCTGATGGACGGGTCACATTGTCCGCATGCCCGATACGAGACTCCCAAAACAAGCGCTCTATTCGGAGCTCCGGCACGGCAAGAGGGCCCCAGGTGGGCAGAGGAAATGCTTCAAGGACACCCTCAAAGCCTCCTTGAAAAAGTGTAACATCCCCACCGACACCTGGGAATCCCTGGCCCAAGACCGCACAAAGTGGAGGAGAAGCATCCGGGAAGGCGCCGAACACCTCGAGTCTTTTCGCCGGGAGCAAGCGGAAGCCAAGCGCAGGCAGCGCAAGGAGCGCACGTCAACCCAAGCACCCCACCCACCCGCCCCTTCAACCACTGCCTGCCCCACCTGTGACAGAGACTGTAGGTCCCCCATTGGACTCATCAGTCACCTGCGAACTCATTTTTAATGTGGAAGCAAGTCATCCTCGGTTCCGAGGGACTGCCTAAGAAGAGGAGAAGATTAAAATAAATTTCAAGGGTACCAATCAAGCAGACTGCTTTGTAATGGATATTGTTGAGCTTCTTGAGTGTTATTACAGCTGCACACATCTAGGCGATTGATGAGTATTCTATCACAGTCCTGACTTAAGCCTTGCAGATAATGGAGAGGCATTGATGGGTCAGGAGACACACCTCACAGCGTACGCAACCTCTGCCTTGTACTTTTAGCCACATTGTCGATATTGCTGATCCAGTTAAACTTCTGGTCAATGCTGACCCCCGAGATGTTAATGATTGGTGTCAGATCAACCAAGTAGATCAATACAAATTACATAGGACATAGGTTCAGGCACCACAGATAAATCATCATGTTGGTTTTATTATTATTGACAGAAAGTACAAGCAAGTTATACATATATACACTTACTAGTAGGCTATCACTCAGGACTGCCTTTAATTTTAACCAATCCAGACAAGTTTTCAGCATGGAATATGCAAAGAATTACTGAAAATGAGCTTATTTATACAGATGCACAACTTTAGATGATTTGCTCTAAACCTTTCAATTCTGAGATTATTGTCATGTGATCTTTGTGTGTGATATGCTGCTTCTTCTCTTCTTCTTAGGCAGTCCCTCGGAACCGAGGATGACTTGCTTCCACATTAAAATTGAGTTCTCAGGTGACTGATGAGTCCAATGCGGGACCTACAGTCTCTGTCACAGGTGGGGCAGACAGTGGTTGAAGGGGCGGGTGGGTGGGGTGCTTGGGTTGACGTGCACTCCTTCCACTGTTTGCGCTTGGCTTCCGCTTGCTCCCGGCGAAGAGACTCGAGGTGTTCGGCGCCTTCCCGGATGCTTCTCCTCCACTTTGTGCGGTCTTGGGCCAGGGATTCGCAGGCGGCAGTGGGGATGTTGCACTTTTTCAAGGAGGCTTTGAAGGTGTCCTTGAAGCGTTTCCTCTGCCCACCTGGGGCTCTCTTGCCGTGCCGGAGCTCCGAGTAGAGCGCTTGTTTTGGGAGTTTCGTATCAGGCATGCGGACGATGTGACCCGTCCATCGGAGCTGATCGAGCGTGGTCAAAGCTTCAATGCTGGGGATGTTGGCCTGAGTGAGAACACTGACGTTGGTGCGCCTATCCTGCCAATGGACTTGCAGGATCTTGCGGAGGCAGTGCTGGTGGTACCTCTCCAGTGCTTTGAGGTGCCTGCTGTACATGATCCATGTCTCTGAGGCATACAGCAGGGCGGGTACCACTGCTGCTCTGTAGACCATGAACTTAGTGCCGGGTTTGAGGTCCTGGTCTTCAAACACTCTCTTCCTCAGGCGACCGAAGGCTGCACTGGCACACTGAAGGCAGTGTTGGACTTCGTCATCAACGTCTGCCCTTGTTGACAGTAGGCTCCCGAAGTCTACGTTGTCCAAGGCCTTGTCGTGGATTTTGATAATGGGGGGCAGAACTGTGTGGCGGGGGCAGGTTGGTCGAAGACTTTTGTCTTACGGATGTTTAGTGTAATGCCCATGCTCTCGTACACTTCGGTGAAGGTGCTGACGATGGTTTGGAGTTCGACCTCCGAGTGAGCGCAGACGCAAGTGTCGTCTGCATACTGTAATTCGACGACAGAGGATGGGACGACCTTGGATCTGGACTGGAGGTGATGGAGTTTGAACAGTTTCCAGTTTGTTCTGTAAATTAGCTCCACTGCAGCAGGGAGCTTACTGAGGGTGAGATGGAGCATTGCAGCAAGGAAGATTGAGAAGAGCGTTGGTGCGAGACCAACTACTAGACCAGTAGATGGCAATGTGGCAGCACATTCTCACTGGAACGCGTATGCGTTTATTCATGGTTATAAACATCACACCTTAACACAATGAAAGCAGCTGAAATGTAGACATGTTGCTTCCCTTCCAAACTAGCTATACTTCTCACACAAACCCTTTGATGCTTCTTAAATTGCTTTAACTCGACACCCATTGCTTAGTGAGCATTCCCCTGCAGAATCCTAATGACCTAATCTAAACCATGTGTTAGCCTCTATCACAGAACTCATTCTCCCCAGACAAAGATATAAATGTTGACTTCTGTATTGTTAAGCTATTTTTCCTATTATATTAAACACTATCCTACAGCACTGTTGAACAACAGGGGAGGGCAGCTGTATCTTTTCTCTTAAATAGTCAATACTTGGCACTTATGTGATGTAAATATTACCCTCGACTTGACAGCTCAGGCCTGGATATGGAGTGGCTCCTGCTGTAGACTGGCATGGGCTGTTTCATTATTGGAGGAGTTTTGAATGGAGCTGAACACTTCAGAATAATCAATGAACAGCTCCTTTCCTTAGCTTATGACAAGGGAAAGCCATCAAGAGAAATTGATGAAAGCTGCTGAAAATGGTTGAGCCAAGGACGCTGGAACTCTGGCTCTGATGTCCTGGAGCTGTGACAGTAGGTATCTGAAAACCACAACCATCTTTCTTTGTGTCAGGTGTGACTCCAACCTCTGTATGGCTCTCCCATTGGCCACAATGTTTGGGTTCCTTGGAGCCATACTCAGTTTGGTGTTGTCTTCCTGTCAAGGGAAGCTACTCTCACAGCTCCTCTTGCATTCTGCTCTTTTTCCATGTCTGGATCGAGGCTCTGACGAGATCTGGAGCCAAATGGCACTGGTGGAACCTGAACAGTGTGTTGCCAGGTGGGTTATTGGTAAGTAGGTGTTCGCTCTTCATTACTTCTTCCAACATTTTGTTGACATCTCTCTCACCTACTTCACTTCTGCCTCTCTACTCCATTTCTGTTTTACTCTGCTACAGATTTTTTCTTTGCACTTTTCATTTTTACACCAATCACCTGTTTGTCTCTAAAACTGTGGGCAGGGAGAGGCCACAATATCTGCATTCAGGAGTTAGAGACATCAGCAATGGGATTCAGGTGGGCAGGCAGGTTAGAGGATTTGGGCACAAAATTCGGATCCATAGCGTCCATTTTTTGGGCAGTACGAGTGCCCTCAGTGGTCCAAAATGGCGAACACAGCATGTGTGCACACTTCTGGTGCGAGTCGCGCCAGACGCCATATTGGTGAGGGAATTAGCGTGCGCGCAGTGAGTGTCTGCCAGAAGTATGTAGAATCGGCAGATCATGGCCAGTGCTCCCATTTTGGAGTTCAACGCTCCAGCCGATGCCCTCTCTTAACCTCGCACAGCTGAACACATGTTCAGCCCCAGGAAGGGCCCCCACCAGCGCTATTTAAAGGGATCATCAACTACTAAACAGGTTAGTTGCTGATTGATTTCTATAGGCTGTTTCTGTGATTGTACACATGTTTGGTGCTTTCTAGAGTTCTTGAAAGTTGCTGAAGTCTACAGGGAGCAGTGTGGCAGGTGCTGAAGGACTTTGTCCTGACTTCAAGGCTTCTGAACAGACCACATGCTCACAGACATGGGTGCAGTAGTAGGAATTCCCCTTGTAATAGAGCATGACTGGGAGAATGAAAAGAGGCCTCAAAGAGCAGGACAAGCTGCTGGAAGAGGGAGGAGGATGAGCGGGAGAAGGATTCTCAGCAGGAGGCCATATCCACCCAGGGTGCTCAGGGTGCAATACTCCTACCTGAACCTCAGCGATGAACAATGTGTCAGACCGCATTGCCAGTGGCTGTGTAGGTGACCGTGGCGATGAACTTTTATGCATCAGGTTCCTTCCAGGCTAGAGCTGGAGATATTTGCAACATCTCGCAAGAGAGGTCACTGAGGCTCTCCAGTCAAATGGAGCTGACTACATTTCATTCTCTCTTGTCAGAGAGCAGCAGGCGGAGCAAGCACATGGTGCCCGCAAAGCAACGTGTATGCAGTCAGTGTCACCCATGGCGCAGGGTGTCATTGACTGCACGCACATCATTTTGTGGCTGCCGCATGACAACTCTGAGATGTGCTGCAAATAAAAGGGATTCCACTCCCTCAATGTGTAGCTGGTGTGCGACCATAGGTAACGAATCATGCAGGTCAGTGCCTGGTATCCTGGCAGCAGTCATGATGCCTTCATTCTGCGGCAGTCCGCTGTGCCAGCTGCATTTGAGCCACCACAGCAAACCAAAGGGTGGCTACTGGGTAACAAGGGCTGTCTGCTGGTGACATGGCTCATGACTGCGGTTCACAACCCAAGCACACGTGCGCATACAACAAAAGAAATGTGATCGAGCAGGGTTTATTTCACTCTGCACTCCCCACTGTGAGTTTTTCACTCTGCGCTCCCCACTGCGAGTTTATTTCACTCCCCACTGTGAGTTTATTTCACTCTGCGCTCCCCACTGTGAGTTTTTCACTCTGCGCTCCCCACTGCGAGTTTATTTCACTCCCCACTGTGAGTTTATTTCACCCTGCGCTCCCCACTGTGAGTTTTTCACTCTGCGCTCCCCACTGTGAGTTTATTTCACTCTGCGCTCCCCACTGTGAGTTTATCAAACTGCTAACTGCAGTAGTGCACAAAGAAGACGGCTCACCACCACCTTCTCAGGGCAACAAGTGACAGGCAATAAATGGGCTGCTCTCATCCGGCTAATAAATTTTAAAAACCCACACTGGCAGTGCATTACTGGCGATTCGTGTGATTCTATCTACTATAAGATCACAAGATATTACAGAATAAATACATCAATTGACAAGGCACTGACAGAAGTGCTGTTCTCATGTACGTTAACAGATGCACTGACCCTTTTGTGATTTATTGCTGCCTAGGAGGATTCATTCGTAATGAGTTCACACAGAAAGACTTGAACAGCAGGAACATCATTTACATCGTCAGACCTTCCTCAGAAGTAACATCAGACAGTTTGGAGTTTCAGGTATCAGATCCCACAGGAAACTCCGCTGTCCCTCAAACGTAAGATATTTGTGTAAAATTCAATGATTCTCCTGCTCTATTTAGCTAATAGTGGGTGAACTGGTTAACTTGTTAACTGGTTAATAGTGGGTGAACTGGTTGACTTGTTAACTGGTTAATAGTGGGTGAACTGGTTAACTTGTTAACTGGTTAATAGTGAGTGAACTGGTTGACTTAACTGGTTAATAGTGGGTGAACTGGTTAACTTGTTAACTGGCTAATAGTGGGTGAACTGGTTAATTTGTTAACTGGTTAATAGTGGGTGAACTGGTTGACTTGTTAACTGGTTAATAGTGGGTGAACTGGTTAACTTGTCTGGCGGTCATCAGACTCTGTAGCTGGGTAAAATAAGCTCTTGCTCAAACCACAGTGCAGTAGTACTCACACTCAGGCCCAGGCGTAATTTGCAGCCCACCAACCCCTTGAACTATAGTTACTAGCAGATACACCACACTACAGTACATACCTCTCGGCTTCCACCCGCTACCTGCTTGCATGTGAACTTTGGACTGAACCAAACTCAGTGCTTTTCCCTAACTTTTCTTATTTATCCAGTAAAAAACCAAACCCACAAAGGAATAGTATAAGCAGGCAGAGTTGTTCCGGCTTCAGTGCCGGAAGGGCCCTGTTAAGATCAGACTTTTGACAGCATTCTCGGTCCTGTCATTTTATTCCCCCCTTTTTTCGTGCACTTAACAACCGCCCACAGTGGTTCGATTTAAATTAGTGGCAGGGACTCACAGGCCTGCATTCCACCACTTCATATTACAGCAGTCCCTGAGAGTCCTCCACAAGCAAGATATGAAAGATGGAACAGGGAGGGGCGGTCTTCTGTAGAAAAGAGAAGGCTGATGGGTGATCTAATAGAGGTCTTTAAACTGATGAAAGGGTTTGATTGGGTAGATGTAGAGATGTTTACACTTGTGGGGGATGTAATGATATCAGCAAATAGTGATGTGATTTGCCTGTTTGATTATGATGCCTTACCAGCATGTTTGCAGGTATTGATTACTTATGCCTGACCAGCAGAGGTCATGTGACCGAGACAAGCAAGGCAGTGGAGTTTAGTTTCAGTTTCATTCTAGATGCATCACTAGCATGGTGTCCCCTGTAAATGCTGTTAACTGAGTTGAACATACTTTAGATAAAAAGTCATTCTCTTTCATAAATGTCTCGTCATTGAACCCACATACAAATCAATACAGGGGAGACCAGACCTAGGGGCCAGAAAGAGTCACGAATAAATCCAATAAAGAATTCAGGAGAAACTTCTTTACTCAGAGAGTGGTTAGAATGTGGAATTCGCTACCACAGGGAGTGGTTGAGGCCAATAGTATGGATGCATTTAAGGGGAAGCTAGGCAAGCACATAAGGGAGCAGGGACTAGAAAAAGTCCAAAGTCACAAATGACATCCGATGTGACTGTGACCATGGTAAACCATCCTTCTTGACCTGTCTGCAGCCTTTGACACAGTTGACCACACCATCCTCCTCCAAAGCCTCTCCTCTGTTGTCCAGCTGGGTGGGACTGCACGCATCTGGTTCCATTCCTATCTATCCAGTCGTAGCAGGAGAATCACCTGCAATGGCTTCTCTTCCCACACCCACAATGTTATCTGGAGTCCCCCAAGGATCTATCCTTGGCCTCCTCCAATTTCTGCTATCTCTTGACCCCCGGCTTCTGCTCCCCCTCTCCGGCCCCCTCCCCTTTCTGCTATCTCTTGACCCCCAGCTTCCGCTCCCCCTCTCCAGCCCCCTCCCCTTTCTGCTATCTCTTGACCCCCAGCTTCCGCTCCCCCTCTCCAGCCCCCTCCCCTTTCTGCTATCTCTTGACCCCCAGCTTCTGCTCCCCCTCTCCGGCCCCCTCCCCTCTCTGCTTGTGATCTTCGATGTGCCAACCGCAACCCTATGCTTTCTCCCAGTTCCAACCTCTCAGTGCCTCCTGGCCTAATCCCCACCCAGATGTGCTGCAGCACCTTTCAGACACCCTCTCCCTGCCTGATTCCTGTCCCCGCCTCCACCTTGGCATTGTTGGTCTTGAAATTTAAGAGATAGAATCGTCAGCAACATCCAAAATATTCTGAAAGCCACACAGAGACAAGGAGACTATAGAAGAGAGAGGAAACAGAGGGAATGAGAGATTTATAGAAAGAGTGAGACAGAAACAAAAAGTAAAAACATCAGACACAGATACAACACTATAATGAGGAAAATGTGCACCAGATTTACAGAGAAAGGGAAAAAAATAGAAGACAAAGACAGAACGACACAGAACAAATTGGTGTTTGAGAAAGAAGCAGAAATTTACAAAAGGGGAGATACATTTGGGGGCAATTTTAACTGCCCAGGACAGGCGGAGGGGTGGGGAAGGGGTTTAATTTTTTAAAATGTGAAACCCAATCTGAACCTGCTGCGAACATGCCTACTTCCGGTTTAACCAGGCGGGTTGGGGATGGGTGAGTAACCTGCTCTTGAGGCCAGTCGGTAATTATAATGTTTAAATGAGGCTGCATGCCTCAGGTTTTAGCAGCCATTTGGATTTATCAGTTGTGGGTCAGGTTTCCCAGGGTTCGGGAAACTCGGCAACTAAAGGGAGGCGTGAACAGCTGGATCCAACAGGCTAGTGCTTTTTCAGCACTGCTTGTGGGCCAGGAGGAGCAGGAGTGCCCCCCAACCGGCCCAACAGGATAACCTGCCTCCGTCCCCACGATCTCCAGAACCCTCTCCCTCTGCGATCTTCCTCCACAATCTGACATCTCCAACCACACATCGCTCCCTCTCGCCTCTCGGGTCCCCAGCTGCTACCTTGTACAACAGGCTTTCCCTCCAACCAGCCAGCCTCTCAGTCTGCTGTGCGGGAAACTGAGTGAAAAAATTCAAATGATGTTCTGCCGTTAAATTTGGCAGAACCTCCGTCTTAACTGTCTGGCCGCTGACAGTCACCCCCGCTCCCTCCCTGAAATATTGGGGCCATTATGTCAATGTATTTTCTGATTCATCAAGAGCAAAACCACAGGATTTCCTTTAAGTTTTAAAACTTCTTCCTCCCAGTAGCAGCAGATAATCTGTCACAGGGTGAAAGAGGATCTAACTCTGTTTTTAAAATCAGCGAATGGAGTCAAGCACAGTCTTGTTGCCCATGTGATCACTCCAACCCCCTATCTGCATGATCTCTTTTTGAATGAAAGATTTTTTTTAAATAGGAGTTCTTTTAGTATTTAAAAAAAAAACCCTCTCCAAACGAGCATTCCTTCATTTGCACAATGGCAAAATACTGAGGATGCTGGAAACCTGATACTGTATAATAACAGAAAATGCTGGAAACATTCAGCAGGTCAGGCAGCATCGAGGAGAGAGAAACAGAGTCAACGTTTCGGGTCGAACCCTCCGTCAGCACTGGAAAAGGTTAGGGAAGAGAGATTTTTAAATGGGCAGTGAGGAGCGGAGGAAAGAACAAAGGGGAGTTCTGTGGTAGGATGGAAGGCAGGAGAGATTAAAAGACATAAGGGATGATAGTGCAAGGCAAAAGGAGAGGTAATGGGACAAGTTAAGAAACAGAAGATGGCTCTAGATGAGGTGTGAATGATGATGGCAGCAAAATTAACAGCTACCATGTTAGGAAACAAAAGAAAAAGAAAAGAACTACAGGGGCCAATTTATAGTCTGAAATTGTTGCACTCAATGTTAAGTCCAGAAGGCTGGAACGTGCTTAATAGAAAGATGAGGTGCTGTTCCTTCATTTGCCTCTGCTACATATTGAGGAATTATTTGGTAAGACTGCCATGTGATCCCACCCTAAACCACGTTTATACAGGAGAAAGATAAACATACATGGAAGTTACAACACGGAAACAGGCCGACTGTGTCGGCGTTTACCCTCCATGTGAGCGCACAGTTCTAATCATATTTTCCCAGCCTGTTCCCATACCCCTTCAACCCCCTTTTCCTTCATCCATCTATCCAGTATTATCTTGAATGGTCATAGTTTTTAGCTCAATCACTAACCCTGGAAATGAACACCATACCCTCACCCCTACCCTCTATTCTAAGCAGGCGAAATTCGGCTCCTTTGAGCCTGCCATTAGCATCTCCAGGGGGTGCTAACGATACAAAGAGGTTATCGCGGGGAGCGGGCGAGAAAAGCCCCTCCCATGAAATTCGGCGGGGCATTGCTGAGGTGCTACCCGGTAACGGCGACCCCCTGCCGGTAGCACGGCGTCCCATGGTGGAAATTCACCTGCGCCCTGCGAGGCTGTCGCGGGAAATGTCAGCACCAGCCTCGCGGGTTGCGAGCCGGCCTCCGCTCGCGTGGCGTTATTTAAAGGAGAGGCGGCCGCGACCCACGCCGCCATTTTTTTTGGCCGACCACCAGGTCGCTGTCCGTGGTGGGCTGTGGCATGGACCTGGCCGCCATCGCAAAGCCCAGCTGCAGCCGTGGCACCACGCCACCCTGGTGGCCTAGTGTGGGCCATTGGAGGCCCTGCAGAGTGCGCAGCGGCCCTTCCCTTTAATGGAAGGGGCGGGGTGTTGAAACACGGCAGCCCTCCGCCGAGCCTCGGCTACCACCCCACCAGGCAGTGGAGTGCCCGACATTGCGCTCCACTTCTTGGGCGAGGCATTAAGGCGAATTTCGCAGCCGGGGCAGGACTTCCTCGCCGGGCACAGGATGTCCGGCCTCGCCAGCATTACTGCCCCGAAACGGGGCGCTACCGAATTTCACGCCCCAGGTCTTTCTGAGTACTTGTTTTCCCATACCAGGCAGCATCCAGGTGAATCTGCGTTAAACTCTCTCTAACGCTTCAATATCCTTCCTCTAGTCTGGAGCCCAATACTGTGCACAGTACTCCATCTGAGGTCTTCGTAAGGTTTCATATAGGCTCATCATTACTTTTTATGCTCCATACCTCTTGAGATAAAACCTAGAATCCCATTAGCATTTTTTACAGCCTTATGAACCTGAGGTATCTCCGTGTTCCTATAGCCTTGTTTCTTTAAACTGAGATTCTCCTTTCCTTGGCTCATCTGCAACACCATTTGGATTCCGTTCTGTTTGTTGTGACATTACCAACCCTCACTTGGGGCCTTTACGCACACCTGCTTCTCTGTGAGAACTCTCTTCTACCCTTCCCATGCTAAAGTCAAGCGGGGCTGTTATTTGTTGTATCAGAACCACCTCAGTATAGATAACCATTGATGACAATGGGATACAAATTTTGACTTAGGCCAATTGCAGTATGATCTGTTTGCAATAGCCTGCTTACATTTGACTCTCTTGTGATGGAGAAGTGCTTGAAATGGTGGGGACAAGTCCTGAGAATGCAACCTTATAAAGCCGTGATTTGTTAATGTGCCCTGTATTTGATTCAGAATATGCAATTTTGCTCAATATTTCACCGATATATTTTGACTAGTTTATTTAAAACCCTCATTCATCCAGTTATATTTGATTTTGAGGAATTATCTTTTGCATTTCTGTAAATGTTGTAAGTATATAAAACTACAATTACCATGAAGGTATAAATTGTTATTTTGCAGACTTGAACTCAAATGGTCTCGTATAGAAATGGTCGAATCAGAGTACCAGGTGTGTGAGGATATAGGAGTGTTCTCTGTGAAAGTCCTGAGGACTGGGTACTCCATGGATTCTTCCTTTATTGGTATAAAGGTAAGCCTTTCTCACTGTTCTTTCAAGCTGTCCTCTCCATGGTTCAGAAACAGCATTATAGTCAGACCTGCTCTGAGAGCACGTATACTTGCCAATGTGTTTATGTCAAGTTTTGCATTTGCATTGCAGTTAATCAATGGGTTCAAATTCCCCATATTTTGAGTAGCTAACATGACTGCAGGACATTTGAATCACTGGTCAGCAAGTTCCAGCAACAAGCCTGCCTCATTCTCGAGCAAAGTAATGGCAATCAGCTCAAATTTTGGGGCGCATTGCTGGAGGCCGCCTCAACAGCCATAAGTTCTTTGAATCTCTCCCTTATGGTTGTCTGTATACATTGTCCAAGCAAGTTGATGCTGGCTTGGGGCAACCTTTTCATTAACCCCAGGGGACTGTGACACCATGAGGTAAATGCTTTCCCACAGTTAGTAAGAATGAGCACTTTAGTTATCTCCAACACACTCATATATGTCTTTTATTGACATTAATATTATCACTTTGGTAGTTTTTTCTAATCAGGAAACACCTTCACAGGACCTCCTTCCAGCTTCTCACTGATATTATGTATTTCCACATTCATTTCCTACAGTGTATTGACTGCCCTGCAGCACCAAAAGGATCATTTCTCCAGCAAAAGATCCAACATCACTTCCATGGCTTTTGCCATTAAATGCAGTGTTACAAGTTGAAGGCCAAACTATAACGGCAAAATGTTGTTCTCTTGTGCATTTCAAAACTAGAAAAACACAATATTCACCATTTCTATTGGTTAATTGACAAAGCAGCATCGTCTAAGTTATGTCCTAGATGGCTGGTTTTCTATTACACTGCTATTGAATCCCTGCTTTGCAAAGGTCAATCCCAGGACAACTCTGATCAGTGGGCATTTGGGCCTCGATATTAACGCCCACGATGGCTGGGAGTGGGGAGAGGGTCAGGAGGGAGGGTTAAAATTTAAAAATGAGGAGCGTGTTCACAACCCGCCAAATACTCGCCTGTTGCTGTTTTTACAGTGGCTGGTTTTGTGTTGTGCGAGTGCCCTGCCCTTGAGAGGTGTCACACTTCATTAACATAATTAAATTAGGTTACCTCAGTTGCCGCCCAGGTTTCCCAGGGCCCGGGAAAACCGGCAGTAAAAGGGAGGTGGGAGTTGCTGGCTCCACAAGGGAAATGCCTTTTCCAGCATTTCTTGTGGGCCAGAAGGAGCAGGAGAGGCCCCTCCAGCCACTCAAGGAAGCCTTTGGCCTCTCTCCCTCCCTGCCCCGATTGCCAGCATCCATCCACCCAAGCCACGATCACTAGCTCCCTCCCTCACCCGAACACTGAACGCCCCTCACCCCAAGCCCCGATCACGAGCTCCCTCCCTCCTGTGATCACTGACCGCCCCAAGCCCTGATCTCTAGCTCCCTCCCTCCTGTGATCACTGACAGCCCCTCACACCAAGCCCCGATCTCTAGCTCCCTCCCTCCCCATCACTGTCCGCCCCTCACCCCAATCTCTAGCTCCCTCCCTCCCCATCACTGACCACCCTGTTAGATCCGTGTATCTTATGTTGTGTCCTTCAATAATCAGACAACGACTGCAGGGAACGATTCAACAGGTGTTTACTGAATGAGGGTTACTCTAGAACTAACTGTACAGATCACTAATCAGGGTTTATATACAGGTGTGGTCAATGCCGGTACTACAGTATACAGGAGCTGTAAAAAGTAGTTCTCCCCTTAAAGGTACATACATTACAATTCCTCCCCTTTTAGATTAACAGTACCATAACACTCATTTAACAATTAAATATCAAACTAATTACAATTAACACTTTTAACATGCAACATTAGCTGAAAATAGTCTATTTATAAATTCAGTCTTTGGGAAGGCTTCCTGATCCTTTCTGGATAGCGCCTTTCCTGAGTGTCTTGCTCTTGGTGCGGAGGCGATTCTGGCCACCTGTCGTCGGTTGGTTCATCAGCTTCCGATGCTACTGTTTCTGGGGTAGATGCGACCTGTAAGTCGGGTTCATCACCAGGTACGTATGGGCGAGGCTTGGGGTTGAATTGTTCCTGTGACTCTAGGATCTGGTCAGCATGGCATCTCACGATGCTCTCCCCAACGTCCACTGTGTACATTAGTGGGCCCTGCCGTGTGCATATCGTTCCTGGCTGCCATTTTTCTGTTCGGTAGTCGCGGGCCAAGACTGGTTGCCCTACATTGAAGCTCCTTGTTGGCTTCTCATGGATGTGCTGGAATTGCTTACTCTCAACATCTCTTCGTACATTTGGTGTGAGCAAATCCAGGCGAGATCTTAACTTTCGGTTAAAGAACATCATGGCTGGGGCCTGGTTGGTGACTGCATGTGTCGCATTCCGGTAGGCGAACAGGAAATTGTCCACCTTGTGCTGCAGCGGAATGTTGTCATTGTACATAGCCTTTATTGCCTTCTTAAAGGTTTGTACGAACCTCTCAGCCAATCCATTTGTGGCTGGATGATACGGGGCGGATGTGTAATGCCTTACCCCATTCTTTTTCAAGAACCTCCGGAACTCTTCGGACACAAACTGTGGTCCGTTGTCGGAGCAAATCTGTTCTGGCAAGCCACTCCTGGCAAAAATGGTCCGTAGGACTGCAATAGTTTTCTCCGTGGTGGTGGAGGACATTTTGATGACCTCAGGCCATTTCGAGTGCGCATCCATGGCTATTAAAAACATTGAGTCCATGAATGGACCAGCAAAATCAATATGCACCCGTTGCCATGGAGATGAGGGCCACTCCCATGGGTGTAGAGGGGCATGTGGTGGTGCATTTTGGACCTTCTGGCATTCTGAGCAGCTCTTTGTCAGGTCCTCGATTTGCTGATCGATCCCCGGCCACCACACATAAGCCCTAGCAAGGCTTTTCATTTTCACCCCTCCCAGATGACCTTCGTGAAGCTCATTGAGCACTCTCTCCCTTAACTTGGGTGGAATTACCACTCGGGATCCACACATCAAGGTCCCCTGGCATACTGACAGCTGTTCTCTTCTGGATGAGAATGCTGGCAACAGTGAGTCGCCATGTGCTGGCCATCCCTTCACCGTCAAATCATATACCCGAGACAGTGTCGGGTCATTTCGGGTCTCCTCTATACCAGCGTTAGTTACTGGCAAGCATTCAATTATAGTCGAATGAAATATTTCGACAGGATCCATTGCTGGTGCTTCCTCCGCAGTAGGCAGTGGCAGGCGTGATAGCCCATCAGCGTTGCCATGCTGTTTCGTGCCCTTATACTCGATTTCATATTGGTGCACCCCTAGAAAAAGTGACCATCTTTGTAGCCGTTGCGCAGTCATCCCCGGAACGCCCTTCTTTGGATTAAAGATGGAGACAAGTGGTTGGTGGTCAGTCAGCAAGGTGAACTTCTGCCCGTGCAGATAGTGATTGAACTTTTTCACTCCCCACACTAGGCTGAGGGCCTCCCTGTCAATCTGGGCGTAGTTACGCTCGGCTGAGGTTAGTGATCGTGACGCAAAGGCTATTGGCCTCTCTGAGCCGTCCGAGAATTTGTGCAACAGCACCGCTCCAATGCCGTAGGGTGACGCATCACATACCAACCGAATTGGTAATGCCGGGTTGTAATGGGCCAATACCTCTTTCGATGTGATTAGTGTTTTGTTCTTCTGGAAAGCTCGTCTATATTCGTTACTCCACTTCCATGGCACCCCAGTTTGCAGTAGGGTGTTCAGTGGGTGTAGTATTGTAGACAAATTTGGCAAGAACTTATGGTAGTAGTTTACCAGCCCGAGGAACGACCTCAGTTGTGAAACATTTTCCGGTGCTGGAGCCTTGACTACTGCCTCAATCTTCTCTGGGGACTTATGTAACCCCTCTTTATCGATAACGTGGCCACAATACGAGATCTGTTTTCTAAAAAACTCGCATTTGGGGCGGTTAGCTCGGAGCCCATATTCCTGCAATCTAGTGAGCACCTGCTCCAGGTTGGCAAGGTGATCACTGTCATTTTCGCCTGTGACCAGGATGTCGTCCAAATAACACTGGGTCCTTGGGATCCCTTGCAGGACTTGTTCCATTGCCCTCTGCCAAATAGCCGGAGCTGATGCTACCCCGAATACCAGCCGGTTGTATTGGTAGAGACCTTTATGGGTGTTGATTGTGAGGTATTTTTTTGATGCTTCTTCTACCTCCATTTGCAGATACGCCTGGGCCAGATCAATCTTAGTGAAGCGTTTCCCTCCAGATAGCAAGGCGAAAATATCTTCAATCCGCGGAAGTGGATATTGTACGGTGTGAAGGACCGGGTTCACTGTTACCTTAAGGTCCCCACAGATGCGAACCTTCCTTGGTTCCCCAGGCGTGCTGCTCAATGACTTTTTCATCACAGGGACGATGGGTGTAGCCCACTCGCTCCAGTCTACCTTGGACAGTACACCTGAATGTTCCAGACTCTCCAGCTCTGCTTCGACGGCTGGGTGGATCGCATAAGGTACCAGTGTGGCCTTAAAAAATTTTGGGCTTGCGTTTTCTTCAATTTTAATCATCACTGTCATGCTTTTTAGTGTTCCGAGTCCTTGCTGGAACACTTCTTTAGCGTCAGTTAGGATCTTTGACAGTCGCCCAGGTGTGACGTTGTCATCCTTTTTGTCAGCCACAGTCAGTGCCTGTATGGAATGCCAATCTAGCTGTATCTTCCGGATCCATTCACATCCTAGTAGTGGTGGTCCTCCATCTGGCAATACATATAGGTCCATTTTTGGTGTTTCCTTGCCGTTATGTATAATGATCACCCTTATTTTTCCTTTGGGGTAGACTTTTTGCCCCGTGTACTTCTTCAAGACAATCTTTGTATCTCTCAAGGGTATATGTGAGAATAGCCGCTTGTAGTCCCTTCAGTTTATGACTGTTAGGGCTGATCCTGTGTCCAATTCCATTTTCACTTGGACTCCTGCTATCTTGAGCGTGACCCAGATAGTTTGGTGATCCTCCGTTTTGATCACATTATGTAGTTTCAGACAACCCAGCTCCTTGCTTCCGGAGTCTGTATCACTCTTCTGTTCGTCTGAACTGCTCTCCGTCACCTTATGTACCTTCTTGTACTTCTCCTGTGGAGATTTCTTGCTGCTGGATTTCTTTCCTGACCTGCAGACTCTTGCTGTGTGTCCTACTTTTCCACACTGTCTGCACACTTTGTCCTTGAACCAGCAATCATTATGGTCGTGTGTTCTTCTGCTGCAGCAATAGCACTTCACTGTTCCGTATGACATTTCACTTGTGCCATATTCTTGCGGTCTCCGTTGTATCTCTGCAGCGCCCCGTGCTGCTGCTTCGTGTGATTCTGCAATACTGAAAGCCTTGTCCAGCGTAAGATCCTTTTCTGATAGAAGCCGTGTCTGGGTTCCTTCACTTTGAAGCCCACACAGAAACTTGTCCCTTAAAGTATCTGCTAGTCCCGTTCCAAACTGGCAGTGTTTCGATAGCTTGCGCAGTTCCGTTAAGTACTCAGCATTACTTTCATCTTTATGCTGGTTCCTTTTGTGAAACTTAAATCTTTCTGCTATCAGCAGCGGTGTGGGGTTTAAGTGGTCCTGTAGGATTGACACTATGTTTTCAAAATCCTTTTCTACTGGCTTCTCTGGGGTTACTAGGTTTCGTAGTAAGCCGTACTTTTTTGCACCCATTAAATTCAACAATACCAGCGCTTTCTTGTCATCTGGCACTTCATTCACCTTGCAGTATATTTCTATGCGTTCGACATATGTCGTCCAATCTTCGACTTCATTGTCGAACGCTGTGATACTGCCACTCTTCGGCATTATTGGGTGTAGGTAGACTGGCTTAAAATGGCGTCTCCCGCACTTTCCCTTCTTCCCTGCTGCAGCTTAAAATGGCGTCTCCCGCGCTGCTGCCAACGCCGCTCTCGGCGGTCCTCGTGGCAAATGGCAACGCCCTGTGGGTTTCGTGCGCTGCTTCTGCGCTGCTGCCAACGCCGCTCTCTGCGGTCCTCATGGCAATGGCAGTGCCTCGCGTTTTCCTGCGCGCCTCTCTCCCCCGTTGACGCTGCTCAGCCCTTGAACACCGGCTGCGCTCTACGCGTTTTCCTGCGCGCCTCTCTCCCCTGTTGACGCAGCTCGGCCCTTGAACACCGGCTGCGCTCTGCTCTCTCTCGCCTCTCTTCCCCCGTTGACGCCGCTCGGTCCTGAACACCGGCTGCGCCCTGTGCGCTCTGCCCTCTCTCTCTCCCCCGTCGACGCTGCTCGGCCTTTTTCTGTGCCGCTCGGTCGGGCTTTAGCCCATCGCTGTCCGGGAAGGGTCTGCGCAGTACCTGTTGCCAGCCCGTTTCGCTGGACCACCGTGACTGGAAAGCCAAGCCTGGCTCTCAACAGCCTCCCCTGCGATGCTCAAATCTCCGCTGGATGACTGGGCGGTTGCCCATGGTCGACGCCCGTGCTTCTGGACTCGACCTTCCACTGTTCTGCAGGAGCGAATCCCTGGGAGGTGATGCGGAGTTGCAGGTAGGTTCGAACTTGCTCGTCGCCACTGTTAGATCCGTGTATCTTAATGTTGTGTCCTTCAATAATCAGACAACGACTGCAGGGAACGATTCAACAGGTGTTTACTGAATGAGGGTTACTCTCGAACTAACTTTTTATATCACTACTCAGGGTTTATATACAGGTGTGGTCACTGCCGGTAGTAAAGTATACAGGAGCTGTAAAAAGTAGTTCTCCCCTTAAAGGTACATACATTACAGCTCTCTCCCCGGCTCTCTAGCTCCCTCCCTCCCCATCACTGACCACCCCTGACCCCAATCTCTAGCTCCCTCCCACTTGCGATCACTCACCACCCCTCACCCCAATCTCTAACTCCCTCCCTCCCCATCACTGACCACCCCTCACCTCAAGCCCCGATCACTAGCTCCTACCCTCCACATCACTGACCACCCCTCACCCCAAGCCCCGATCACTAGCTCCCTCCCTCCCCATCACTCACCACTCCTCACCCCAAGCACCGATCACGAGCCCCCTCCCTCCCCCTTCACTGATCAACCCTCACCCCGATCTCTTACTCCCTCCCTCCCCCATCACTGACCACAATTCACCCCAGGCCCTGATCTCTAGCTCCCTCCCTCCTGCAATCACTGACCAACTCTTCACCCCAATCCCCGATCTCTAGCTCCCTCCCTCCCCCATCACTGACCACCCCTCACCCCAAGCTCCGATCTCTAGCTCCCTCCCTCCCCATCACTGACCACTCCTCACCCCAATCCCCGATCTCTAGCTCCCTCCCTCCCCCATCACTGACCACCCCTCACCCCAAGCCCCGATCTCTAGCTCCCTCCCTCCCCCATCACTGACCACCCCTCACCCCAATCCCCGATCTCTAGCTCCCTCCCTCCCCCATCACTGACCACCCCTCACCCCAAGCTCCGATCTCTAGCTCCCTCCCTCCCCATCACTGACCACTCCTCACCCCAATCCCCGATCTCTAGCTCCCTCCCTCCCCCATCACTGACCACTCCTCACCCCAATCCCCGATCTCTAGCTCCCTCCCTCCCCCATCACTGACCACCCCTCACCCCAAGCCCCGATCTCTAGCTCCCTCCCTCCCCCATCACTGACCACCCCTCACCCCTAGCCCCAATCTCTAGCTCCCTCCCTCCCCCATCACTGACCACCTCTCACCCCAAGCCCCGATCTCTAGCTCCCTCCCTCCCCATCACTGACCACTCCTCACCCCAATCCCCGATCACTAGCTCCCTCCCTCCCCCATCACTGACCACCCCTCACCCCAAGCTCCGATCTCTAGCTCCCTCCCTCCCCCATCACTGACCACCCCTCACCCCAATCCCCGATCTCTAGCTCCCTCCCTCCCCCATCACTGACCACCCCTCACCCCAAGCCCCGATCTCTAGCTCCCTCCCTCCCCCATCACTGACCACCTCTCACCCCAAGCCCCGATCTCTAGCTCCCTCCCTCCCCATCACTGACCACTCCTCACCCCAATCCCCGATCTCTAGCTCCCTCCCTCCCCCATCACTGACCACCCCTCACCCCAAGCTCCGATCTCTAGCTCCCTCCCTCCCCATCACTGACCACTCCTCACCCCAATCCCCGATCTCTAGCTCCCTCCCTCCCCATCACTGACCACCTCTCACCCCAAGCCCCGATCACTAGCTCTCTCCCTCCTGCAATCACTGACCAACCCATCACCCCAAGCCCCGATCTCTAGATCCCTCTCTCCCCATCACTGACCACCCCTCACCCCAAGCCCCAATCTCTAGCTCCCTCCCTCCCCATCACTGACCGTCCCTCACCCCAAGCCCCGATCATTAGCTCCCTCTCTCCCCCATCACTGTCCGCCCCTCATCCCAAGCCCTGATCACTAGCTCCCTCCCTCCCCCATCACTGACCGCCTCTCACCCCAAGCCCCGATCACTAGCTCCCTCCCTCCCCCATCACTGACCACCCCTCACCCCAAGTCACAATCACTAGCTCCCTCTCTCCTCATTAATGACCAGCCCTCACCCCAAGCTCCGATCTCTAGCTCCCTGCCTCCCCATCACTGAACAACCCCTGACCCCAAGCCTTGATCACTAGCTCCCTCCCTCCTGTGATCACTGACCAACCCTCACTCCAAGCCCCGATCACTAGCTCCCTCCCTCCTGTGATCACTGACCAACCCTCACTCCAAGCCCCGATCACTAGCTCCCTCCCTCCCCCATCACTGACCAACCCCTCACCCCAAGCCCCGATCTCTAGCTCCCTCCCTCCCACGATCACTGACCACCCCTCACCCCAAGCCCCGATCACTAGCTCCCTCCCTCCCACGATCACTGACCAACCCTCACTCCAAGCCCCGATCTCTAGCTCCCTCCCTCCCCCATCACTGACCACCCATCACCCCAAGCCCCGATCTCTAGCTCCCTCCCTCCCACGATCACTGACCACCCCTCACCCCAAGCCCCGATCACTAGCTCCCTCCCTCCCACGATCACTGACCAACCCTCACTCCAAGCCCCGATCACTAGCTCCCTCCCTCCCACGATCACTGACCAACCCTCACTCCAAGCCCCGATCTCTAGCTCCCTCCCTCCCCCATCACTGACCAACCCTCACTCCAAGCCCCGATCTCTAGCTCCCTCCCTCCCCATCACTGACCACTCCTCACCCCAATCCCCGATCTCTAGCTCCCTCCCTCCCACGATCACTGACCAACCCTCACCCCAATCCCCGATCTCTAGCTCCCTCCCTCCCCCATCACTGACCACCCCTCACCCCAAGCCCCGATCTCTAGCTCCCTCCCTCCCCATCACTGACCACCCCTCACCCCAATCCCCGATCTCAAGCTCCCTCCCTCCCCCATCACTGACCACCCCACACCCCAAGCTCCGATCTCTAGCTCCCTCCCTCCCCATCACTGACCACTCCTCACCCCAATCCCCGATCTCTAGCTCCCTCCCTCCCCCATCACTGACCACCCCTCACCCCAAGCTCCGATCTCTAGCTCCCTCCCTCCCCATCACTGACCACCCCTCACTCCAATCCCCGATCTCTAGCTCCCTCCCTCCCCCATCACTGACCACCCCTCACCCCAAGCTCCGATCTCTAGCTCCCTCCCTCCCCATCACTGACCACTCCTCACCCCAATCCCCGATCTCTAGCTCCCTCCCTCCCCATCACTGACCACCCCTCACCCCAAGCTCCGATCTCTAGCTCCCTCCCTCCCCATCACTGACCACTCCTCACCCCAATCCCCGATCTCTAGCTCCCTCCCTCCCCCATCACTGACCACTCCTCACCCCAATCCCCGATCTCTAGCTCCCTCCCTCCCCCATCACTGACCACCCCTCACCCCAAGCTCCGATCTCTAGCTCCCTCCCTCCCCATCACTGACCACTCCTCACCCCAATCCCCGATCTCTAGCTCCCTCCCTCCCCCATCACTGACCACCCCTCACCCCAAGCTCCGATCTCTAGCTCCCTCCCTCCCCCATCACTGACCACCCCTCACTCCAATCCCCGATCTCTAGCTCCCTCCCTCCCCCATCACTGACCACCCCTCACCCCAAGCTCCGATCTCTAGCTCCCTCCCTCCCCATCACTGACCACTCCTCACCCCAATCCCCGATCTCTAGCTCCCTCCCTCCCCCATCACTGACCACCCCTCACCCCAATCCCCGATCTCTAGCTCCCTCCCTCCCCATCACTGACCACCCCTCACCCCAATCCCCGATCTCTAGCTCCCTCCCTCCCCATCACTGACCACCTCTCACCCCAAGCCCCGATCACTAGCTCTCTCCCTCCTGCAATCACTGACCAACCCATCACCCCAAGCCCCGATCTCTAGCTCCCTCCCTCCCCATCACTGACCGTCCCTCACCCCAAGCCCCAATCATTAGCTCCCTCTCTCCACCATCACTGTCCGCCCCTCATCCCAAGCCCCGATCACTAGCTCCCTCCCTCCCCCATCACTGACCGCCTCTCACCCCAAGCCCCGATCACCAGCTCCCTCCCTCCCCCATCACTGACCAGCGCTCACCCCAAGTCACAATCACTAGCTCCCTCTCTCCTCATTAATGACCAGCCCTCACCCCAAGCTCCGATCTCTAGCTCCCTGCCTCCCCATCACTGAACAACCCCTGACCCCAAGCCTTGATCACTAGCTCCCTCCCTCCTGTGATCACTGACCAACCCTCACTCCAAGCCCCGATCACTAGCTCCCTCCCTCCTGTGATCACTGACCAACCCTCACTCCAAGCCCCGATCTCTAGCTCCCTGCCTCCCACGATCACTGACCAACCCTCACCCCAATCATTGGCTCCCTCCCTCCCCGATCACTGATGGCCCCTCACCCCAATCCCCGATCTCTAACTCCCTCCCTCCCCCATCACTGGCCAACCATCACCCCAAGCCCCGATCTCTATCTCCCTCCTTCCCACATCAATGACAATCCCTCACCCCAAGCCCCGATCTCTAGCTTTCTCGCTCCCCCATCACTGACCACACATGACCTCAAGCACTGATCTCTAGTTACCTCCCTCCCCCATCACTGACCACCCCTCACCACAAGCCCCGATCTCTAGATCCCTCTCTCCCCATCACTGACCACCTCTCACCCCAAGCCCCGATCACTAGCCCCCTCCCTCCCCCACCACTGACCACGCCTCACCCCAAGCCCCGATTTCTAGCTCCCTCCCTCCAGCAATCACTGACCACGCCTCACCCCAATCCCCGATCTCTAGCTCCCTCCCTCCCACGATCACTGACCACCCCTCACCCCAAGCCCCGATCACTAGCTCCCTCCCTCCCACGATCACTGACCAACCCTCACTCCAAGCCCCGATCACTAGCTCCCTCCCTCCCATGATCACTGACCAACCCTCACTCCAAGCCCCGATCTCTAGCTCCCTCCCTCCCCCATCACTGACCAACCCTCACTCCAAGCCCCGATCTCTAGCTCCCTCCCTCCCCATCACTGACCACTCCTCACCCCAATCCCCGATCACTAGCTCCCTCCCTCCCCCATCACTGACCAACCCTCACTCCAAGCCCCGATCTCTAGCTCCCTCCCTCCCCCATCACTGACCACCCCTCACCCCAAGCACCGATCTCTAGCTCCCTCCCTCCCCATCACTGACCACCCCTCACCCCAATCCCCGATCTCAAGCTCCCTCCCTCCCCCATCACTGACCACCCCTCACCCCAAGCTCCGATCTCTAGCTCCCTCCCTCCCCATCACTGACCACTCCTCACCCCAATCCCCGATCTCTAGCTCCCTCCCTCCCACGATCACTGACCAACCCTCACCCCAATCCCCGATCTCTAGCTCCCTCCCTCCCCCATCACTGACCACCCCTCACTCCAATCCCCGATCTCTAGCTCCCTCCCTCCCCATCACTGACCACCCCTCACCCCAATCCCCGATCTCTAGCTCCCTCCCTCCCCCATCACTGACCACCCCTCACCCCAAGCTCCGATCTCTAGCTCCCTCCCTCCCCATCACTGACCACTCCTCACCCCAATCCCCGATCTCTAGCTCCCTCCCTCCCCCATCACTGACCACTCCTCACCCCAACCCCCGATCTCTAGCTCCCTCCCTCCCCCATCACTGACCACCCCTCACCCCAAGCTCTGATCTCTAGCTCCCTCCCTCCCCATCACTGACCACTCCTCACCCCAATCCCCGATCTCTAGCTCCCTCCCTCCCCCATCACTGACCACCCCTCACCCCAAGCTCCGATCTCTAGCTCCCTCCCTCCCCCATCACTGACCACCCCTCACTCCAATCCCCGATCTCTAGCTCCCTCCCTCCCCCATCACTGACCACCCCTCACCCCAAGCTCCGATCTCTAGCTCCCTCCCTCCCCCATCACTGACCACCCCTCACTCCAATCCCCGATCTCTAGCTCCCTCCCTCCCCCATCACTGACCACCCCTCACCCCAAGCTCCGATCTCTAGCTCCCTCCCTCCCCATCACTGACCACTCCTCACCCCAATCCCCGATCTCTAGCTCCCTCCCTCCCCCATCACTGACCACCCCTCACCCCAATCCCCGATCTCTAGCTCCCTCCCTCCCCATCACTGACCACCCCTCACCCCAATCCCCGATCTCTAGCTCCCTCCCTCCCCATCACTGACCACCTCTCACCCCAAGCCCCGATCACTAGCTCTCTCCCTCCTGCAATCACTGACCAACCCATCACCCCAAGCCCCGATCTCTAGCTCCCTCCCTCCCCATCACTGACCGTCCCTCACCCCAAGCCCCAATCATTAGCTCCCTCTCTCCCCCATCACTGTCCGCCCCTCATCCCAAGCCCCGATCACTAGCTCCCTCCCTCCCCCATCACTGACCGCCTCTCACCCCAAGCCCCGATCACCAGCTCCCTCCCTCCCCCATCACTGACCAGCGCTCACCCCAAGTCACAATCACTAGCTCCCTCTCTCCTCATTAATGACCAGCCCTCACCCCAAGCTCCGATCTCTAGCTCCCTGCCTCCCCATCACTGAACAACCCCTGACCCCAAGCCTTGATCACTAGCTCCCTCCCTCCTGTGATCACTGACCAACCCTCACTCCAAGCCCCGATCACTAGCTCCCTCCCTCCTGTGATCACTGACCAACCCTCACTCCAAGCCCCGATCTCTAGCTCCCTGCCTCCCACGATCACTGACCAACCCTCACCCCAATCATTGGCTCCCTCCCTCCCCGATCACTGATGGCCCCTCACCCCAATCCCCGATCTCTAACTCCCTCCCTCCCCCATCACTGGCCAACCATCACCCCAAGCCCCGATCTCTATCTCCCTCCTTCCCACATCAATGACAAACCCTCACCCCAAGCCCCGATCTCTAGCTTTCTCGCTCCCCCATCACTGACCACACATGACCTCAAGCACTGATCTCTAGTTACCTCCCTCCCCCATCACTGACCACCCCTCACCACAAGCCCCGATCTCTAGATCCCTCTCTCCCCATCACTGACCACCTCTCACCCCAAGCCCCGATCACTAGCCCCCTCCCTCCCCCACCACTGACCACGCCTCACCCCAAGCCCCGATTTCTAGCTCCCTCCCTCCAGCAATCACTGACCACGCCTCACCCCAAGCCCCGATTTCTGGCTCCCTCCCTCCAGCAATCACTGACGACCCCTCACCACAAGCATCGATCTCTAGCTCCCTCCCTCCCCATCACTGACCAACCTTCACCCCAAGCCCCGATCACTAGCCCCCTCCCTCCCCCACCACTGACCACTCCTCACCCTAATCTCTAACTCCCTCCCTCCCCCATCACTGACCAACCCCAAGCCCCAAGCCCCGATCACTAGCTCCCTCCCTCCCCATCACTGACCAGCCCTCACCCCAAGCCCCGATCACTAGCTCCCTCCCTCCCCATCACTGACCAACCCCAAGCCCCAAGCCCCGATCTCTAGCTCCCTCCCTCCCCCATCACTGACCAGTTCTCACCCCAAGCCCCGATCTCTTGCTCCCTTCCTCCCCATCACTGATCAACCGCTCACCCCAAGACCCGATCACTAGCTCCCTCCCTCCCCCACCACTGACCACTCCTCACCCTAATCTCTTGCTCCCTCCCTCCCACGATCACTGACCACCCCTCACCCCAATCCACGATCTCTAGCTGACTCCCTCCCCATCACTGACCAGCCGTCACCCCAAGCCCCAAATTCTAGCTCCCTCCCTCCTGCAATCACTGCCCACCCCTCACCCCAAGCCCCGATCTCTAGCTCCCTCCCTCCTGTGATCACTGACCAGCCCTCACCCCAAACCCCGATCTCTAGGTCCCTCCCTCCCTCATCACTGACCACCCCTCACCCCAAGCCCCAATCACTAGCTCCCTCCCTCCTCCGATCACTGACCGCCCCTCACCCCAAACCCCGATCTCTAGGTCCCTCCCTCCCTCATCACTGACCACCCCTCACCCCAAGCCCCGATCACTAGCTCCCTCCCTCCTCCGATCACTGACCGCCCCTCACCCCAAGCCCCGATCACTAGGTCCCTCCCTCCCCCATCACTGACCACCCCTCACCCCAAGCCCCAATCTCTAGCTCCCTCCCTCCTGCGATCACTGACCAGACCTCACCCCAAACCCAGATCTCTAGCTCCCTTCCTCCCCCATCACTGACTACCCCTCACCCCAAGCTCCGATCTCTAGCTCCCTCCCTCCCCGATCACTGCCCACCCCTCACCCCAAGCCCCGATGTCTAGCTCCCTCCCTCCTGTGATCACTGACGAGCCCTCACCCCAAACCACGATCTCTAGTTCTCTCCTGCCTCCATCATTGACCACTCCTCACCCCAAGCCCCGATCTCTAGCTCCCTCCACCCCCACCCCCCTGATCACTGCCCATCCCTCACCCCATGACCCGATCTCTAGCTCCCTCCACCCCCACCCCCCTGATCACTGCCCATCCCTCACCCCATGACCCGATCTCTAGCTCCCTCCCCCACCTGATTGCAGAGGATCGTCCGCGAGGGTCCCCGGCTGGGACTTCCTGCCGCTGGTTTCCCACCCGGCAGCCTTTCAATTTGGTCTGCTGCTGGGTGGGAAATGAAGAAAAAAATTATAATGATGCCCCACCATTAAATTCGACAGGACTGCTGCGTCTTTTAGTCTTGCCTGGTTTTCCCCACGCTCCCACGCCACTCCCCAGCTCGCCCCGCCCCCACTGTAAATATCGGGGTCTTGGTGTCTGGGTTATATTTGGAAATTTCCAGATAACCACCTATGTATTTCTATTATTCTATATGCATTCCCGTGTGCTCCCATTATTTAATGTAACTGATCGCTATTATTTGATATGCAATTGTTTCTTCCTACAGTTCTATTTCTGTTTGTAAAATTTCCTGGTGTTCATTATTCTAACTATCTTCATTTCTATTTAGGTCAATAGCATTTCTGCCTCTGTTGGAAAGGATTTTACTCACAGTTCTGCCAGCCTAATCCAGTTTGATCCAGGTAGATTGCAATTACTAAAGATAAAGCATGGAATTGATTGCGTGTGACGATATATTGGATGCTGTACTAATTTGTCACTGATTATGAGTTTTCCAGGTGTAAGGTGTATGACCTCTTGGACCAGAAATTCGGGTCGGGGGCTTCCCACGGGTGCAAGCCCCCGATCTGCACTTACCTTGCGTGCCGGCCGTTGAGCTGTGGGCTCCCGTGGAATTTCGATCCGGGCCTGTTCCAGCTGCCGGCGCGCAGTGCTTGCATATCCCAAGGGCGCAGTTAGTTCGATGCGTCCCCTGGGATCACGTGGGCCATGGGCAGCCAATCGGAGCAGGGAATGCTCCATTCATAAGTCTGACAGGAAGTGCTGTCAAGACTTATAAATACTACGGCCCCAAAATAGCATTAAACCTTCAAATAAATATTTTTTAAAAATCACATTTTTAAAATAAACTATAAATTACATGAAATAACTATTTTAAACAATAATTTAAATTTTTGAAAAAAATAATTTTATATTCTAACGGGGCTAAAAATAAACTTACCTTGCTTTAAAATACTTAAAAATAATAAACCTGTGGAAAAAATGTTTTAATTTTAATTAATTCACCACTTACCTTGTATAAAGCAGGCCTTTTATATTTCTAAATTCTGCAGGCTTACCCTCCCGGAGAAACCTGTAAAAAAAAATTACGTTTGATGTGCACGCGCAGCCTCCCCCGCACACGCATTCGACCTCTGAACCTCTTCGTTCAGAGGAACAGAATTGCCGGTTTCCCGCGCATGCGCAGTGCATGCAGGAAACTGGCACTTCCATCGGGCCTACGGGTGAGTACCCCGTGTGTACTCACCCATGGAGACCCGAATTTCTGGGCCCCATTGCAGTTTCCAATCACAGGACAATACCAGGTGCTGCACAGGTTTTCAGAGAGGATGTAGATTGCAGCATTTGTGTGTATTAAATGAGATAAGCAGTGACCCTTGGGGTTTGTGCAAACTGGTGACTATCAAAGATTATGGAGGAGGGGGTTCGCCAGTGGGAAATGCACCACTCGATGTTGTACTGAGTTACAGTGATCAGAATCAGTTAGTCTCAGCCGAGGCAAATACAACACCAAGTGAAGGTGTCGTTTGGAGTAAGAATATTATGTGATGTGGACATGCTGCAGAGTCAAAGGATCCTGGTGTAGGATTTGCAACTAATTTGTGTTTAGCATAGTCTTTCTGGCAAGGAAATCACACTGGAAATCACATTGGTACATCATTGATGGGTTTCTCAGGCACGAATAGCTCAACTTGTTTCTACATGATGAGTCAGTATTCCGAATGCGCACTGCCGGTGTGGAACCTCATCCACCAGGAGAGTGTATCGGGAAATCACGGGCACGTATCCCATTATCTTACATGCATTTAAATCTCTGCCCACCAGGAATGCATATATTTCAGATTTCTTGATGTGTACTCCCAGCAGGTGAGGTTCTGTCCAAGCAACAAGCATTTGTAAAATTGGTCCTGCTGTGCAATACCATCCGGCACAATAAAATCTTTTGGCTAAATTTTAAGAAATGAAAAGAAGGCATTTGTTAGCAGCCTGCCATCTCACAGCTCATTTCAGTACAATATAGTTGCACGATTTTGACATTCACATCAGTTTTTCTGCTCCTATTTTTCTTTTTCCTGCAGGTGTAACAGTAAAGAATTGGAATATTGTAATTACTCATGACAGGCTGGAAGAAAATGAGGAAAGGTTTGAAGTGTTACTTGCATCTCCAGTGAATGCAGTTCTTGGTGCCAAGACAAAAGCATTGATCAAAATCATTGATGCAAGAGGTAAAACACAGATGAGAAACCCTTATCACGTGATATGAAGTCTCCTTCTCCAAGCCCCTTACCAACATTTATTGCATTTCTACATTCTCTCTTGTTGCATCACAGATCGCTGCAGTCTTAAAATCACTAGTGATAAAAGAGAAGAGAATCCACCAGTCAAGGTGCTCAGAGGCAGGCTGACTCCAGGTTCTGCAGCCTTTCCAAATCCCAGAAGTGACCCCATCCGTGTGGAAGAAATTCCAATCATGCACTCTCATGAAGAGGTGAAACAGCCCCGAGGGGATGTGCCACAGGAGTTTCCCCAGCAAGCTCTTCCCAAGAAGAAACTCAGGGTAATTGGAAATGGAAAAATGGTAGGAAATTATTAATTACAGTGTCCCATTGTGTGTTAAAATAGTCGGAGTAAGGTTTTCTGATTGATTATTCAATGGGAAATATTTGAAATGGTTATGATACTGGACTAGTAATCCAGAGGCCTGGACAAATGATCCAGAGACGTGAGTTCAAATCCCACCACGGCAGCTGGGGAATTTAAATTCAGTTAATTAAATAAATCTGGAATAAAAAGTTAGTATCAGTAATGGTGACCATGAAACTACTGGATTGTCATAAAAATCCATCTGGTTCACTAATGTCCTTTAGGGAAGGAAATCTGCCGTTCCTACCTGGACTGGTCTATATGTTACTGCAGAACCACAGCAATGTGGTTGACTCTTAACTGTTCTCTGAAATGGCCTAACAAGCCACTCAGTTGTATCAAACTGCTATGAAAAACTACAATGAGAATAAAACCAGACGGACCACCCGGCATCGACCTCGACACTGGAAAAGCACTTGGAAGATGCACTGAGAGTAGCCTGCTTTTTACAATGTAAGTGGTGAATTAATTAAAATTAAAACATTTTTTCCACATGTTTATTATTTTTAAATATTTTAAAGCAAGGTAAGTTTATTTTTAGCCCCGTTAGAAAATAAAATTATTTTTTTCAAAAATTTAAATTATTGTTTAAAATAGTTATTTCATGTAATTTATAGTTTATTTAAAAATGTGATTTAAAAAAAAAAATTATTTGAAGATTTAGTGATGTTTTGGGGCCCGTAGTATTTATAAGTTTATGGGCATTCCCTGCTCCGATTGGCTCCCCATGGGCCACGTGGTCCCAGGGGACACATCGAACTAACTGTGCCCCTGGGATACGCAAGCACTGCACGCCGGCAGTTGGAGCAGGCCCAGGATCGGAATTCCATGGGGGCCCACAGCTTAACGGCCGGCGCGCAAGGTAAGTGCAGGTCGGGGCTTACACCCGCGGGAAGCCCCCGACCCGAATTTCTGGGCCCATGTCTCCACTTCCATCACTTCCGTCGGCAGCGAATTCCAGGTCATCACCACTCGCTGTGTAAAAAAGTTTTTCCTCACGTCCCCCCTGTATCTCTTGCCCAAAACCTTAAATCTGTGTCCCCTAGTCCTTCTACCATCAACTAGTGGGAACAGCCTTTCCCCATCTAGCCTATCCAAACCCGTTATAATCTTGTACACCTCTATCAAATCACCCCTCAACCTCCTTTGCTCTAATGGAAACAAATCCAGCTTCTCCAACCTGTCCTTGTAGCTAAGATTCCCCATCCCCGGAACAATTCTGGTAAATCTCCTCTGCACCCTCTCAAGGGCCTTCACATCTTCCTAAAGTGTGGTGACCAGAACTGGACGCAATACTCCAGTTGTGGCCTAACCAGCGCTTTATAGTGGTTCAGCATAACTTCTCTACTTTTGAACTCAATACCTCTATTTATGAAGCCCAAGATCCCATATGCTTTGTTAACCACTCGCTCAGTATGTCCTGCCACCTTCAGGGACCTACGCACATTAGCTCCCAGGTCCCTCTGTTCCTACACACTCTTTAAAATGGTGCCATTAAGTGTATATTGCCTCCCCCTGTCCCTTCTGCCAAAATGCATCACCTCACACTTCTCTGTATTAAATTCCATCTGCCACTTGTCTGCTCATTCTGCTAGCCATTCTATGTCCTGTTGCAGTCGATTGATATCATCATCACTGTTTGCCACATCCACAAGTTTGGTGTCATCGGCAAATTTAGAAATTCTACTCTCCATTCCAGTATCCAGGTCATTTATATAAATATATGTCAAAAAAGCAGTGGCCCCAGCACTGACCCTTGGGGAACACCACTATCTACCATCCTCCAGTCTGAAAAACAGCCATTTACCACAACTCGCTGTTTTCTTTTTTTTTTGTTCATTGAGGGCTGTAGAGAGGGCTTTAAACTAATTAGTGGGGGGGAGGTTTTAAGAGAGCGAAAAATAAAAATGACAGCAGAGAAGGCAATAGAGCAAGGTAGCAGTGGGGAAATTAAAAACCAGAGTGTGTCAGGAAGGGACAGAATGTATAATGATAAAGGTAAAGTAGTAAAAGGGGTAAAAGCCGGAATAAATTGTCAAAAAACATATTTGAATGTTCTTTATCTGAATGCTCGCAGCATTCATAACAAAATAGACGAGTTGACGGTACAAATAACAACACATGGGTATGATCTGGTGGCCATTATGGAAACATGGCTGCAAGATGATCATGACTGGGAACTAAACATACAAGGGTATTTGACAATTAGGAAGGACAGACAGGAAGGAAAGGGAGGTGGGGTTGCCATTTTAATCAAGGATGGAATCACTGCAATAGTCAGAAATGATATTGGGTCAAAGGATCAGGATAGTGAAACAGTTTGGGTGGAGATAAGGAATAATAAGGGGAAGAAGTCACTAGTGGGCGTAGTCTATGGGCCTCCTAACAGTTGCAACTCTGTTGGCTGGAGTATAAATCAGGAAATAGTTTCGGCTTGTAATAAGGGAACAGCTATAATCATGGGGGATTTTAACTTTCATATTGACTGGACTAATCAAATTGGGCATGGCAGCCTTGAGGAAGAGTTCATAGAGTGTATTAGGGATGGGTTCCTTGAGCAGTATGTAACTAAACCAACCAGGGGGCAGGCAATCTTAGATCTGGTCCTGTGTAATGAGACAGGATTAATAAAAAATGTCCTAGTAAAGGATCCCCTTGGAATGAGTGACCATAATATGGTTGAATTCCAAATTCAGTTTGAGGGTGAGAGAGTTGCATCTCAAACCAGCATACTGAGCTTACATAAAGGAGACTATGAAGGTATGAGAGTAGAATTGACTAAATTGAACTGGGAAAAAAGATTAACGTGTAAGACAGTACAAGAGCAGTGGTCTACATTCAAGGAGATATTTCACATCTTTCAAGATAAATATATTCCACTGAGGAAAAAGGGGAGTAAAAGAAAAGACAGCCATCCATAGCTTAAAGTAATAAAGGACTGAAAACAAGGGCATATAAAGTAGCCAAATCTAGTGGGAGGATAGAAGATTGGGAAGCATTTGAAAGCCAGCAAACAATAACTAAAAGATTAATTAAGAAAGGGAAGATAGATTATGAAAGTAAACTAGCAAAAAATATAAAAACAGATTGCAAGAGTTTCTACAGATATATAAAAAGAAAAAGGGTGGCTAAAGTGAACGTTGGTCCCTTAGAGGATGAGACTGGGAAACTAGTGGTGGGGAATATGGAGATGGCAAAGACGCTGAACAAATATTTTGTATCAGTCTTTACAGTAGAGGACACTAAAAATATCCCAACACTGGACAAACAGGGGGCAATGGGGGGGAGGAGCTAAACACGATTAAAATCACTAAGGAGATGGTTCTCGGTAAAATAATGGGACTTAAGGTGGATAAATCCCCCGGACCTGATAGCCTACATCCTAGGGTCTTGAGAGAAGTGACGGTAGGGATTGTGGATGCATTGGTGATTATTTTCCAGAACTCCCTGGACTCAGGAAAGGTCCCGGCAGATTGGAAAACTGCTAATGTAACACCCTTATTTAAGAAGGGAAGTAGACAAAAAGCTGGAAACTATAGACCAGTTAGCCTAACATCTGTGGTTGGCAAAATGTTGGAGTCCATTATTAAGGAAACAGTAACAGAGCATTTGGATAAACATAATTTAATAGGACAGAGTCAGCATGGTTTTATGAAGGGGAAGTCATGTTTGATAAATTTGCTCGAATTCTTCGAGGACGTAACATACAGGGTGGATAAAGGGGAACCAGTGGATGTGGTGTATTTGGACTTCCAAAAGGCATTTGACAAGGTTCCACACAAAAGATTACTGATCAAGATAAAAAATCACGGGATTGGGGGTAATATGCTGGCATGGGTGGAAGATTGGCTATCTAACAGAAAACAAAGAGTTGGGATAAATGGTTAGTTCTCGGGCTGACAATCAGTAACTAGTGGTGTTCCACAGGGGTCAGTGCTGGGACCCCAACTCTTTACAATCTATATTAACGATTTGGAGGAAGGGACCGAGTGCAACATATCCAAGTTTGCCGACGATACAAAGATGGGAGGGAAAGCAGTGAGTGAGGAGGACATAAAAAACCTGCAAAAGGACATAGACAGGCTAAGTGAGTGGGCAGAGATTTGGCAGATGAAATATAATATTGGAAAGTGTGAGGTTGTGCATTTTGGCAGAAAAAATCAAAGAGCAAGTTATTATCTAAATGGAGAGAAACTGCAAAGTGCTACAGTACAAAGGGATCTGGGGTCCTGGTGCATGAAACACAAAAAGTTAGTATGCAGGTGCAGCAGGTGATCAGGAAGGCCAATGGAATCTTGGCTTTTATTGCAAGGGGGATGGAGTATAAAAACAGGGAAGTCTTGCTGCAGTTATACAGGGTATTGGTGAGGCCACACCTGGAATACTGCGTACAGTTTTGGTTTCCATATTTAAGAAAAGATATACTTGCTCTCGAGGCGGTTCAGAGAAGGTTCACTCGGTTGATTCCGGAGATGAGGGTGTTGACGTATGAGGAAAGGTTGAGTAGGTTGGGCCTCTACTCATTGGAGTTCAGAAGAATGAGAGGTGATCTTATCGAAACATATAAGATTGTGAGGGGGCTTGATCGGGTGGATGCGGTGAGGATGTTTCCACTGATGGGTGAGACTAGAACTAGGGGGGCATAATCTTAGAATAAGGGGCTGCCTTTTCAAAACTGAGATGAGGAGAAACTTCTTCACTCAGAGGGTAGTAAATCTATGGAATTTGCTACCCCAAAGAGCTGTGGAAGCTGCAACATTAAATAAATTTAAATTGGAGATAGACAGTTTCCTAGCAGATAAGGGAATTAGGGGTTACGGGGAGAGGGCAGGGAAGTGGACGTGAGTCCAGATTCGGATCAGCCATGATCCTATTGAATGGCAGAGCAGGCCCGAGGGGCCGTATGGCCTATTCCTGCACCTACTTCTTATGTTCTTATGTTCTTATGATGGGATGTGGGCGTCGCTGGCTAGGCCTGCATTTAGTGCCCATCCCTAATTGCCCTTGAGAAGATGGTGGTGAGCCGCCTTCTTGAACCGCTGCAGTCCATATGGTGTAGGTACACCCACAATGCTGTTAGGAAGGGAGTTCCAGGATTTTGGCCCAGCGACAGTGAAGGAACGGCAATACAGGTCCAAGTCAGGATGGTGTGTGGCTTGGAGGGGAACTTGTAGGTGGTGATGTTCCCATGCGTCTGCTGCCCTTGTCCTTCTAAGTGGTAGAGGTCGCGGGTTTGGAAGGTGCTGTTGAAGGAGCTTTGGCGAGTTGCTGCAGTGCATCTTGTAGATGGTACACACTGCAGCCACAGTGCGCCGGTGGTGGAGGGAGTGAATGTTGAAGGTGGTGGATGGAGTGCCAATCAAGCGGGCTGCTTTATCCTGAATGGTGTCGAGCTTCTTGAGTGTTGTTGGAGCTGCACTCATCCAGGCAAGTGGAGAGTATTCCATCACACTCCTGACTTGTGCCTTGTAGATGGTGGAACGGCTTTGGGGAGTCAGGAGGTGAGACACTCGCCGCAGAATTCCCAGCCTCTGGCCTGCTCTTGTAGCCACAGTATTTATATGGTTGGTCCAGTTCAGTTTCTGATCAATGGTAACCCCCAGGATGTTGATAGTGGGGGATTCAGCGATGGTAATGCCATTGAATGTCATGGGGAGATGGTTAGAGTCTCGCTTGTTGGAGATGGTCATTGCCTGGCACTTGTGTGGTGCGAATGTTACTTGCCACTTGTCAGCCCAAGTCTGAATGTTGTCCAGGTCTTGCTGCATATGGACACGGACTGTGTCAGTATCTGACGAGTCTTGAATGGTGCTGAACAGTGTGCAATCATCAGCGAACATACCCACTTCTGACCTTATGATGGAGGGAAGGTCATTGATGAAACAGCTGAAGATGGTTGGGCCTAGGACACTGCCCCGAGGAACTCCTGCAGTGATGTCATGTGATTGAGATGAATGACCTCCAACAACCACAGCCAGCTTCCTTTGTGCTAGGTATGATTCCAACCAATGGAGAGTTTTCCCCTTGATTCCCATTGACTTCAGTTTTGCTGGGGCTCCTTGATGCCACACTCGATCAAATGCTGCCTTGATGTCAAGGGCAGTCACTCTCGCCTCACCTCTTGAGTTCAGCTCTTTTGTCCATGTTTGGACCAAGGCTGTAATGAGGTCAATTCCTTATCCAAGCTGCCACTGACCCACCTATTCCATGAGCCTCAATTTTGTTAGCCAGCCTTCTATGTGATACTTTGTCAAACACCTTCCGAAAATCCATGTAGACAACATCCATTCCATTCCCTTCATCAATCCTCTTTGTTACTTCATCAAAAAATTCAATTAGTTTAGTCAAACACGATCTTCCTTTTACTAACCCGTGTTGGCTCTCCTTAATTAGCTTAAACCTCTCCAAGTGCCCGTTAATTTTTTCCTTGATTATTGTTTCTAAAACTTTACCCATCACTGATGTTAAACTGACTGGCCTATAGTTACTAGGATTGTCCTTACACCCTTTCTTGAACAATGGTGTCAATTTGCCACTTTCCAATCCTCAGGCAACGCCCCCGCATCTAGGGAAGATTGGAAAATTATGACAAGCCCTTCCACTACCTCCTCCCCCAATTTCCTTAGCAACCTGGGATGCAAGCCATCTGGACCAGGTGACTTGTCCAGCCTTTCTAGTAAATCCTGTCTATCAATTTTCCTCCCTTCCATTGCTTCTACCTTTTCCACTTCTACCAATATTTTCTCAGCATCCACCTCCTTAGTAAACAGCGATACAAAGTACTCATTGAGCATTCGAGCCTTGCCCTGCGCCTCTAAGCATATATCACCTTCTTTGTCTCAAATAGGCCCCACTCTGCCTCTTACTACCTGCTTACTGTTTACATGTCGGTAGAAGATTTTTGGGTTCCCTTTTTTGTTAACCGTCATTCTGCTCGAGAATCATAGAAAGTTACAGCACGGAAGGAGGCCATTTCGGCCCATCGTGTCCGTGCCGGCCAACAAAGAGCTATCCAGCCTAATCCCACTTTCCAGCTCTTGGTCCGTAGCCCTGCAGGTTAGAGCATCCCAAGTGCACATCCAAGTACTTTATAAATGTGGTTAGGGTTCCTACCTCGCCCACCCTTTCAGGCAGTGAGTTCCAGATGCCCACAACCCATTGGGTGAAGAAATTTCCCCTCAAATCCCTTCTAAACCTTCCACCAATTACTTTAAATCTGTGCCCCCTGGTTTTTGACCCCTCTGCTGAGGGAAATAGGTCCTTTCTATCCACTTTATCTATGCCCCTCATAATTTTATACACCTCAATAAGGTCTCCCCTCAGCCTCCTGTGTTCCAAGGAAAACAGACCCAGCCTATCCAGTCTTTCCTCATAGCAAAGATTCTCTACTCCGGCAACATCCTTGTAAATCTCCTCTGTACCCTCTCTAGTGCAATGACATCTTTCCTGTAATGTGGTGACCAGAACTGCATGCAGTACTCTAGCTGAGGCCTAACTAGTGTTTTATACAGTTGAAGCATAACCCCCCTGCTCTTGTATTCTATGCCATGGCTCAAAAAGGCAAGCATTCCGTATGCCTTCTTAACCACCTTATCTACTTAGCCTGCTACGTTCAAGGATCTGTGGACATGCAATCCAAGGTCCCGTTGTTCCTCTACACTACTCAGTGTCCTACCATTTAATGTGTATTCCCTTTCCTTGTTAGCCCTCCCCAAATGCATTACCTCACACTTCTCCGGATTAAATTCAATTTGCCACTGTTCTGCTCACCTGACCAATTTATTGATATCTTCCTGCAGTCTACAGCTTCCTTCTTCAGTATCAAACACACAGTCGATTTTAATATCATCTGCAAACTTCTTAATCATACCCCCAATATTCAAGTCAAGATCATTGATATATACCACAAAAAGCAAGGGACCTAGTACTGAGCCCAGCGGAACCCCACTGGAAACAGCCTTCCAGTCACAAAAACACCCGTCAACCATTACCCTCTGCTTCCTGTCTCCGAGCCAGTTTTGAATCCAACTTGACACTTTACCCTGGATCCCATGGGCTTTTAACTTCGTGACCAGTCTGCCATGTGGAACCTTATCAAAAGGCTTGCTAAAGTCCATATACACTACATCAAATGCACTACCCTCATCTACCCTCCTTGTTCCCTCCTCAAAAAATTCAATCAAGCTTGTCAGACACGACCTTCCCTTAACAAATTCGTGCTGACTATCCTTGATTAATCCATGACTTTCTAAATGAAGATTTATCCTGTCTTTCAGAATTCTTTCCAATAATTCTCCCACCACCGAGGTTCGGCTGACTGGCCTGTAATTACTCGGTCTATCCTTTTCTCCCTTTTTAAACAAGGGTACCACATTAGCAGTCCTCCGGCACCACACCTGAAGCCAGAGAGGATTGAAAAATGATGGTCAGGGCCTCTGCTATTTCCTCTTTTGCTTCGCTTAACAGCCTGGGATATATTTCATCCGGGCCTGGAGATTTATCCACTTTTAAAGCTGCTAAACCCCTTAATACTTCCTCTCTCACTATGTTTATTTCATCTAATATTTCACACTCCTCCCTGATAGCAATGTCTGCTTCACCCCTCTCCTTTGTGAAAACAGACGTAAAGTATTCATTAAGTACCCTACTGACGTCTCCCACCTCCATACACAGATTACCCTCATGATCTCTAATAGTCCCTACCCTTTCTTTAGTTATCCTCTTACTCTTAATGGCCCAGTAATTCCGTTCCAAACGCGTGAGTACGGTCGGGGTACTCACGCGTCTGGCCGGAGGAAATGCCGGTTTTCAGCATGCACAACGCATGCGGGGAAAACCGGCATTTCCTGTCCTCTGAACGAAGGGGTTCAGAGGCACAGCACGTGCGACTGCACAGGCAGCGCGTGCGCAGTGAACTTCGTCGATTTCATTCATGGATTCAGTGAGGTTAAATCCTTACAACTTACACATGAAAAAAGCATGTGTAAAGTTGCTCCAGAGGCTGCGGAGGAAGATATATTTTAGCGTGGAGCTTCTGAAAGGCAATATTTTTGTTTGGGAAAGGGAGGAAAGTTATTTTAAGAAATGATGAGGTAAGTTTTAAAGTTTAATTTTTTTTTTTTAAACGGGTTTTCAGTACTGTAGGTAGAAGGAGCAATTGTGGCTGTGTGAATTGAATTTGCTGTGTTTATTAAATGTGAAAATGACTGTTCTAAAATGAGTAAGGTAACATTTCCAACATTTTTAAGAAAGAAACTTTTCATCAGTAATATATTCTTTTAAGTAATTATGTATGTATGTCCGTATATATTACGTATATGTATATATTCCTTTACTTATGTGTATGAATGTATGTATTTAATTATGATTTTCCAATAAGTTACTTTCTCTGAAAGTCATAATTAAATACATACATTCATACACATAAGTAAAGGAATATATACATACATATACGCAAAGGAATATATACAGACATACATACATAATTACTTAAAAGAATATATTACTGATGAAAAGTTTCTTTCTTAAAAATGTTGGAGTCATTTTCACATTTAATAAACACAGCAAATTCAATTCACATAGCCACAATTGCTCCTTTTACCTACAGTACTGAAAACCCGTTTTAAAAAACAAAAATAAACTTTAAAACTTACCTCAGCATTTCTTAAAATAACTTTCCTCCCTTTCCCAAACAAAAATATTGCCTTTCAGATGCTCCACGATAAAATATATCTTCCTCCGCAGCCTCTGGAGCAACTGTACACATGCTTTTTTCATGCGTAAGTTGTAAGGACTTAACCTCACTGAAAGCATGAATGAAACCGGCGAATTTTACTGCGCACGCGCTGCCTGTGCAGTCGCACGCGTTCTGCCTCTGAACCCCTTCGTTCAGAGGACAGGAAATGCCGGTTTTCCCCGCATGCGCTGTGCTTGCTGAAAACCGGCATTTCCTCCGGCCAGACGCGTGAGTACCCCGACCATACTCACACGTTTGGAACGGAATTAGGGGCCAACATTTTACATGTCAATAAAATGAAAAATTTAACAATTGCACGATTTGCCCCCTCGCATCTGCGACTGAGGGTCCAAGGAGGTGCATTGCGCAAGAGGTCATCGTCGTACGTATCCTCACACTGTTCCCTTTCGGGAACTGTATGAAGTGGTGGAAGGATTTCTGGCCACGTTAACGCTCATTCCGTGACCATAACCATCTTCATACCAGCCATTAGGGTGGTTAGTCCTATGGCGTGAGGGTTTTACGGGCTCCCACAACCCATCTGAGGAGGGGGGCCACCCACACTCGCGGACGCAAGTATCCCGCTGGACGTCCACCCAGAATTTATAGTTGGAGCTCCGACTCCACTTGCCTGGACTGTCTGGAGCGGGGTTCGAAACCCTACTCCTTCTGGCCCAGCGGCGGGGATGCTTACCGCTATGCAAAAGGCCCACTCCGCGCAAAAGGTGACACCCATACGTTTCCTGCGCCTTTCCCCTCCCCGTGACTGGAGCCCTATGCTGCCACTTGAAAGACCAAGCTATCATCTGTCCTTTTTGCGGCGCCTTTGACTTCTCATTACCAATGATGAGCAGGCGCTGCGCCTCCACCTCGTTGAGGAGATTGCTGAGGTCATCATCAGTTCAATTGTGAGTTCTTTTAATGCCGTGAATTGTGCTCATTCCAGCCATTTCACGTTGCTAATCGGAGTGGGCCTTTGGCGTAGCAGTAGGATCCCCACCGCTGGGCCAGACGGGATAGGGTTTCGAACCCCGCTCCAGACAGTCCCAGCAAGTGGAGTCGGAGCTCTGGCTCTAAATTCTGGGTTGACATCCAGTGGGATATTTGCGTCCGTGGGTGTGGGTGGCCCCCCTCCTCGTATAGCTTGTGGGAGCCCGTAAAACCCTCCCGCCATAGGACAACCACCCTAATGGCTGGTTCAAAGATGGTTACGGTCACGGAATGAGCGTTAATCACGGCCATAAATCCTTCCACCACTTCATACAGTTCCCCAAAGGGAACAGTGTGAAGACACGTATGACGACGACGTTGCTAAATAAATAAATGGAATGAAAAAAATTCTTTCAGGGCTTTTAAAAGTCTTTAAATTGCTTTAATTCTGTTTAAAACTACTTCAGATTCTTTAAAATAATGTAAACGTTTTAAAAAGTTTATAAAAGTTACCAAAAGCTTCATAAAAATACCAAAAACCTATTTGAAATGCTGCTCTGCATGTAAAAATGCTTTGCAGCTTGTGAGAAACATTGGGGGCGTGTCCTATTAAACTGAGACCTCAAGGGGCGTGTCTCAGTTGCACAGCACGCTCCAGGCTTCGCGCTGGCTGCACTCCTGGGCGGCGTGACGTCAGACGCTGCCCGGGATTCTTCTGTTTCAAAAAGGAATTCCAGGCGTCCCTGGAGGTGAACAGCAGGCGCGTCGGGTAAGTGCAGATCGGGGGCTTGCACGCGCGGCAAGCCCCCGACCCGAATTTCTGCCCCAATATATTTATAAAATATCTTTGGGTTTTCCTTGATTTTACTTGCCAAGAATTTTTCATGCTCTCTCTTTGCTTTCCTAATGGCCCAGAAATTCATGTCGGGGGCTTCCCGCGGGTGCAAGCCCCCGACCTACACTTACCTAGCGCGCCGGCAGTTGAGGCCTGGGCCTGCGTGGATTTCCTCTCTGTGGCCCGGTCCAGCTCCCGGCGCGCTGTGCTTGCGTGATCCAGTGGCGTTGTTAGTGCGATGCGTCCGCTGGGATCACATGAGCCATCGGCAACCAATCGAAGGAGGGAAAAGCCCATTCATGTTTGCGTGGGTTTCCTCCGGGTGCTCCGGTTTCCTCCCACAGTCCAAAGATGTGCGGGTTAGGTTGATTGGCTATGATAAATTGACCCTTAGTGTTAGGGGGATTAAATACGTGGGGTTACGGGGATAGGGTGGGATATGTGTTGGTGTAGGGGTTACGGGGATCGGGTGGGATATGTGTCGGTGCAGGCTCGATGGGCCGAAATGGCCTCTATCTGCACTGTGGGGTTTCTGTGATTCTGTGATTCTGTGATTGACAGAAAGAACTGTCAAACTAATGAAAACTCTGGTCCCCAAAACAGTACTTACCCTTCAAATAAATATTTAAAAAAATCACACTTTTTAAATCTATATATGTAAAACAGTATGTCTGTCTCTCTGTCTCTCTGTCTGTCTTTCTGTCTGTCTGTCCGGCTATACAATCAAAAGTTATAGAGCGTACCTACACATATGTTATATCAAAAGAAAGCTTATCATTAGGGGACTCTCGTAGGCATATTTACTTTTTGGTCGGACAAAAATTGTGCCGACGGTATCAGAAGAACGTTCAAAATTCCGCTCATTATCCGCTCATTAGCATCGAGTGACGTGAAGGTTCATTGCGTGTGCGGGCGGGCCATCCTAGAGTCGAGTGACGTGACGATTGACCAATCCTACAGTTCAGTGACCTGACGGTTGTGTGTGTGGGCGGGCCTAATGCTTCTGAGTTGAGGTGAGGAGGCCGCCATCTTGATTCCAAACTCTTCATTTCTTTTTCCCACTTTCTGCATGTTTCTTTTCAAATCTAGATTTCCAGCAAAAAAAAAAGTTGCTTTTAAAACACAAAGGCCTAGAAATTGGGTTGTTTGCGCCAGCGGTTAGCGCCTTAAGAGACCGAGAATTGGGGCATTGCCTAATGTTGGGGCGGGCGCAATGAAGATAGCGACAACTCCCATATTGACTATACATTTAACGCCTGCGCTAAGTGTTTGCGCGCGCCCGCGTGCGCAAGTACATAATGACGTCATTTCATCGTGCAACGCCTTTTAGGGGCGCCTGAGCGGATATTGGGTGGCACCCGGAGCCTTAACGCCTAGTGCTATTAGTGACAGTTCGAGGGAGCGTTAGCAGGCCCTTTTCGGAGTCGGGGGACGCTATTTAAAGGGGACAGCTCTAGTATAGAAGCTTCAGCCACTTGGCCTGTTCATTGCGATCGTTGGTGGAGAGATTTGGGGAGCTACTGTGGAGCAGAGTTTTTGGATTTTAGCATTAGAGTAATTGGGACCCTCAAACCTGTCCGGAGCAGTTGGAGCACTAGACCTAACAGCCTTCTGACCAACTGGCATCGGAATGGGAGATGCTTTGGAGGGCGACGGGCTCCTGGCCGAACACTATGAAGGGGCAGAAAGACGGCGGGAGAGAGGGCCAGGATTGGCCAGAAGGAGGAGGGGCAATGGAGGTTGCCCAATCCGAGGGTATGCTGCGAGGGTCTTTAAGGGTCATACCTTGACATGTCGGAGGAGCAGTGTGTGCGAAGGCTCCGAATCGGGATGGACGTTGTTACTGAGCTGTGCCACCTGCTTACTGAGGATCTGCAGCCGCGTCAACGGTGCATGACCTCTCTGTCGGTGGCCGCTAAACTGAATGTTGGCCTCAATTTTTATGGCAACGGATCCTTTCAGTGAGCCATTGGGGACATCGCGATTATCTCTCAGGCTGCAGTCCACTGCTGCATCTGGCAAGTTACAGCTGCCCTTTACAGGTGAAGGCGTCAATTCATCACCTTCCCTCTGACCCTGGAGAAGCAGGCGGAGGAGGAGGAGGAGCATGCGGATGAGGAGGAGGAGGAGCAGGAGGAGGAAGATGGAAGGGCTCCTGAAAGTGGAAGGGACATCCATCACTGGCTCATGAGGAGTCGTCTCGAGGCCCCTCTGGCGGAATGATGAGTGTCTTAACTGCTGCGCACTTTGGATGTTTGAAAGCATCTGAAGGCCAGCATCACTAATTATTCACGTACACCATAGCACATTTAAACTTCTCTTTATTGTCACAAAAGTCTTTCATTAGAGCAAAACAACGTCATGTCAACAGAAACCATAACAAACAAAATAACAATAAACTCTTCGGCAAAGCCGCCAAACTGAACAAACTTTTTCCAACAATTCCAACAGGTGAGGGTCTCCTTGAGTTTGGCCAAAGAAACATCTTAGGACCTCCCTCTCCTGCTGGCCCCTTGATGGAGAACGACTTCTCTTTCGCGCTCAGCCCCTTCCCTCACTGCTGCTCCTACGTAATTGAACCCCAGTGGCGGGGTGAAGGCTGGGGGACGCCTGCTGACTGTCTGGAAGGGCAGAAGCCCCTGATGGACGGCCTGGACGACCTCTGGGCTTGGAGGGTGCGGAGGCTGGCTACTTGATCTGGCTATGGCTGGAAGCAATGTGAACTGCAGATGGTGGCAGCTGGACTGCAGACGTTCCAGCGGTGGCATGAGCAATGGTCACCTGCCGAGAGAGGACACCTGCACCATGGTCGGACGACACACTGGCTCTCAGAGGGGACCGGCTCGGCTCCACCGCCACAAGCGACTGCTCCACTGATTCCTGGCCTCGTGTGGTACTGGAAGGGCCCGGGGTGATCCTAGCTGAGGCAGATAGGGTGGCTGCAGTGAGAGTTCGCGTTGCCTCAATCTGGGTGTGGACGAGGCCGGCAAGTGACTGCGTGGCAGCAGTGAGGACCTGTGAGCCAGGTGCCAGTGCTTCGGAGAAGCCCTGGACAGTTCTTTCCATTGCTTCGGACAAGGCCGGTACTGAGCGCTCCACTGCCTCGGACAAGCCCTGGACAGACCTTTCCAGGGATTGTCTGAAGCCCTGAACAGTCCTTTCCACAACGGCCTCGAAGCCCTGGACAGTCCTCTCCATTGTTGGTGCAAAGCCCTCGACAGACCTCTCCATTGTTGCCCCGAAGCCCTGGAGAGCCCTGTCCATTGTTGACCCGAAGCCCTGGAGAGTCCTGTCCATTGTTGCCCCGAAGCCCTGGAGAGTCCTCTCCATTGTTGCCCCGAAGTCCAACACACTCTTTGCCAGTGAATCTATTGACTGAGGCATCCTCCCCACTGCAGCCATCAGCTCAGTGTGCCTGAGCCGGGCCTGGGTGCTCATTTCAGCCAGGCGACGCACCTCCTCTGCACTCTGTGCAGCAGTCATCACTACCTGCCTTGCCCTCCGGGGAGACGGTGGCCGAACTTGCCTACCCCCCTTACGTTGCTGCATGCCGCTTGGTCCGGCAACTGCCTGATCATCAGAGCCCCCCCCCTCCCCTCCAGGGAACTACTATCCCCAGTCTGTACATGTGTATGCTCCTCTGAGATTGGAGTGGATGGGCCAGCTTCCTCCTGATCCTCAACTCCGGAGGCACTGGCACTGGCAGCTTCAGGGCGTCGATCCCCAGTTGGTGATGCATCATCTGAAAGCAGGGAGGTGGAAGAGTGGCTTTAGCAAAAGGACAGGTTGGCGGAAAGGCATGGCAGATTGCGGCAAGGCTCTGACATGGCTGCACACTGAGGAAGCATGCTGGCGGGGGGACCAAGTGGAAGGAAACAGCTGAAAAAGGAGAGAGCCTTACCCTCGCTGTCGGAAATGGGGTCGGCAGCTGCAGAGGTAACAGGACCAGACAGACGTCCTCCAAGAATCTGGTGCACTCTCTCCTCGAGATCCGTCAGAGTGACGACTTGTGGAGGTCCACCATCGGTTCGACGCTGCTCCCTCCGCATCGTCGCCAGCTTGGACTGCAGGGGAAAGAAGGGGCAGTTCTGTAACATGATGCCTTGAGAGATCATCTCATGCCCCCCATGGTGCAACAGCCCTTACATGATGCCTTGAGAGATCATCTTATGCCCCCCATGGTGCAACAGCCCTTACATGATGCCTTGAGAGATGATCTCATGCCCCCCATGGTGCAACAGCCCTTACATGATGCCTTGAGAGATCATCTCATGCCCCCCATGGTGCAACAGCCCTTACATGATGCCTTGAGAGACCATCTCATGCCCCCCATGGTGCAACAGCCCTTTCATGATGCCTTGAGAGATCATCTCATGCCCCCCATGGTGCAAGGGCCCTTACATGATGCCTTGAGAGAAATGTCCATGTGTGTGCCCAGAAAGGGCCATGGGTGCTTGCTGACAGATGGCCATTGGGGCATCATGGCAACAGGGTCCTCGAGGTTAGGTGCAGATGGAGGGAATCAGAAGTTTGCATAACCAACACTCACCCTAACGACCCGAGTGAGGTCGTTGAATTTCTTCCTGCACTGAACAGGGGTCCTGGTCGCCATGCTGTTGGAGTTGACCCTCTGAGAAACCTCCCTCCAAGATCGCCGGTAAGCCTTTTGATTCGGCCTCTTGCCATTATCAGGATACAGAACATCTCGACGGCGCTCAACTGCAGACACCAAGTGGTCCAGGGCCTCAGTGCTGAAGCGCTCTGCTCTCTGTCTCAGCTTCTCCATCCTCACCAAGCTTGTTGCGCCAGAGAAGGGCGAGCGCCGATTCTGAGGCCTACAGGGCGTTGAGTGTAGCAGCTCAGGCTGACTGACCCATGCCTTTAAGAGCCGGCCGGCGCCTGGAAGTCCCGTGGTTTCCGGTATTTGAGATCACCTGCGCTGCGCCCGTCCGCGACGATATTGGGTAGCGCCTGAACATTTGCGCCTTAGGAGCCCCGTGCAATGTCTGAGTTAGCGCCTCAATCCCCTTTGGGGGCAATGCAACCCAATATCTCGCCAGGCAGCGATAAGTTTCGTCTGGCTATAAACTTTGCGCAGCGTCAGTTCTAATGCCTAAAGCGGGGCTATACCCAATTTCTAGGCCTTAAATTGTTTTTAAAAAAAAGTTAATTAATTTGTAAATCTTTTCTCTAACCTCTATAATTTTCCTACCTTTCACCGTTTTTGCAGCCAGGCCTCGAAGCCTGGGCCTCTGTTGACCAGCCATGCCCGAGCTACGCACCTCCCGTCCCGCTCAACAAGCGGCCCGCGATCGCCGCCATCTTTCTAAAGGCTGGCGGCACAGGACTGAGGCGAGTGTAGCCATTGCCGCCATCTTAGTAAAGGCGGGCGGATGGGAGTCAGCGCGCACGTCAACGTCGGCCCGGAGCGCGAGCGAATCGGCAGTCTTGAAGCCGGCGGGGGGCGGGGTTCCGGAGGGCGGGAAGGGGGGGAGGGTTACCCCGGTTGACCCAGCTGCAATCGGCGGTCTTGAAGCCGGCTCGGGAGGGCGGGGCTCGGGAGGGTTGAGAGTGGGGCTCGGGAGGGGGGGGCGGGGCTCGGGAAGGGGGGGAAGGGTTACCCCAGCAACCGGGCCCGGCCGGTCTCTCACAGCCTCAAGCCAGCTCCACGCCTGTTCCCCGGGGCTTGGCTCCATTTGCAGCCGTGGGCCACTTACCCTCTCTCTCTCCTTCTCTCTGTCTCTCTCTCCTCCCCACCGTCCCTCTCCCTCTCCCCTCCCCCCTCTCCCCCTCTCTCCCCCCCCTCCCCTCTCCCCCTCTCTCTCCCCCTGCCTCACCCTCTCCTCTCCCCCTCTCTCTCCCCCTGCCTCCCTCCCTCCTTCCCCCACTCCCTCCCCCCCTCCCTCCCCCCTCCCTCCTTTCCTTCTCCCCCCCTCCCCTCCATCCCCCCTCCCCCCCTCTCTCTGCCCCCCTCCCTCCCCCTCTCTCTCCCCCCAGTCTCTCACTCCCCCCAGTCTCTCTCTCCCCCAGTCTCTCTCTCTTTCCCCCAGTCTCTCTCTCTCTCTATCCCCCCAGTCTCTCTCTCTCTCTCCCCCAGTCTCTCTCTCTCTCTCCCCCAGTCTCTCGCTCTCTCTCTCCCCAGTCTCTCTCTCTCTCTCCCCAGTCTCTCTCTCTCTCTCTCTCTCCCCGTCTCTCTCTCTCTCTCTCTCCTCCCCAGTCTCTCTCTCTCTCTCTCTCCCCCCCCGTCTCACTCTCTCTCCCGCCAGTCTCTCTCTCTCTCTTCTCCCCCAGTCGCTCTCTCTCTTTCCCCCCAGTCGCTCTCTCTCTTCCCCCCAGTCGCTCTCTCTCTTCCCGCCAGTCGCTCTCTCTCTTCCCCCCCAGTCGCTCTCTTCTCTTCCCCCCAGTCGCTCTCTCTCTTCCCCCCAGTCGCTCTCTCTCTTCCCCCAGTCGCTCTCTCTCTTCCCCAGTCACTCTCTCTCTTCCCCCAGTCGCTCTCACTCTTCCCCCCAGTCGCTCTCTCTCTTCCCCCTTCCCCCCAGTCGCTCTCTCTCTTCCCCCCAGTCGCTCTCTCTCTTCCCCCCCAGTCGCTCTCTCTCTTCCCCCCAGTCGCTCTCTCTCTCTTCCCCCCCAGTCGCTCTCTCTCTTCCCCCAGTCGCTCTCTCTCTTCCCCCCGGTCGCTCTCTCTCTTCCCCCCGGTCGCTCTCTCTCTTCCCCCGGTCGCTCTCTCTCTTCCCCCCGGTCGCTCTCTCTCTTCCCCCCGGTCGCTCTCTCTCTTCCCCCCACTCGCTCTCTTTCTTCCCCCCACTCGCTCTCTCTCTTCCCCCCACTCGCTCTCTCTCTTCCCCCCACTCGCTCTCCTCTCTTCCCCCCAGTCGCTCTCTCTCTTCCCCCCAGTCGCTCTCTCTCTTCCCCCCCAGTCGCTCTCTCTCTTCCCCCCAGTCGCTCTCTCTCTTCCCCCCCAGTCGCTCCTCTCTCTTCCCTCCGGTCGCTCTCTCTCTTCCCTCCGGTCGCTCTCATCTCTTCCCCCCGGTCGCTCTCTCTCTTCCCCCCGTCGCTCTCTCTCTTCCCCCAGTCGCTCTCTCTCTTTCCCCCCCAGTCGCTCTCTCTCTTCCCCCCGGTCGCTCTCTCTCTTCCCCCCGCCGTCGCTCTCTCTCTTCCCCCCGGTCGCTCTCTCTCTTCCCCCCGGTCGCTCTCTCTCTTCCCCCCGGTCGCTCTCTCTCTTCCCCCCGGTCGCTCTCTCTCTTCCCCCCCACACTCGCTCTCTTTCTTCCCCCCCAGTCGCTCTCTCTCTTCCCCCCACTCGCTCTCTCTCTTCCCCCCACTCGCTCTCTCTCTTCCCCCCAGTCGCTCTCTCTCTTCCCCCCAGTCGCTCTCTCTCTTCCCCCCAGTCGCTCTCTCTCTTCCCCCCCAGTCGCTCTCTCTCTTCCCTCCAGTCGCTCTCTCTCTTCCCTCCAGTCGCTCTCTCTTCCCTCCAGTCGCTCTCTCTCTTCCCCCAGTCGTTCTCTCTCTTCCCCCCAGTCGCTCTCTCTCTTCCCCCCAGTCGCTCTCTCTCTTCCCCCCAGTCGCTCTCTCTCTTCCCCCCAGTCGCTCTCTCTCTTCCCCCCAGTCGCTCTCTCTCTTCCCCCCAGTCGCTCTCTCTCTTCCCCCCAGTCGCTCTCTCTCTTCCCCCCATTCGCTCTCTCTCTTCCCTCCAGTCGCTCTCTCTCTTCCCTCCGGTCGCTCTCTCTCTTCCCCCCGGTCGCTCTCTCTCTTCCCCCCGGTCGCTCTCTCTCTTCTCCCAGTCGCTCTTTCTCTTCCCCCCAGTCGCTCTCTCTCTTCCCCCCAGTTGCTCTCTCTCTTCCCCCGTCTCGCTCTCTCTCTCTCTTCCTCCCAGTCGCTCTTTCTCTTCCCCCCCAGTCGCTCTCTCTCTTCCCCCCAGTCGCTCTCTCTCTTCCCCCCAGTCGCTCTCTGTCTTCCCCCACTCGCTCTCTCTCTTCCCCCCAGTCGCTCTCTCTCTTCCCCCCCAGTCGCTCTCTCTCTTCCCTCCAGTCGCTCTCTCTCTTCCCTCCAGTCGCTCTCTCTCTTCCCTCCAGTCGCTCTCTCTCTTCCCCCCAGTCGCTCTCTCTCTTCCCTCCAGTCGCTCTCTCTCTTCCCCCCAGTCGCTCTCTCTCTTCCCTCCAGTCGCTCTCTCTCTTCCCTCCAGTCGCTCTCTCTCTTCCCCCCAGTCGCTCTCTCTCTTCCCTCCAGTCGCTCTCTCTCTTCCCCCCAGTCGCTCTCTCTCTTCCCCCCAGTCGCTCTCTCTCTTCCCCCCAGTCGCTCTCTCTCTTCCCCCCAGTCGCTCTCTCTCTTCCCCCCAGTCGCTCTCTCTCTTCCCCCCAGTCGCTCTCTCTCTTCCCTCCAGTCGCTCTCTCTCTTCCCCCCAGTCGCTCTCTCTCTTCCCTCCAGTCGCTCTCTCTCTTCCCCCCAGTCGCTCTCTCTCTTCCCCCCAGTCGCTATCTCTCTTCCCCCCAGTCGCTCTCTCTCTTCCCCCCAGTCGCTCCCTCTCTTCCCCCCCAGTCGCTCTCTCTCTTCCCCCCATTCGCTCTCTCTCTTCCCTCCAGTCGCTCTCTCTCTTCCCTCCGGTCGCTCTCTCTCTTCCCCCCGGTCGCTCTCTCTCTTCCCCCCGGTCGCTCTCTCTCTTCTCCCAGTCGCTCTTTCTCTTCCCCCCAGTCGCTCTCTCTCTTCCCCCCAGTTGCTCTCTCTCTTCCCCCGTCTCGCTCTCTCTCTCTCTTCCTCCCAGTCGCTCTTTCTCTTCCCCCCCAGTCGCTCTCTCTCTTCCCCCCAGTCGCTCTCTCTCTTCCCCCCAGTCGCTCTCTGTCTTCCCCCACTCGCTCTCTCTCTTCCCCCCAGTCGCTCTCTCTCTTCCCCCCCAGTCGCTCTCTCTCTTCCCTCCAGTCGCTCTCTCTCTTCCCTCCAGTCGCTCTCTCTCTTCCCTCCAGTCGCTCTCTCTCTTCCCCCCAGTCGCTCTCTCTCTTCCCTCCAGTCGCTCTCTCTCTTCCCCCCAGTCGCTCTCTCTCTTCCCTCCAGTCGCTCTCTCTCTTCCCTCCAGTCGCTCTCTCTCTTCCCCCCAGTCGCTCTCTCTCTTCCCTCCAGTCGCTCTCTCTCTTCCCCCCAGTCGCTCTCTCTCTTCCCCCCAGTCGCTCTCTCTCTTCCCCCCAGTCGCTCTCTCTCTTCCCCCCAGTCGCTCTCTCTCTTCCCCCCAGTCGCTCTCTCTCTTCCCCCCAGTCGCTCTCTCTCTTCCCTCCAGTCGCTCTCTCTCTTCCCCCCAGTCGCTCTCTCTCTTCCCTCCAGTCGCTCTCTCTCTTCCCCCCAGTCGCTCTCTCTCTTCCCCCCAGTCGCTATCTCTCTTCCCCCCAGTCGCTCTCTCTCTTCCCCCAGTCGCTCCCTCTCTTCCCCCCCAGTCGCTCTCTCTCTTCCCCCCAGTCGCTCTCTCTCTTCTCCCAGTCGCTCTCTCTCTTCCCCCCAGTCGCTCTCTCGCTTCTCCCAGTCGCTCTCTCTCTTCCCCCCGTCGCTCTCTCTCTTCCCCCCAGTCGCTCTCTCTCTTCCCCCCAGTCGCTCGCTCTCTTCCCCCCAGTCGCTCTCTCTCTTCCCCCCAGTCGCTCTCTCGCTTCTCCCAGTCGCTCTCTCTCTTCCCCCCAGTCGCTCTCTCTCTTCCCCCCAGTCGCTCTCTCTCTTCCCCCCAGTCGCTCGCTCTCTTCCCCCCAGTCGCTCGCTCTCTTCCCCCCAGTCGCTCTCTCTCTTCCCCCGTCTCGCTCTCTCTCTCTCTTCCTCCCAGTCGCTCTTTCTCTTCCCCCCCAGTCGCTCTCTCTTCCCCCCAGTCGCTCTCTCTCTTCCCCCCAGTCGCTCTCTCTCTTCCCCCCAGTCGCTCTCTCTCTTCCCCCCCAGTCGCTCTCTCTCTTCCCCCCAGTCGCTCTCTCTCTCTCTTCCAACAACAACATGCCCTCAAAAAAGCCTCGGCACTGCCGGGCACTCCAGCTAGTAAACTATAAATAACATTAAATAACTATTTTAAACAATAATTTAAATTTTTGAAAAAAATAATTTTATAAAAAAACGGGGCTAAAAATACACTTACCTTACTTTAAAGTATTTAAAAATAATAAACCTGTGGAAAAAAAATTCTAATTTTAATTAATTGACCACTTACCTTTTAAAATGAAGTCCTTACGCCTGGTTTTTAAATGTGTAAAATGTAGAGGCCTTCACGCACGGAAAAACCTGTAAAAAAAAAGGAAGTTCAACGTGCACGCGCAGACTCCCGCGCGCAGGCATTCGACCTCTGAACCCCTTCGTTCAGAGGATTGGAAATGCCGGTTTCCCGCCTGCGCATGCGTAGTGCATGCAAGAAACCGGCACTTCCATCGGGTCCACGCGCGAGTACTCCGTGCTTACTCACGCGTTTGGACCCGAATTTCTGGGCCAATATTTTTAATTGCATCCCTGTACTTTCTGTACTCCTCTCAAGATTCTGGAGTATTTAGCCCTCCGTTTCTGTCACACGCCTCCCTCTTTTTCCTTATCCTACCCTGTATGTCTCTAGACATCCAGGGGGCTCTAGATTTGTTAGTCCCACCTTTTTTCTTTAAGGGCACATATTTGGTCTGAACCCTCCGGATCTCGTCCTTGAATGCCTCCCACTGCTCTAACACTGATTTACCTTCAAGTAGCTGTTTCCAGTCCACTATGGCTAAATCCCCTCTGAGCTTAGCAAAATTTGCTTTTCCCCAATTTAGAATTTTTATTCCTGGTCTATCCTTGTCCTTTTTCATAACTACCTTAAATCTAACAGAATTATGGTCACTAGCACCAAAATGCTCCCCCACTGACACGCCTTCTACCTGCCCAGCTTCATTCCCTAAAACTAAGTCCAGAACCACCCCCTCCCTTGTTAGGCTTCCTACATACTGGCTAAAAAAGTTCTCCTGGATGCATTTTAGGAATTCTGCACCTTCTATAACCTTCACACTCATTTTATCCCAGTTAATATTGGGGTAGTTGAAATCCCCTATTATTACTGCCCTATAATTTTTGCACTTCTCAGAAATTTGTCTACATATTTGTTCTTCAATCTCCCTCTCACTATTTGGGGGTCTGTAGTACACTCCTAGCAGTGTGATTGCCCCTTTTTTGTTTTTCAATTCGACCCATATGGCCCTGTTTGATGATCCCTCCAACATATCATCGCTCCTCACAGCTGTAATAGTTTCTTTTAATCAATACCACGACCCCCTTCCCTTTTTACCCCCCTCTCTATCCTGTCTGAAAATCCTGTAACCAGGAATGTTGAGCTGCCATACCTGCCCCTCTATCAGGCATGTCTCTGTAATAGCTGTAATATCATAGCCCCAATACCTACCTGTGCCCTCAGCTCATCTGCCTTGTTCGTTAAACTCCTTGCATTAAAGTATATACCATTTAGCACAGGCAAACCTCCTTGTTGACTACTATCTAGCCCTTGATTCCTCTGTCCTTCCAATTTACTTTCTATGTTTTTGTTTTCCAATTCCAGTTTTTCTTCCCTCCCTATTGACTCTATACTTAGGTTCCCATCCCCCTGCCAAGCTAGTTTAAACCCTCCCCAACAGCACTAGCAAACCCTCCCACGAGGATATTAGTCCCGTTGAGGTGCAACCCGTCTGGCTTGTAGAAGTCCCACCTACCCCAGAAACAGTTCCAATTCCTCAGCAATCTAAAGCCCTCCCTCCTACACCATCTCTCCAGCCATGCATTCATCTGCTCTATCTTCCTATTTCTGAACTCACTAGCACGTGGCACTGGTAGTAATCCGGAGATTACTACCTTTGAGGTCCTGCTTTTTAACCTCTTTCCTAGCTCCCTGCAGGATCTCATCCCTCTTCCTTCCTATGTCGTTGGTACCGATATGGACCATGACCTCTGGCTGTTTACCCTCCCCCCTCAGAATGCCTAGGCCATAAGCTCTGGAATTCCCTGCCTAAACCTCACTTACCTCTCTTTCCTCCTTTTAGACGCTCGTTAAAACCCACCTCTTTGACCAAGCTTTTGGTCACCTGCCTTAATTTCTCCTGATGTGGCTCGGTGACATTTTTTTGTGTTATAAAATCCTGTGAAGTGCCTTGGGACATTTTGCTGCCTTAAAGGCGCTATATAAATACAAGTTGTTGTTGTTGTAGGTGAGCGATGGGGTGCATTCACTGGGGAGAACTCCCCTGCTCTTCTTCAAAATAGTGCCGTGGGTTCTTTTATGTCCACCAGGGAGAGCAGATGGGGCCTCAGTATAACGTCTCATCCGAAAGACGGCGCTGCACTCCCTCAGCGCTGCACTGGAGTGTCTGCCTAGATTTTTGTGCTTACGTCTCTGGAGTGGGACTTGAACCCACAACCTTCTGACTCAGAGGCGAGAGTGCTACCCACTGAACCACAGCTGACACAATTAAGGAATATTGGGAGTGGGATTGTGTAAGCTAGTGCTGCAAATGGTGGGATATGGTATTTGAAGATGAATTCACTAACCTTGACCACTCGTGTGAGGTCATTAAACTTCTTTCTGCTCTCCATCCATGTCCTCGGCACTTCACTGCTGGCATTCACCACAGTGGCTGTCTGCTCCCAGTGTACTTTGCTCTCTTGCCTGGAGGGCCTTCTGGCACCCTGTGGAAAGAGGACCTCTCTCCTCCTGTTGACCTCCTGCACCAAGGCCTCCAGTGCTGCATTGGAGAACCTCGGTGTATGCTTTCTCCCCTGTTGTGCCATCATTAATTGTTCATTTGCACTGTCTTCCTCAGCTAGTTCAATGATCTGCTGCAGACAGACTGCACCTCCCCTTTAAGAGGTGCAGACTGCCTTTAAGTAGTGCAGGCTAGCTTTAATTGGTGCTAGCCTCTCACGAGCTTGGGCCCCCTGTTGCACTTTCAGTCACTCAGCAGCATGTTCAGCGCTGGGCTGAATGCCACAATCATGGAAATGAACAGGTAACACGAAGTTCGCGTGTTGCCTGCAGTCCTCCGAACAGGCACGGGGTGATCATGCATCGAGATCCCTGTTCTTGTTTTCGGGGGCAAACCAATTTCTAGCCCTCTGTCTTTGATCCCTCAACTACATCGTCCCTTTCCAGTGCTATAATAGTTTATTTGATCAACACTGCCACCCCCCTTCCATTTTTTCCTCCCCTATCTTTCCTGAATACCTTGTAGCCAGGAATATTAAGTTCCCAATCCTCCCCTTTGAGCCATGCTGGGTGACTACAGAATAAAGAGAAGATAGATTGAAGGGCTTCAGTATATATGATGTAATGTATATGACATGATAGAAGTGTTTAAAATTATGAAAGGATGGGACAGGATAGATAGAAGCAAACTGTTTCCAGCATTTGAGGGGTCAAGAATGAGGAGCCAAAGATACAACATTAAATGTAACAGATTAAGAATAGAGGACAGGAGAAACTTCTTTACACAGCGAGTTTTAGGGTTAACAAATTCACTTCCACTTCCGGTGGAGGCAAAAACGATGTCACCACAGATTGGTTGGGCCACATGGCCTACTTCTTTGCTGTCTTTCGATGAATGAATCACCGAAAGATCTCACTGTTTTCTTTGTCCCAGGTATGATCCACAAACCATAGTCCATGCTGTTTCCTGGCAGCAAATATTTCCACCGCCATTTATCAGTCACTAATCCACTGTTACCTGTCTGTTTTTAGATACGCCCCTCATCCACATTCAGGAATGGAACTGACCTCATATTCACGGTTAGTAAATCTGCTTTTCACATACATTTTTCTCTACTCCGCTTATATTTTTGTTTGCTGGTACATCTGTGACAAATTAGATTTTTGGAAGTAAAGAATAACTTCTGAAATGCCTTTTTAAGTATAGCTTTATTATGTTGTTTTGCTACAAATATCCTACATGAACCTATCCAATTATCATAGTGTTAGCCACATTTTTGCATTATTGTCTTCTGAAGAACTAAAGTAAAAATGTCAAGTTGTATTTTCTGCAGCAACTACTGTCTTAGAAACATAGAAGATAGGAGTAGGTCATTCGGCCCCTCGAGCCTGCTCCGCCATTTAATGAGATCATGGCTGATCATCCAAATTTAGTACCCTGTCCCTGCTTTCTCCCCATATCCCTTGATCCCTTTAGCTTTAAGAAATATATCTAACTCCTTGAATATATTTAATGAATTGGCCTCCACTGCCTTCTGTGGTAGAGAATTCAACAGGTTTACCACTCTCTGGGTGAAGAAATTCCTCCTCATCTCAGTCCTAAATGGCTTACCCCTTATCCTTAGACTGTGACCCCTGGTTTTGGACTCCCGCGCCATTGGGAACATCCTTCCTGCATCTAGTCTGTCTAGTCCTGTTAGAATTTTAAAAGTTTCAATGAGATCCCCTCTCATTCTTCTAAACACCAGCGAATATAAGCCCAATTGACCCAATCTCTCCTCATATGTCATTCCTGCCATCCCAGGTATCAGTCTGGTGAATCTTCGCTGCACTCCCTCCTTCCTCAGATAAGGCGACCAAAACTGCACACAATACTCAAGGTGTGGTCTCACCAAGGCCCTGTACAACTGCAGCAAGACATCCTTGCTCCTGTACTCGAATCCTCTCGCTACGAAGGCCAACATACCATTTGCCTTCTTAACCGCCTTCCCCAGATTAATATGTACAGGCCAAAGTCCTCGCTCTCTGACACTGCCTTCAGGGGTCATGTAAAACCATTCCAAAGTGAGGGACATGCCTATGTATAGAGAGATTATTTTGCAGTTAATCAGTGACCATAAATAATGGTCATAATTTTCCCACCAGGCAGCTATGCTTGGATTCAGAATGTGACATTTTCCTTTCAAATAGCAAATGTAAATTAACTGTTGTCTGCTGAGTAATCCTTGCTCCCTGCGACTGTCATCTTCTTGGTCCACTGCAGGGAGAGCATTGCAGAGAAAAGATCCTATTTCTGGCCCAAGGAGGAGTTTGCTAAGAGCTGCAGCCCATGACCTCAGCCTTGATCTGCTGAAGACACAATTCTGAACCATAACAATTAGAATCATAGAATGGTTACAGCACAGAAGAAGGCCATTCGGCCTGTCGAGCCCGTGCCGGCTCTCTGCAAGAGCACTTCAGCTGGTCCCACTCACCTGCCCTTTCCCCGTAGCCCTGCAAATTATTTTCCTTCAGATACTTATCCAACTCCCTTTTGAAAGCCATGATTGAATCTGCCTCCACCACCCTTTCAGGCAGTGCATTCCAGATCATAACGAATTGCTGCATAAAAAAGTTTTTCCTCATGTCGCCTTTGGTTCTTTTGCCAATCACCTTAAATCTGTGTCCTCTGGTTCTCGACCCTTCCGCCAATGGGAACTCTGTCTAGACCCCTCATGGTTTTGAACACCTCCTCTCAATCTCCTCTCAACCTTCTCTGCTCTAAGGAGATCAACCCCAGCTTTTCCAGTCTATCCACGTAACTGAAATCCCTCATTCCTGGAATTATTCTCGTAAATCTTTTCTGCACCCTCGCTAAGGCCTTCACATCCTTCCTAAAGTGCGGAGCCCAGAATTGGACACAATACTCCAGTTGAGGCCAAACCAATGTTTTATAAAGGTTCATCTTAACTTCCTTACTTTTGTACTCTATGGGGGGGATTTTAACTCAGGTGCGGGCTGGCGTCGTGTTATTCGAATTTCGTGTTTCCCACATGAATCTAAATGGATGTGGGAGATTGATGCAATGTTAACTTAATTGGCCAATTGATTTCCAACGTGTGGGAAGCCTTTGCAAATGGGTTTTTCATGACTGAAAGTCCCCTCCGATGATGTCATCATTGCTGCTGTATTTAAGGTCCACAGCAAGCCTTGCTTCTTCTGCAGACTGCCAAGCTTCTTGAATGTGTAGAGTGAGGGAGCTGCAGCAAATATGACAAGCGGGAAGGCCAGATCAGCTCCTCGCTTTGACGAGGTGACACTGCAGGCATTAGTGGATGGAGCTAGGGCCAACAGGGAGGTGCTCTTCCCTTCAGCAGGGAGGAAGAGGCCTCCCACTCAGACCAAGGCAGTGTGGATGCAGGTGGTTGAGGAGGTCAACTCCTTGGGAGTCACCCGCAGAGCCTGGATACAGTGCAGGAAAAGATTTCATGACCTTCAGTGCACTGGAAAAGTGAATATGAATTTCCCATCACCCTCAATCTGATCCCCATTGCCTTTCCTCACCAGCACTCAGCTTTAGCAATCTTTTCCTCCGCATCCCACTTGACACTGACATCCATGCAACCTTACCCATTCCCTCTCTCTCTATGCTCACATTCACATAACTATTCCGCCATGTAGCCCTCACACTCCCTATCACTCTGATGCTTTGAACACAACTGACAACACACAGGGAGGGACCTTGGTCTTGCAAGCTCACTCCATCTTTGTCTCCTTCTATGTATCTATGCTATGCAATCTCTACACTCACTCCTTCATTCTCACTCAACCTCCACTTGTCTCCCTCGTTGCAGGAAAAGAGAGCTCACAACAAAAGAGAGCGAGCCAGGCCAGGAGGAGGGACAATAGCCCACCTGACCCCCTGGGAGGAGGCCGTCCTGGAAATTATGGGAATAGAGGATGATTCTGTTGTGTCGGTACCTTTCTACCTAGACACAATTTAGGACTCAGAACTCAGAGATTCAAACATGAAGTGCTTTATTGGAAGGAAAGGAAGTTCTGGCAAGTTCCGAACAAAGAGAGCTAAACTTAACAGAGAACACTCAACCATTTATCTCCTGTGATAGCGCCACCACAGGTGGGAGGAGAACACAAAATACATAACATTTCCTCCCCTCTTAAATGGAAGGTCCACATTATTCCTCAACAGGTAAGTTACTTTCAATGCACTCAATGAACCTAGGGTAGAGGTAGACTGCCTCAACCCCTGACTTTACCCTGGGGTTTATTCTGCCCCAGTCTTGTGGGTAAGTCACTAAGCCTACAGATCCAAGCGTCTTGGAGGCCGCCGCTCTCTGACAGGATACTGGCGGTCATCGCTGGCTTCCACAGCAGTAGGCATTGACACAGGCCTGGATGGAGAAGGTGCCTGCATCAGTCGAAAGTCAGGAGTTTGCACAGGTGGAACAGTCCCTTTGACTTCCTGTGTTGGAGAAGAGCACTGTGGCAAAGGATCCTGGTTTGCGGTATCATCCGGAAACAGTTCAGGCCAACCAGCCGTTGGAGCCTCTGTGGCTGTCTCTGCTCCTAGCAACAGTTGATCTGTGTGTCTTCTCCAGACGACGTCCTCAGCAGTCTCAACCGTGTAAGACACAGGGCCCGTCTGCGCGATCACCGTAGCAGGAACCCATTTCGGTCCAGTGTTGTAGTTTCGAGCTAGGACGTGCTCTCCCGGATGAAACCGTCTCTCCTTGGCTCTTTTCTCTCTCTTTTCAACTTGAGCTTGTTGTTGACGATGGACAACCTGCTCTGCCCTTGGAGGTTTGAATAATTCAAAACTTGTCCGCAACTGCCTCTTCATCATGAGCGAAGCGGGGGAAGTTTTGGTTGTGGCATGCAGCTCGTTCCTGTAGGACAACAGGAAGCTGTTCAGACGTTGGTGGATTGAGCCCTGACCTTGTGATGCCTTCAAGGCGTGCTTCAAAGTTTGCACGAACCTTTCTGCCTGGCCGTTAGTAGAGGGATGATAGGGCGCAGACCTGATGTGTTGGACACCATTCACATGCAGGAAGGTTGCAAACTCCTGTGATACAAATTGTGGACCGTTGTCACTTATGAGTTGTTCCGGTGAGCCATAACGGCTGAACATCTCACCAAGTTTCTCAATTGTTTTCTCTGCCGTGGTAGACCTCATCACAGCGACCTCTGGCCACTTGCTATGAGCGTCTACAACCACCATAAACATCTTCTCTTCGAAACGACCGGCGAAGTCCACATGTACTCGCTGCCACACTTCTGCAGGCCAATCCCAAGGGTGTAGGGTTGCCAGCTGTGGAACATTCCGGACCCTTTGACATGGGGAACATGTTTTGGCTTTCTTCTCAATATTCCCATCGAGACCTGGCCACCAGAAGTAGCTTCTTGCCATTTCCTTCATCCGAACCATCCCACTGTGGCCTGTATGAAGTTGTTGCAGTATAGGTTCCCTCAGAGGTGGCGGAATGATGACACGGCGTCCCCAAAGAAGACAACCTGCCTGGATGGAGAGCTCATTTCTTTTTGAAACGTAAGGTTTCAAACTAGGAGAATCTCCTATAGCTCTCCCTCGAATGACATCGTCCATTACCTCAGACAGGACTGGATCGTTGCGGGTGTACCTTTGCACCTGAACTGCAGTGACAGGTGCTCCCTCCACTTGTCTAAAGTAGAAGATGTCTATCTGACGAGGCTCTGGGGGAGTAACAGGCAAGGGTAGTCTCGAGAGACCGCCTGCGTTGCTGTGCAAGTCTGATTTGCGATATTTGATGTCGTATGTGTGTCCTGACAACAGTAAAGCCCACCTTTGCATCCTGCTTGCAGCGAGAGACGGAATTCCGGTGTGGGGCCCGAAGATTGAAGTCAATGGACGGTGGTCCGTCAGGAGTGTGAACCTTCTCCCAAACAGGTACTGATGACATTTTCGAATTCCAAAAACGATTCCCAAGGCCTCACGCTCGATCTGCGCATAGTTACTCTCGGCCTTGTTCAAGATGCGTGATGCGAAGGCGATAGGTTTCTCTTCACCCGAAGGCATGATGTGGGATATGACTGCTCCCACACCATATGGTGATGCATTACATGCTAGCTGCACGGGTAGCTTTGGGTCGAAGTGTGTCAGGACCTCCGATTTCAGCAATGCTTTCTTTGCTCGGGCGAAAGCTTCGTTGCACAGTTGAGTCCATTTCCATGTTTTGCCTTGACATAGCAACTGATGTAACGGCTTCAGCAATGTTGCTAAGTCTGGAATAAAGTTCCCATAGTAGTTAAGTAGCCCCAGAAATGAACGTAACTGGCTCACATTCTGGGATGCTGGGGCCTCCACGATCGCCTTGACCTTTGACGGCGCCTTATGCAGGCCAGTAGCGTCAATCACATGCCCCAGGCACTCAACTGAAGACTGAAAGAATTCACATTTGTCTTTACGAACTCTGAGTCCGTACTCTTTCAGTCGTTGTAGTGTCGCATCCAAGTTCAGAAGATGATCCTCCTCATTTGTCCCAGTGACAAGGATGTCATCCAGGTAGCACTGGACTCCTGGCAGTCCACTCAAAATCTGATCCATTGCCCTTTGGAATAGAGCAGGGGCCGACGTAATTCCAAACGGAAGGCGGCAGTACCTGTATAGCCCCTTGTGTGTCACAATTGTCAGCAGCTCCTTTGATTTGTCATCGACATGCATTTGTAGATAAGCCTGGCATAAGTCTATTTTGCTGAACTTTTGCCCTCCGGCCAGGCCCGTAAAAAGATCATCAATGAGGGGAAGAGGGTACTGTTCCGCAGACATCACCGGGTTAATAGTCACTTTAAAATCCCCGCAGATTCGAACAGATCCATCCTTTTTCAGGACAGGAACAATGGGTGTGGCCCATTTGCTCACGCTCACAGGCTCCAGGACTCCATTCTCGACTAAGGCCTCCAAGTTAGCCTCAACTTTTGGCCTAATTGCAAAGGGTACAGGTCAGGCTTTGTGAAACTTCGGCTTGCTGTCAGGTTTAATGTCCAGTCTCACGCTGATCTTTTTCATGCTCCCAAGTTCCCAATTGAAGAGTTCTGCATGTTTGTTTAACACTGCAGTCAGACCTGACTCCCCTTTTGACATCATGCGGACTGCAGGCCAGTCCAGCGTGATTTTCTCTAGCCACGCACGTCCCAGTAGCGATGGGTAATTTCCCTTTACCACATATAGTGGCAGTTTTGCAGTCTGTCCATTCAATTTAACTGTCACCTCAATGACGCCTCTCATGGCCGCAGGTTTGCCGATATATGTCTTTAGCACAATGTTTGTTGGCTGAAGGGTAAGATGCTTTAGCATTTTGTTGTAGACAGTGTCTGAAACAAGGGACACAGCCGCGCCTGTGTCCACCTCCATCCGCACTGATTGTCCCTCCACCAGTGGTGACACCCAGTAGCCATTTGAATCACCTGCAACCGTCAGTATGTGCACCTCTTCCTCCTCAGAGGTGTCGCTCCCCTCTGTTTTGCTTGTTCCATCATACTGCACTGAATGAACACTCTTTTTCCTCTCTTGTCCAAATACAGACATTTTGTTTCCATGCTTCCCAGCTCTGTCTGTTCTTTTTTACCTCTACAGGCGCGTTCAATGTGACCCTTTTTGCCACAATTTCGGCATTCCAGCTCCGTACACCAGCAGTCATTAGTGTGATGGCCCGTTTTCCCACAACGGTAACATGTGCCATTCCGCGCACCTTTAGGCTCAGACGACACCTTGTGAACTCTCCCTGTTGAACTCAACTGGTGAGCCTCCTTTTCCACCATCTCCATGGAGACACTAACTTCAATGGCCTTTTCAAGAGTAAGGTTGTCCTCAGTAAGAAGGCGCTTCTGTGTGGCTGCATTTTGCAGACCACACACGAGTCTGTCTCTAATGGTGTCCTTCAGCACCTCCTTGAACTCGCAGTGTTCTGATAACCTTTTTAAAGCAGCAATAAACATCGTCACTGATTACCCCTCCTCTTGATTCCGTTTGTGAAATCTAAATCACTCAGCAATAACTAGAGGTTTTGGTGAAAAATCTGCTCCAAGAATTTCCACTAGTTGCTTATATGTTTTAGTTCCTGGCTTATCTGGCTGCACGAGGCTGCGAAGTAAATTGAATGTCTTCGGCCCGATTACACTCAAAAAGGTAGGAACGACCTTTTCATTTGCCACCGCATTCGCACATTACAAAATAGTCAAAACGTTCTGTATATGCGCTCCATTGCTCCACATTTTCATCAAAATCACCGATGTTTCCTAATATAGTAGCCATCTCACGTTTCAAATTAAAATTTCTGTTTACTCACTGCACCCGTAACGTACACAGATTCATCCGCTCCTCGTTGCCACTTGTTGTGTCGGTACCTTTCTACCTAGACACAATTTAGGACTCAGAACTCAGAGATTCAAACATGAAGTGCTTTATTGGAAGGAAAGGAAGTTCTGGCAAGTTCCGAACAAAGATAGCTAAACTTAACAGAGAACACCCAACCATTTATCGCCTGTGATAGCGCAACCACAGGTGGGAGGAGAACACAAAATACATAACAGATTTGTGCGTGGGGAACGGACAGACGGGTGCAACACAGCAAGCTGGTGACAGAAAAGTTTCCCATCTCTCTCTTTGACATTGCATGAGTCACTGACAATGATTGTGAAGCTGTAACAGATGGACTTATGAGCATCTGCAAAAAGCTATGTGCATGTAGCCTTTGCATCACATCTCTGACTCTTTGCTCCCCCACAGGACCATCACAAGGATCCATCCCCCCTAGCCAGGAAGAAGAGGCTAAGCAGCCAGATTCCTCAGAGGAAGTTGCAGCCTCTGAGGGCGCAGCGTCAGCAAAATTCAGCGCACCCAGCACCAGCGCAGATACTCACACCTCGGTGGGACTTTCGGGACATAGAGTAGTGTTGTCACCTGGTGTATCACAGCTCACAAGTGAGCATCAGCAGATTGTGGAGACAGGGACAGCAGTGGAGAGTCCTAGTCGGAGGGGGCAGGACTCTGCCAGCTCGGCTCAGCAGCATGTTGACCCTCTGCCTCTGGGTCCATCCATAAGATCAGAGGTGAGTCATAGAGTCATAGAGTTATACAGCACAGAAAGAGGCCCTTCGGCCCATCGTGTCTGCGCCGCCCATCAATCCCTGTCCAGTCTAATCCCATTTTCCAGCATTTGGTCCATAGCCTTGCATGCAATGGCATTTCAAGTGCTCATCCAAATGCTTCTTGAATGTTGTGAGGGTTCCTGCCTCTACCACCCTTTCAGGCAGTGAGTTCCAGATTCCAACCACCCTCTGGGTGAAAAAGTTCCTCCTCAAATCCCCTCTAAACCTCCTGCCCCTTACCTTGAATCTATGCCCCCTTGTTATTGACCCCCTTACTAAGGGGAAAAGTTCCTCTTTATCTACCCTATCTATGCCCCTCATCATTTTGTACACCTCTATCAGGTCCCCCCTCAGCCTTCTTTGCTCCAAGGAAAACAACCCCAGCCTGTTTAGTCTTTCTTCGTAGCTGAGGCGCTCCATCCCAGGTAACATCCTGGTGAATCTTCTCTGCACCCTCTCCAAAGCAATCACATCCTTCCTATAGTGAGGCGACCAGAACTGCACACAGTACTCCAGCTGTGGCCTCACCAGCGTTTTATACAGCTCCATCATAATCTCCCTGCTCTTATATTCTATGCCTCGGCTAATGAAGGCATGTATCCCATATGCCTTTTTAACCACCTTGTCTACCTGTTCCGCTGCTTTCAGGGATCTATGTACATACACCAAGGTCTCTCTGACCCTCTGTACTTCCTAGGGTCCTACCACTCATTGTGTATTCCCTTGCCTTATTTGTCCGTCCAAAATGCATCACCTCGCACTTTTCAGGGTTAAATTCCATTTGCCACTTTTCCGCCCATCTGACCAACCCGTTTATATCGTCCTGTAGCCTGAGGCTTTCCTCCTCGCAATTTACCACCCCACCAATTTTCGTGTCATCTGCGAACTTACTGATCATACCTTTTACATTCTCATCCAAATCATTTATGTAGATCACAAACAGCAAGGGACCCAGCACCGACCCCTGAGGTACCCCACTGGACACAGGCTTCCAGTCACAAAAGCAACCTTCGACCATCACCTTCTGCCTCCTGCCACTCAGCCAGTTTAGGATCCAACGCACCAAGGCACCCTGGATCCCATGGGCTCTTACCTTCTTGACCAGTCTCCTATGCGGGACTTTGTCAAAAACTTTACTGAAATCCATGTAAACCACATCCACAGCATTTCCCTCATCCACATACCTAGTCACCCCCTCGAAAAATTCAATCAGATTGGTCAGACATGATTTACCCTTGACAAAGCCATGCTGACTATCCCCGATTAATCCTTGCCTCTCCAAGTGGAGACTAATTTTGTCCCTCAGAATTTTTTCCAATAATTTCCCTACCACAGATGTTAGGCTCACTGGCCTGTAATTCCCTGGTTTATCCCTGCTACCCTTCTTGAATAATGGTACTATGTTAGCTGTTCTCCAGTCCTCTGGTACATCCCCTGTGGCCAGAGAGGTTCTGAAAATTTGTGTCAGAGCCCCAGCAATCTCCTCCTTTGCCTCACACAACAGCCTGGGATACATCTCGTCTGGGCCTGGGGATTTATCCACTTTTTGGCCTGCTAAAACCGCTAGTACTTCCTCCCTCTCGATGCTAATATGTTCAAGTATGTCACAGTCCCCTTGCCCGATTTCTATGTCTACATCGTCTTTCTCCATAGTGAACACAGATGCAAAAAATTCATTCAAAACCCCGCCTACATCATCTGGCTCTACACACAGATTGCCACTTTGGTCCCTAATGGGCCCTACCCTTTCCCTGGTTATCCTCTTGCCCTTAATATACTTATAAAACATCTTAGGATTTTCCTTTATTTTGCTCGCCAGTGTTATTTCATGGCCCCTCCTCGCCCTCCTAATTTCTTTTTTAAGTATGCCCCTGCACTTTTTATACTCCTCTTTTATACTTATGAGGTCCTGCAGCAAGAATTTAGGGAGCTAGGTGAAAGATTAAAGAGGAGGACCTCAAAGGTTGTAATCTCTGGATTACTCCCGATGCCACGTGCTAGTGAGTATAGGAATAGGAAGATAGAACAGATGAATGCGTGGCTAAAGGGATGGTGCAGGGGGGAGGGCTTTAGTTTCCTGGATCACTGGGCCTGCTTCTGGGGAAGGTGGGACTTGTACAAGTCGGACGGTCTACACCTGAACCAGAGGGGGACCAATATCCTTGCGGGGAGATTTGCTAGCGCTGCTGGGGGGGTTTAAACTAACTTGGCAGGGGGATGGGATACAGAGTGGAGCTATAGTAGGGGGTGATTTACAGCCAAATACAGAGGAAAAAACAAGTCAGCTGGGAAGGCAGAGAAAATATGCGAGGGCAAAAGGGAATATGGCAAGGCTGGAAGGCATTTATTTTAATGCAAGGAGTCTTGCAAATAAGGTGGATGAACTGAAGTTGTTGTTGAACACATGGGAGTACGATATTGTTGCTATCACGGAGACATGGTTGAGGGAGGGTCAGGACTGGCAGCTCAATATTCCGGGGTATAGAATCTTCAGGAGAGACAGAGGGGGGTGTAAAAGGGGAGGGGGTGTTGCAATATTAATTAAGGAGTCAATTACTGCTGTAAGGAGGGATGATATATTAGTGGGTTCCTCTAATGAGGCCATATGGGTAGAAATTAAAAACAAAAAGGGGGCAAGCACCTTGCTGGGAGTGTACTTTAGGCCCCCAAACAGTCAGGGGGAGATAGAGGAACAGATATGTAGGCAAATCTCAGAGAAGTGCAAAAATAATAGGGTAATAATAGTGGGGGATTTCAACTTCCCCAATATTAATTGGGATAGTCAGAGTGTGAAAGGCTTAGAGGGTGCAGAATTCTTAAAGTGCATCCAGGAGAGCTTTTTGAGCCAACATGTAGAAAGTCCTACAAGAGAGGGGGCGGTACTGGACCTAATTCTAGGGAATGTAGCCGGGCAAGTGGTGGAAGTGTCAGTAGGAGAGCATTTTGGCGACAGTGACCATAATTCGGTGAGATTTAAGGTGGTCATGGAAAAAGACAATGATGGCCCGGAAATAAGGGTTCTAAATTGGGGGATGGCTGATTTTAATATGATAAGGCAGGATCTGGCCAAAGTGGACTGGGAGCAGCTACTTATAGGAAAATCCACATCAAAGCAGTGGGAGGCTTTCAGAAGGGAATTAGAGAGAGTACAACGCCAACATGTTCCTGTAAAGGTCAAGGGTGGGACCAACAAGCAAAGGGAACCTTGGATGACAAGGGATATACAAAAATGCATCAGGAAAAAAGGGGGGGCTTTTGGCAGTTACAAAAGACTAAAGACGGAGGAAGCCCTGGAGGAGTATAAAAAGTGCAGGGGCATGCTTAAAAAAGAAATTAGGAGGGCAAGGAGGGGCCATGAAATAACACTGGCGAGCAAAATAAACGAAAATCCTAAGATGTTTTATAAGTATATTAAGGGCAAGAGGATAACCAGGGAAAGGGTAGGGCCCATTAGGGACCAAAGTGGCAATCTGTGTGTAGAGCCAGATGATGTAGGCGGGGTTTTAAATGAATTTTTTGCATCTGTGTTCACTATGGAGAAAGATGATGTAGACATAGAAATCGGGCAAGGGGACTGTGACATACTTGATACTGATATTAGCATCGGGAGGGAGGAGGTACTAGCGGTTTTAGCAGGCCAAAAAGTGGATAAATCCCCAGGCCCGGACGAGATGTATCCCAGGCTGTTGTGTGAGGCAAGGGAGGAGATTGCAGGGGCTCTGACACAAATTTTCAGAACCTCTCTGGCCACAGGGGATGTACCAGAGGACTGGAGAACAGCTAACGTAGTACCATTATTCAAGAAGGGTAGCAGGGATAAACCAGGGAATTACAGGCCAGTGAGCCTAACATCTGTGGTAGGGAAATTATTGGAAAAAATTCTGAGGGACAAAATTAGCCTCCACTTGGAGAGGCAAGGATTAATCGGGGATAGTCAGCATGGCTTTGTCAAGGGTAAATCATGTCTGACAAATCTGATTGAATTTTTCGAGGGGGTGACTAGGTGTGTGGATGAGGGAAATGCTGTGGATGTGGTTTACATGGACTTCAGTAAAGCTTTTGACAAAGTCCCGCATAGGAGACTGGTCAAGAAGGTAAGAGCCCATGGGATCCAGGGTGCCTTGGCGCGTTGGATCCTAAACTGGCTGAGTGGCAGGAGGCAGAGGGTGATGGTCGAAGGTTGCTTTTGTGACTGGAAGCCTGTGTCTAGTGGGGTACCTCAGGGATCGGTGCTGGGTCCCTTGCTGTTTGTGATCTACATAAATGATTTGGATGAGAATGTAAAAGGTATGATCAGTAAGTTCGCAGATGACACGAAAATTGGTGGGGTGGTAAATTGTGAGGAGGAAAGCCTCAGGCTACAGGAAGATATAAACGAGTTGGTCAGATGGGCGGAAAAGTGGCAAATGGAATTTAACCCTGAAAAGTGCGAGGTGATGCATTTTGGACGGACAAATAAGGCAAGGGAGTACACAATGAGTGGTAGGACCCTAGGAAGTACAGAGGGTCAGAGGGACCTTGGTGTGCATGTACATAGATCCCTGAAGGCAGCGGAACAGGTAGATAAGGTGGTTAAAAAGGCATATGGGATACTTGCCTTCATTAGCCGAGGCATAGAATATAAGAGCAGGGAGGTTATGATGGAGCTGTACAAAACGCTGGTGAGGCCACAGCTGGAGTACTGTGTGCAGTTCTGGTCGCCTCACTATAGGAAGGATGTGATTGCTTTAGAGAGGGTGCAGAGAAGATTCACCAGGATGTTACCTGGGATGGAGCGCCTCCGCTATGAAGAAAGACTAAACAGGCTGGGGTTGTTTTCATTGGAGCAAAGAAGGCTGAGGGGGGACCTGATTGAGGTGTACAAAATGATGAGGGGCATAGTTAGGGTAGATAAAGAGGAACTTTTCCCCTTAGTAGGGGGGTCAATAACAAGGGGGCATAGATTCAAGGTAAGGGGCAGGAGATTTAGAGGGGATTTGAGGAGGATCTTTTTCACCCAGAGGGTGGTTGGAATCTGGAACTCTCGCCTGAAAGGGTGGTAGAGGCAGGAACCCTCACAACATTCAAGAAGCATTTGGATGAGCACTTGAAATGCCATTGCATACAAGGCTATGGACCAAATGCTGGAAAATGGGATTAGACTGGACAGGGATTGATGGACGGCGCAGACACGATGGGCCGAAGGGCCTCTTTCTGTGCTGTTAAACTCTAAGACTCTATGACTCTAGGGCTTCCTCCGTCTTTAGTCTTTTGTAACTGCCAAAAGCCCCCCTTTTTTTCCTAATGCATTTTTGTATATCCCTTGTCATCCAAGGTTCCCTTTGTTTATTGGTCCCACCCTTGACCTTTACAGGAACATGTTGGCGTTGTACTCTCTCTATTTCCCTTCTGAAAGTCTCCCACTGCTTTGATGTGGATTTTCCTATAAGTAGCTGCTCCCAGTCCACTTTGGCCAGATCCTGCCTTATCATATTAAAATTGGCCTTCCCCCAATTTAGAACCCTTATTTCCGGGCTGTCTTTGTCTTTTTCCATGACCACCTTAAATCTCACCGAATTATGGTCACTGTCGCCAAAATGCTCTCCTACTGACACTTCCACCACTTGCCCGGCTACATTCCTGAGAATTAGGTCCAGTACCACCCCCTCTCTTGTAGGACTTTCTACATGTTGGCTCAAAAAGCTCTCCTGGATGCACTTTAAGAATTCTGCACCCTCTAAGCATTTCACACCCTGACTATCTCAATTAATATTGGGGAAGTTGAAATCCCCCACTATTATTACCTTATTATTTTCGCACTTCTCTGCGGAATTCCAGGCACAGATGCAGGAGTCTCTGGCAGGTTTTGTCTCTAGGGTCGCTGTGAGTGTGGAGCGAATGGAGGAGTTCATAGCAAACATGAGCAGAGCCTTTGTGGAGTCATTGGCGCATGAAGGCAACACTACGGAAAGGATGGCTACCTCCATGGAAAGGATTGCTACCTCCGTGGTAAGGCTGGCTACCGTACAAGAGAGGATGGCTACGGTAGAGAAGAGGATGGCTACGGCCATGGAGGAGCTTAGTCGCCAAGGTATGGAAAACATGGTCATTGTTCAGAATAGAATGACATCTCTTGAGGAGCGATGGGCATCTATTGAACAGAGAAACCAGACCTTCATGGAAGTCCTTCTGAGTAGGACTGCCATTGCAGATACGGGTCCCCATGGCCCTCCTGATCATAGAGTCATAGAGTCATAGAGTTTTACAGCACAGAAAGAGGCCCTTCGGCCCATCGTGTCTGCGCCGCCCATCCATCCCTGTCCAGTCTAATCCCATTTTCCAGCATTTGGTCCATAGCCTTGTATGCAATGGCATTTCAAGTGCTCATCCAAATGCTTCTTGAATGTTGTGAGGGTTCCTGCCTCTACCACCCTTTCAGGCATTGAATTCCACATTCCAACCACCCTCTGGGTGAAGAAGTTCCTCCTCAAATCCCCTCTAAATCTCCTGCCCCTTACCCTGAATCTATGCCCCCTTGTTATTGACCCCCCCACTAAGGGGAAAAGTTCCTCTTTATCTACCCTATCTATGCCCCTCATCATTTTGTACACCTCAATCAGGTCCCCCCTCAGCCTTCTCTGCTCCAAGGAAAACAACCCCAGCCTGTCCAGCCTCTCTTCATAGCTGAGGCGCTCCATCCCAGGTAACATCCTGGTGAATCTTCTCTGCACCCTCTCCAAAGCAATCACATCCTTCCTATAGTGAGGTGACCAGAACTGCACACAGTACTCCAGCTGTGGCCTCACCAGCGTTTTGTACAGCTCCATCATAACCTCCCTGCTCTTATATTCTATGCCTCGGCTAATGAAGGCAAGTATCCCATATGCCTTTATAACCACCTTATCTACCTGCTCCGCTGCCTTCAGGGATCTATGTACATGTACACCAAGGTCCCTCTGACCCTCTGTACTTCCTAGGGTCCTACCACTCATTGTGTATTCCCTTGCCTTATTTGTCCGTCCAAAATGCATCACCTCGCACTTTTCAGGGTTAAATTCCATTTGCCACTTTTCCGCCCATCTGACCAACCCGTTTATATCGTCCTGTAGCCTGAGGCTTTCCTCCTCGCAATTTACCACCCCACCAATTTTCGTGTCATCTGTGAACTTACTGATCATACCTTTTACATTCTCATCCAAATCATTTATGTAGATCACAAACAACAAGGGACCCAGCACCGATCCCTGAGGTACCCCACTGGACACAGGCTTCCAGTCACAAAAGCAACCTTCGACCATCACCCTCTGCCTCCTGCCACTCAGCCAGTTTAGGATCCAACGCGCCAAGGCACCCTGGATCCCATGGGCTCTTACCTTCTTGACCAGTCTCCTATGCGGGACTTTGTCAAATGCTTTACTGAAGTCCATGTAAACCACATCCACAGCATTTCCCTCATCCACCCCCGTAGTCACCCCCTCGAAAAATTCAATCAGATTTGTCAGACATGATTTACCCTTGACAAAGCCATGCTGACTATCCCCGATTAATCCTTGCCTCTCCAAGTGGAGATTAATTTTGTCCCTCAGAAGTTTTTCCAATAATTTCCCCACCACAGATGTTAGACTCACTGGCCTGTAATTCCCTGGTTTATCCCTGCTACCCTTCTTGAATAATGGTACTACATTAGCTGTTCTCCAGTCCTCTGGTACATCCCCTGTGGCCAGAGAGGTTCTGAAAATTTGTGTCAGAGCCCCTGCAATCTCCTCCTTTGCCTCCCACAGCAGCCTGGGATACATCTCGTCCGGGCCTGGGGATTTATCCACTTTTTGGCCTGCTAAAACCGCTCGCACCTCCTCCCTCTCGATGCTAATATGTTCAAGTATGTCACAGTCCCCTTGCCCGATTTCTATGTCTGCATCGTCTTTCTCCATAGTGAACACAGATGCAAAAAATTCATTTAAAACCCCGCCTACATCCTCTGGCTCTACACACAGATTGCCACTTTGGTCCCTAATGGGCCCTACCCTTTCCCTGGTTATCCTCTTGCCCTTAATATACTTATAAAACATCTTAGGATTTTCCTTTATTTTGTTCGCCAGTGTTATTTCATGGCCCCTCCTCGCCCTCCTAATTTCTTTTTTAAGTATGCCCCTGCACTTTTTATACTCCTCTAGGGCTTCTTCCGTCTTTAGTCTTTTGTAACTGCCAAAAGCCCCCCTTTTATTTCTAATGCATTTTTGTATATCCCTTGTCATCCAAGGTTCCCTTGCTTGTTGGTCCCACCCTTGACCTTTACAGGAACATGTTGGCGTTGTACTCTCTCTATTTCCCTTCTGAAATTCTCCCACTGTTTTGATGTGGATTTTCCTATAAGCAGCTGCTCCCAGTCCACTTTGGCCAGATCCTGCCTTATCATATTAAAATCGGCCTTCCCCCAATTTAGAACCCTTATTTCCGGGCCGTCTTTGTCTTTTTCCATGACCACCTTAAATCTCACCGAATTATGGTCACTGTCGCCAAAATGCTCTCCTACTGACACTTCCACCACTTGCCCGGCTACATTCCCCAGAATTAGGTCCAGTACCGCCCCTCTCTTGTAGGACTTTCTACATGTTGGCTCAAAAAGCTCTCCTGGATGCACTTTAAGAATTCTGCACCCTCTAAGCCTTTCACACTCTGACTGTCCCAATTTATATTGGGGAAGTTGAAATCCCCCACTATTATTTTCGCACTTTTCTGAGATTTGCCTACATATCTGTTCCTCTATCTCCCCCTGACTGTTTGGGGGCCTATAGTACACTCCCAGCAAAGTGCTTGCCCCCTTTTTGTTTTTAAGTTCTACCCATATGGCCTCATTAGAGGAACCCGCTAATATATCATCCCTCCTTACAGCAGTAATTGACTCCTTAATTAATATTGCAACACCCCCTCCCCTTTTACACCCCCCTCTGTCTCGCCTGAAGATTCTATACCCCGGAATATTGAGCTGCCAGTCCTGACCCTCCCTCAACCATGTCTCCGTGATAGCAACAATATCGTACTCCCATGTGTTCAACAACAACTTCAGTTCATCCACCTTATTTGCAAGACTCCTTGCATTAAAATAAATGCCTTCCAGCCCTGCCATATTCTCTTTTGCCTTCACATATTTGCTCTGCCTTCCCAGCTGACTTGTTTTTCCCTCTATTTGGCTGTAAATCACCCCCTACTATAGCTCCACTCTGTACCCCAACCCCCTGCCAAGTTAGTTTAAACCCTCCCCAGCAGTGCTAGCAAACCTCCCCACAAGGATATTGGTGCCCCTCTGGTTCAGGTTTAAACCGTCCGACTTGTACAAGTCCCACCTTTCCCAGAAGCAGACCCAGTGATCCAGGAAACTAAAGCCCTCCCCCCTGCACCATCCCTTTAGCCACGCATTCATCTGTTCTATCTTCCTATTCCTATACTTACCAGCACGTGGCACCGGGAGTAATCCAGAGATTACAACCTTTGAGGTCCTGCTCTTTAATTCTTCACCTAGCTCCCTAAATTCTTGCTGCAGGACCTCATCCCTCTTTTTACCTACGTCGTTGGTACCAATGTGGACCACGACCACTGGCTGTTCACCCTCCCCCTCCAGAATGCCCTGCAGCCGCTCAGTGACATCCTTGACCCTGGCACCAGGGAGGCAACAAACCATCCTGGATTCACGTCTAAGGCCACAGAAACGCCTATCTGTTCCCCTTACTATAGAATCCCCTACCACTATTGCTCTCCCACTCTTTTTCCTCCCTTCCTGGGCAGCAGGAGCACCCCCAGTGCCAGGAAGTTGGCTGCTGCTGCCTTCCCCTGGTGAGTCATCCCCCTCAACAGTATCCAAAGCGGTATACTTGTTTGAGAGGGGAATGGTCACAGGGGTCTCCTGCACTACCTGCCTGCTTCTATTGCTCCGCCTGGTGGTCACCCATTTCCTGTCTTCCTGTGCAGCCCTTCCCTGCGGTGTGACCAACTCACTAAACGTGCTATCCACGAACATCTCAGCATCGTGAATGCTCAACAACCCATCCACCCGCAGCTCCAGCGCCTCAATGCGGTCTGCTAGTAGCTGCAGATGGATGCATCTCTGGCACACGTGGTCATCAGGGGCACCGGGGTCCCTGAATTCCCACATAGAGCAAGAGGAGCATATCACGGGGCTGGGCTCACCTGGCATGACCTTCCCTTTACTTAATTTAAATTAATTTACTATCACCAATTAAAGATATCTCTAAGGCGCTTGTATAGTCTACCAACAGTCCCTGCTACACCAGAAAGACCCTGGTAACTATAAACTACAGAGTTAAAGTTTAAAAAAGAGAAATACTCACCAACCAATCACTTACCTGCTCCCTGGTGACGTCACACTCTGATTACTTTTTACCCCTCTCCCCGCTGCTGAGTTGGTGGGCCTCGCCTCTCTCCGGTTTTTATACCGGGCTCCGACTCACTGCTCCCGCTGCTCCCGACTGGTCTCGGGCCTCGCCTCTCTCCGGTTTTTATGCCGGGCTCCGACTCACTGCTCCCACTGCTCCCGACTGGTCTCGGGCCTCGCCTCTCTCCGGTTTTTATACCGGGCTCCAACTCACTGCTCCCGCTGGTCCCGACTGGTCTCGGGCCTCGCCTCTCTCCGGTTTTTATACCGGGCTCCGACTCGCTGCTCCCGCTGGTCCCGACTGGTCTCGGGCCTCGCCTCTCTCCGGTTTTTATACCGGGCTCCGACTCGCTGCTCCCGCTGGTCCCGACTGGTCTCGGGCCTCGCCTCTCTCCGGTTTTTATACCGGGCTCCGACTCGCTGCTCCCGCTGCTCCCGACTGGTCTCGGGCCTCGCCTCTCTCCGGTTTTTATACCGGGCTCCGACTCGCTGCTCCCGCTGCTCCCGACTGGTCTCGGGCCTCGCCTCTCTCCAGTTTTTATACCGGGCTCCGACTCGCTGCTCCCGACTGGTCTCGGGCCTCGCCTCTCTCCGGTTTTTATACCGGGCTCCGACTCGCTGCTCCCGCTGCTCCCGACTGGTCTCGGGCCTCGCCTCTCTCCGGTTTTTATACCGGGCTCCGACTCGCTGCTCCTGCTGCTCCCGACTGGTCTCGGGCCTCGCCTCTCTCCGGTTTTTATACCGGGCTCCAACTCACTGCTCTCGCTGCTCCCGACTGGTCTCAGGCCTCGCCTCTCTCCGGTTTTTATACCGGGCTCCGATTCACTGCTCCCGCTGCTCCCGACTGGTCTCGGGCCTCGCCTCTCTCCGGTTTTTATACCGGGCTCCGACTCACTGCTCCCGCTGGTCCCGACTGGTCTCGGGCCTCGCCTCTCTCCGGTTTTTATACCGGGCTCCGACTCACTGCTCCCGCTGGTCCCGACTGGTCTCGGGCCTCGCCTCTCTCCGGTTTTTATACCGGGCTCCGACTCACTGCTCCCGCTGGTCCCGACTGGTCTCGGGCCTCGCCTCTCTCCGGTTTTTATACCGGGCCCCGACTCACTGCTCCCGCTGGTCCCGGGGCAGCAAGGTGCTCTCCAGCCACTTGCAGGCGCTGAGGGGGACCTGACCCCTGAGAGGGAGGTTGGTGGCAGACCTCAAGAAAGTGGGAGCTCCTCTCCAAGCGCTCACACTTCCATGCCACTGCAGAGCCCTCGGTCAGAGCCCCACCGGAGTTCACATTCAAGTGAGATAGACGTCTCAATCTCTGCACAGCCGCAGGAGCAGCAGACTGTTGACGAGCCCTTACAGACTCGCAACCCCGGAGGACACGGTGGCATAGTGGTTAGCACTGTTGCCTCACAGCGCCAGGGACCCGGGTTCGAATCCGGCCTCGGGCGACTGTCTGTGTGGAGTTTGCACATTCTCCCCGTGTTTGCGTGGGTTTCCTCCGGGTGCTCCGGTTTCCTCCCACAGTCCAAAGATGTGCGGGTTAGGTTGATTGGCTATGATAAATTGACCCTTAGTGTTAGGGGGATTAAATACGTGGGGTTACGGGGATAGGGTGGGATATGTGTCGGTGCAGGCTCGATGGGCCGAAATGGCCTCTATCTGCACTGTGGGGTTCCTGTGATTTCCTGTGATTTCCTGTGACACCAGCCAAAGGTGTTCAGACAGGAGCAGCAGGAAAGTGAGCAAGGGGCCTCCATATCTGCTGAAGCCACAGGGGAGGCACCACGTAGGAGCACGCGTAAGAGAAAAATTCTGCACAAATAGTCACAAGCGTAGTCACTTGGGTGCAATTTTATGTTTATTGTAAAAATGCCATCACGTCATTATTGAACATAAAAATTCTGATGGCAAATATTGCAGTTGTGGCGTCTGTCATTTCGCTATTGGGACTTCCACATTGAGGCCTTAGGAATACTTGTAATTGTCAGTATGGTGGTCAGTGTGCTAGGAATCCTCTGGTTCTTGGCCATTGTCAAAGCTCTGGTACGAAGCAGCGAGGCAGAAGTGTTTGATTGACTAGGCTAAGCAAATCTGGCCAGGATGAGTGCGTTCCTTGCATCCCAGGCAGCAATGTTCTCGCGTAATGCTGCCGCTGGTTGATGGGCCTCTGCAGGATGTTCGTTTTTGCCCTCCTCCTCCTCATCTGAGGAGAATATGTGAGGAGCCACTTCATCCTCAGGAATCTGCAAGCCACGATGCTGTGCCATGTTGTGAAGTGCACAGCAAACCACGACGATTCTGGAGACCCTGGCTGCTGAGTACTGTAGGGCTCCACCTGATCTATCCAGGCATCTGAAGCGCATCTTCAGGAAACCGATGGTTTGCTCGATAATGGATCTGGTGGAAATGTGGCTGGAGTTGTAGCGCTCCTCAGCTTCGTTGGCTGGCCTCCTCAACGGCGTCATTAGCCACGTCCTCAGGGGATAGCCCTTGTCTCCAAGTAGCCATCCGTTAAGTTGGTCTGGCGGACTAAATAGCGGAGGCACACTAGACTGGCGCAGTATGAAGGAGTCATGGCAGCTGCCAGGGTACATGGCACAAACATGCCAAATTTCCTTCTTGTGGTCACACACCAGCTGAACGTTGAGGGAGTGGAAGCCCTTGCGGTTGCCAAAAATACCTGGATTGCGATGGGGTGCCTTAAGGGCCACATATGTGCAGTCAACAATGCCCTGCGCCCTGGGAAAGCCTGCCAGATTAGCTAATCCAACCGCTCGCGCCGTGACACTTGCTCGATCCTTGGTGAAATGGATGTGATTGTGCGCGAGGGCAAAGAGGGCATCGGTTACCTGCGTGATGCAAGTGTGTGCGGCCGCCTGGGGAGATGCCGCTGATGCCTGCTGCTGATCCCTGGAATGAGCCTGAGGCAAAAAAGTTGATTGCGGTGGTGATTTTGATGGCCACTGGTAATGCTTGTCCACCTGGTCCTCTGGGCAGCAGGTCTTGCTGTATCATTGCGCAGATGTCAGTCACTACCTCGCGTGAAAGTCGGAGTCGCCTTTGGCATTGCTGCTCAGACATGTTGAGATAGCTAACCCTGCATCTGTAGACCCTGTTTGGGGGGTATCTCCTGCGCTGACGGGCTTCCAGGCGCTGGCCCCTTCTGGCCTGTGCAGCCCCAGGTGGGTGAGCAGCAGCCTGGTGCTCCTGCTGCTGCTGCTGTTGCTGGTGCTGCTGTTGTTCCTGGTTCTGCTGGTGCCGCGGCTGGTGCTCAAGCTCCTCTAATGCCCAGATGGGAAGGAAATAAATGGCTCCCATGCTTCTGGTATATGCCTCCGTTGATGAAGCGCTAAGTGAAGGTGGCGAGAGGGGTTTCCCAGGAGGTCACACTGGAGATGGGTGTGAGGCTCCAACCTTCCACAGGTATGGTTAAGCCTTCTAAAAGTTGCCCCAGACCTGAGACCACTAAGTCCTGCCACCTGCAAATCATGGCTGATCAAATCTCCTCTTTAATGGTTGACCTGCAGTTGATGGTCAGCAATCCAATAGTGCTCCCGCCAGGTTTCACATTCGTGTTTCCCACCAGGCGTGTTTCACATGGGAAAAGGGTTAAATTCACAATGGCCTTTCAAAATAGGATTATAGAGGCCATTTAGTGGTTGTTAAGGGCCTTAACGACCAGTCCCACCTGTTCGATGCGGGACAGAGTCGGGACCATCAGACACGACTGAGTTAAAATTGCTCGGAGTCGGGAACCAGGCGGGGGGTGTCCCGCCAGCCAGTTTTTGCAATTTTAACCCCCCGCACGCCTCCAAGCCCGCCTCCAAGGCTCAATGAAAATCGAGGCCTATGCCTCTATTTATGAAGCCCAGGATCCCGTATGCTTCTTTAACTGCTTTCTCAACCTGCCCTGCCACCTTCAACGATTTGTGCACATATACCCCCAGGTCTCTCTGTTCCTGCACCCCCTTTAGGATTGTACCCTTTAAGTTTAACTTAACAATTAGAATAAATGGTTCTAGGTGAAGAGTTGGGAGCGACGTGGACCTGATTCACTGAATGGCCTCCTTCTGTGCTGTATGTTGTGTATGTACCTTTAAGAGAGAACTGTTTTGCAGCTCCTGTATACTGTAGTACCGGCAGTGACCACACCTGTATATAAAGCCGGAGCAGGCTTCTGTACTTCAGTCGTGAGGCTACTCTACTCTAGTAAACACCTGTTGATTGTTAAGTTACAGCCTCCGTGTAGTTCTTGGGGAAACATCCTATTTAAAGAATCACGGATCTAACAGTGGCGACGAGGTTGATTTGAATCTGCCTGCAACTCTGCATTTCCCATCAAGGAGTCGCTCCAGGAGGACGGTGGAAGAAAGTCGAGGCCAGAAGCACAGGCGTCAACCACGAGCAACCACCCACTCATCAGGCAGCAAGTGAACATCGCAGGAGTGGCTGTTGAGAGCCACGACGATCCAGCAACAGACTGGCAACAGGTGCAGCGCACACCCTTCCCAGACAGCGGCGGCGGGAGCCAACCAACGGCGTAGAAAAGCCGAGCAGTGTCGATGGGGTAAGAGAGAGGGTGAAGCGCACAGGGCGCGGCCGGGGGTTAAAGAGCCGAGCGGCGTCGAGGAAAAACAAGCAGAGAGAGAGAGAGGGTAAAGCAGCAGCCGGGTTCAGGACCGAGCGACGGCAACGGGAAAGGCGCACAGGAGAACGCGCAGAGCACAGCCAGGGCTCAAGGGCTGAACCGCGTCCGCGGGGAGAAGAAGGGAGAGCGCGGGAGATGCCACTGAGCCGCGGAGAAGAAGAGAGCGCGGGAGACGCCATTTTTTTGAAGCCGCAGCGGAGAAGAAGGGCGAGCGCGGGAAGGAAGGAAAGCGCGGGAGACGCCATTTTGCTCCAGCAGAGAAGAAGGGAGAGCGCGGGAGATGCCATTTAGACAGTTAAATTACACCCAGGGATGGCGAAGAATGGCAGTATCACGGCGTTCGACAATGAAGTTGAAGATTGGGCGACATATGTGGAACGCATTGAGGTGTACTGCAGGGCGAATGAAGTGCCAGATGCTAGGAAAGCACTGGTTTTGTTAAATTCCATGGGTGCAAAAACTTATGGCTTACTGCGAAGCCTGATAACCCCAGAGGAGCCCGTGGAGAAGAATTTCGAAAGCACAGTAGAAATCCTACAAGACCACTTAAGCCCCACACCGCTGCTGATAGCAGAAAGATTTAAGTTCCACAAAAGGAACCAGCATAAAGACGAAAGTAATGCTGAGTACTTAATGGAACTGCGCAAGTTATCGAAACACTGCCAGTTTGGAGCGGGACTATCAGATACGTTAAGGGACAAGTTTGTGTGTGGGCTTCAAAGTGAAGGAACCCAGAAACGGCTTTTATCAGAAAAGGATCTTACGCTGGACAAGGCTTTCAGCATGGCAGTATCACATGAAGCAGCCGCACGGGGTGCTGCAGAGATACAACGGAGACCACAAGAATACGGCACCAATGAAATGTCACATGGAGCAGGGAAGTGTTATCGCTGCGGCAGAACAACACACGATCAGAAGGATTGTTGGTTCAAGGACCAAGTGTGCAGACAGTGTGGAAAAACAGGACACATAGCAAGAGTCTGCAGGTCAGGGAAGAAAACCAACAGCAAGAAATCTCCACAGGAGAAGTACAAAAAGATACATAAGGTGATGGACAGTGGTTCAGACGAACAGGGAAATGATACAGACTCTGGAAGCAAGGAGCTGGGTTGTCTGAAACTACATAAGGTAACCAAAATGGAGGATCACCAGACTATCTGGGTCACACTCAAGATAGACGGAGTCCAAGTGAAAATGGAATTGGACACTGGATCAGCCCTAACAGTCATAAACCAAAGGGACTACAAGCGGCTATTTCCACATATACCCTTGAAAGCTACAGAGATTGTCTTGAAGACGTACACGGGGCAAAAAGTCTACCCCAAAGGAAAAATAAGGGTGAAAGTGATATACAAAGGCCAGGAAATACCTAAAATGGACCTCCATTGCCAGATGGAGGACCACCACTACTAGGACGTGAATGGATCCGGAAGATACAATTAGATTGGCATTCCATACAGGCACTGAAGGTTGAGGCCAAAAAGGATGGCGACGCCACACCTGGATGACTGTCAAAAATGCTAACTGATGCACAAGAAGTGTTCCAGGAGGGACTCGGAACACTAAAAGGCATAACAGCAACGATTAAAATAGAGGAAAATGCAAGTCCAAAGTTTTTTAAGGCCAGACCGGTGCCTTATGTGATCCGACCAGCCGTTGAAGCAGAGCTGGAAGGGTTGGAACGTTCAGGAGTCCTGTCCAAAGTAGACTGGAGTGAGTGGGCTACACCCATCATCCCTGTAATGAAGAGGTCGTTGAGTAATACGCCTGGGGAACCAAAGAAGGTCCGCATCTGTGGGGATTTTAAGGTGACAGTGAACCCAGTCCTTCACACTGTACAATATCCGCTTCCACGGATTGAGAATATTTTCGCCTCGCTATCTGGAGGTAAACGCTTCACCAAAATTGATCTAGCCCAGGCGTACTTGCAAATGGAGGTAGAAGAAGCCTCGAAACAATACCTCACGATCAACACTCATAAAGGTCTCTATCAATACAACCGACTGGTATTCGGGGTAGCATCGGCTCCGGCTATTTGGCAAAGGGCAATGGATCAAGTCCTGCAAGGGATTCCAGGGACCCAGTGTTATTTGGACGACATCCTGGTCACGGGCGAAAATGACAGTGATCACCTCGCCAACCTGGAGAAGGTGCTCACTAGATTGAAGGAATATGGGCTACGAGCTAATCGCCACAAGTGCGAGTTTTTCCAGAAGCAGATCTCGTATTGCGGCCACATTATTGATGAAGAAGGGTTACATAAGTCTCCTGAAAAGATTGAGGCAGTAGTCAAGGCTCCAGCACTGGAAAATGCGTCACAACTGAGGTCGTTCCTCGGGCTGGTAAACTACTACCATAAGTTCTTACCAAATTTGTCTACAGTAGTACACCCACTGAATACCCTACTGCAAACGGGGGTACCATGGAAGTGGAATTACAAATGTAAACGAGCTTTCCAGAAGTGCAAAGAATTGATCACATCAAAAGAGGTGTTGGCCCATTTCAACCCAGCACTACCAATTCGGTTGGCATGTGATGCATCATCCTATGGTATTGGAGCGGTGCTGTCGCACAAATTCCCAGATGGGTTGGAGAGTCCAGTAGCCTTTGCGTCTCGGTCACCAACCTCAGCCGAGCGCAACTACGCCCAGATGGACAGGGAGGCCCTCAGCCTAGTATGGGGAGTAAAAAAATTCAACCACTATCTACATGGGCAGAAGTTCACCTTGCTGACTGACTACCAACCACTTGTCTCCATCTTTAGTCCAAAGACGGGCGTTCCGGTGATGACTGCACAACAGTTACAAATATGGTCCCTTTTTCTAGGGGCGAACCAATATGAAATAGAATATAAAGGCACGAAACAGCATGGAAACGCTGATGGGCTATTACTCTTGCCACTGCCTACTGTGGAGGAAGCACCAGCAGTGGACCCTATCATGATATTTTATTCATCAATAATTGAACGATTGCCAGTAACCAACGCGGATATAGAGCAGGAGACCCGCAATGATCCGACACTTTCTCGGGTATATGATTTGACGGTGAGGGGATGGCCAACACATGGCGACTCACTGTTGCCAGCATTCTCATCCAGAAGAGAACAGCTGTCAGTATGCCAGGGGACAGTGATGTGTGGATCCCGAGTGGTAATTCCACCCAAGTTAAGGGAGTGAGTGCTCAATGAGCCTCACGAAGGTCATCTGGGAGGGGTAAAAATGAAAAACCTTGCTAGGGCTTATGTGCGGTGGCCGGGGATTGATCAACAAATCGAGGACCTAACCAAGAGCTGCTCAGGATGCCAGAAGGTCCAGAATGCACCACCACATGCCCCTCTACACCCATGGGAGTGGCCCTCCTCTCCATGGCAACGGGTGCATATTGATTTTGCTGGTCCATTCATGCACTCAATGTTAATAGCAGCGGATGCGCACTCGAAATGGCCTGAGGTGATAAAAATGTCCTCAACCACTACAGAGAAAACGATTGCAGTCCTACAGACCATATTTGCCAGGAACGGCTTGCCAGAGCAGATTTGCTCTGATAATGGACCACAGTTTGTGTCCGAAGAGTTTCGGAAATTTATGAGAAGGAATGGGGTAAGGCATTACACATCCGCCCCATATCATCCAGCCACAAATGGATTGGCTGAGAGGTTCGTACAAACCTTTAAAAAGGCGATAAAGGCCATGTGCGATGATGAAATTCCACTACAGCATAAGGTGGACAATTTCCTGTTAGCCTACAGAAATGCGACACATGCAGTTACCAACCAGACCCCGGCCATGATGTTCTTTAACCGAAGGTTGAGATCTCGTCTGGATTTGCTCAGACCAAATGTGCGAAGAAATGTTGAGGATAAACAATTCCAGCACATCAATGAGAAGCCGACAAGGAGCTTCAATGTAGGACAACCAGTCTTAGCCATTGACTACCGAACAGAGAAATGGCAACCCGGAACGATATGCACATGGCAGGGGCCATTAATGTACACAGTGGATGTCGGGGAGAACATTGTGAGATGCCACGTCGACCAGATCTTAGCGTCACAGGAACGAGTCAACCCCATGTCTCGCGTACCTGGGGATGAACCCGACATACCGGTAGCATCTACCTCAGAAACAGTAGCAGTGGAAACTGATGAACTAACCGACGAAAGGGGGCCAGAATCGCCTCCGTACCAAGAACAAGAACCTCAGGGAAGGCGCTATCCAGAAAGGATCAGGAAGCCGCCCCAAAGACTGAATTTATAAATGGACTATTTTCAGTTAATGTTGCATGTTAAAAATGTTAATTGTTAAATGAATGTTATGGTACTGTTAATCTAAAAGGGGAGGAATTGTTGTGTATGTTCCTTTAAGAGAGAACTGTTTTACAGCTCCTGTATACTGTAGTACCGGTAGTGACCACACCTGTATATAAAGCCGGAGCAGGCTTCTGTACTTCAGTCTTGAGACTACTCTACTCTAGTAAACACCTGTTGATTGTTAAGTTACAGCCTCTGTGTAGTTCTTGGGGAAACATCCTATTTAAAGAATCACGGATCTAACACTGTACATGCTACAATTCTTGAACCTAGGTGTTATGTTCATTAATAACTAATCGTTTTTCTTAAGAACAGCTAGCTTTTGCTAGACACTTTATTGAGCACATGTGGACTAGGTACAGTATCTGTAGAGGCCTCCATCTTGACTGCTGCCTTGTGGGTAGCCTAGTGCATCGTGGGTGGCCCACTCTTATATATACATACAGCACCACCTAGTGTACCATTCCAGAATGACAGGTTACTGATCATTACATCCCCCTTTCTTTGAGGTTAAACAAAATCAGTATCAATCAATATCAATCAATAACAACATAAACATCTTCAACAGTCAATACATTTTCAATGTAGTTTTCTTTGTACTCAAAGATTAAGTCTATCAGGCTTTTTTACTTCACGTGTGGATCTTCTCAGCACAGGTAAGTCTGATGTGTTTTCATGAGAGCCTGTATGTGTATTTGTTTTAGATTGTTCTGGTAGTGAGTGACAAGATTCAGTTGTAGCATTGTCATCGATTTGCTCTTCGATAGTCTCTTGTGTTTTTAGGAGGGAATGGCGGTTCCTCCTGAGAATCTGTCCTTCCTCAGTTCTAACAGTGTATGACCTTGGTCCTACTTCCTCAAGAACTGTAGCTTTCCTGTTCCATGCATCTGGATCCTCAATCCTGACAACATCATCCCTTGTCAATGGTTTCAGAGTTTTGGATGACTTGTCATAGTATGATTTCTGTTTCAGCTTTAACAGTTGAAGTCTCTGTCTCAGTTCCTTACTCTGCTTTTCTTTTGCACAGCAGGGTAGCGTGGTACACAACTTGCGACCCATTAGGAGTTCAGCAGGTGAAGAACCACAGTCTAAAGGTGAGGCTCGGTAGCTCAGCAGGGCGAGATAAGGATCAGACTTGCTTTCTGTCGCTTTCTTCAGTTGCTGCTTGAGAACTTGAACACCTTTCTCTGCCTTGCCATTCGACTGAGCATACAAAGGACTGGACTGGATGTGATGTGTTGAAAGTCCTAATGTGCTGCAAACTGTTGCCACTCCTTACAGTTGAAGCATGGACCATTGTCGCTAACGGTAATCCTGGGAATTCCATGTCTGGCAAAGATGGATTTCACATGCATTATGACACTGCTTGCTGTGGTGCTTGAGAGCAGCGCCATCTCAGGATAGTTAGAATAGTAGTCAATCACTATTAGATAGTCTTTACCATTTAAATGAAAAAGGTCCATACCAACCTTTTGCCATGGTGCTGTTGGTATGTCAGCTACTATCATTGGTTCCTTTGCTTGTTTGTTTTGGTGTTTCTGACATGTCTCACATTTGCCTATCATGTTCTCATTGTCCTTATTTATGCCAGGCCAATAAACAGTGCCTCTTGCTCTCCTTTTGCATTTTTCAATTCCGAGGTGTCCCTCATGAATCCTTTTGAGCATGTCTTGACGTAGAGCCTGTGGAATGACTATTCTGTTCTGTTTTAGTAATAGTCCACTTGCGACACTCAATTCTGACCTTATGTGAAAATATTTTGGACAGGAACCTTTTGCCCAACCATGATGAATGTTCTCTATTACTGTTTGTAATACTGTATCTTTTACTGTTTCTTCTGCTATTTGCTTTGATTTTGTGTCTGACACGGGCAGCGCAGCAGTGACCATACTCACATGAACATCCATGTCTTCTTCAGTAGAGCTCACATGACTCATTGTGGGTGCTCGGGATAGTGCATCTGCTAACACTATGTATTTGCCTGGTGTGTAGATCAGTTCAAAGTCATATCTTTGCAGCTTCATCATGAGTCGTTGAATCCTTGGAGACATCTCATTCAGGTTCTTTTTTATGATGGCAACCAGTGGGCTGTGGTCTGTCTCAACTGTGAAGGTGGGAAGTCCATATGTGTAGCCATGAAACTTTTCTAGTCCAACTACCAAGCCTAGACATTCCTTTTCAATCTGGGCGTATCGACACTCAGTATCAGTCATAGACCCGGAGGCATAGGCAACAGGCTTCCAATCTTCACCCTCTGCTTGTAGCAAGACCGCACCTAGGCCATCTTTTGATGCACCCGTTGACACTTTGATTCTTTTTGTTGGGTCAAAGAAGGTGAGTACAGGTGTGGTTGTCAGCACTGTTTTGAGGTTGATCCACTCTTGTTCATGCCTTTCTGTCCATGCGAACTCATTTGTTTTACGTAGCAGGTCTCGCAGACAGGCTGTCTTGGCTTACAAGTTAGGAATGAACTTTCCAATGAAGTTTATCATCCCCATGATGCGTAGCACTCCTTTTTTGTCAGTGGGTCGGGGCATTTTGAGTATGGCGTTTACTTTTTCCATATCTGGCTCTATTCCTTTACCAGATAGATTATCTCCTAGGAAAGTGACTTCCTGGATGCCAAACTGACACTTGGCTTTGTTGAGCTTCAGTCCATTCCGGCGTATGCTCTGTAGCACTTTAGTCAGTCTCTCATTGTGTTCTTTCAGTGTGGAGCCCCAGATGATGATGTCATCAACATAGACCCAAACTCCTTCCAGACCTTCAATTATGTGTTCCATCGCTCTATGAAAGATTTCAGATGAAGATATTATCCCGAAAGGCATTCTGAGGAAACAATACCTGCCAAATGGTGTGTTGAAGGTACAGTATTTGGTGCTCTCTTCATCCAGTTTTAGTTGCCAAAATCCTTGTGAGGCATCGAGCTTTGTAAAGTTTCTGGCACCTGACATTTCACTGGTGATTTCTTCTCGCTTGGGAATCTGGTAGTGTTCACGTTTTATGTTTGCATTTAAGTCCTTTGGATCCATGCATATTCTTATATCATTGTTCTTTTTCTTTACACATACCATGGAGTTAACCCAGTCTGTTGGCTCTTTGACTTTCCTGATGACTCCAAGTGTGGTCATTCTGTCCAGTTCATTCTTGAGCCGGTCACGCAGGGGTGCTGGAACTCTTCGTGGAGCATGTACCACTGGCTGAGCATTCTCCTTTAGCTGGATCTTGTAAGTGAATGGTAGAACTCCAAATCCTTTGAACACATCCTGGAAATTACTCACTACAGAAGCCACTGAGTGATCTGGTCTGCTTATGGCACAGTTTATACGATAGACTCTCTTGACCAGTTCTAAGTCCTCACAAGCTTTGTCACCCAATAGTGAATCAAGTCCTTCAGCCACAACAGAAAACATGAGATGATGCACTTTGTCTTTGACTGTCACTTTAAGTCTGCATACACCTAAGCTATCTATTTTCTGTCCATTATAGTCCTTCAGTAGTACTGACTTTTTCTGTATTTTGGGCTATTCTTTCATGTTTTTAATGTCACTCATACTGATTAAGTTTGCTTTTGCCCCAGTGTCCAGTTTCAATGTAACTAATGCACCATTTATCTGCAGTGGGATCATCCATTTGTCCTCTTTTACTGCATTAACTTTATGTTCAGCATTGTTTATTCCTGAGGGCTGCACATTTTCTGTATCCTTTTCTATATTGTCACATGACACCATTCCTACAAAAAATGTCTCACTTAAATCAGTGTCCTCAATCACATTAACTTGGACTTGTTGCCCTTTCTTTGTTTTTACTTTTGAAAAGCATTGTTTGGCAAAGTGATTCTTTCCATTACATTTTGTGCACATGTTTCCAAACGCTGGACATTGTTTTAACTGGTGTTTGTAACCACAGTGTTTACAATTAAAAATTCCTTCCTCCGATTGCTTTTCACTTCTGTTCTGCCCATGTTTCTTCCCCTTGTAGGACACAGCACCGACAGCAGCACTTACTGCAATCGCATCATCATTGATTTCACTGAAAGTCTTGGCATGCTTTTGAGCTAGCTCGCTAGCTTGGCATATTTTCACAGCAATTTCCAATGTTAGTTCGGTTTCTCTCAACAGACGTTCCCTGACTTTTTTTATCATGAATACCAAACACAATCTGGTCACGAATCATGGATGCTTTCAGCTCAGAGAAATTACATGTCTGTGCTTTCAGTTTCAGATCAGTCAAAAAGCTATCAAAAGTCTCATTTTGCTGCTGTGTCCGAGAATGGAAGATATACCTCTCATAGGTTTCATTCTTTTTGGGAGAACAATGTGTATCAAACTTCTTTAGCACATGGTCTAATTTTTCTCTGTTCTCCTCTGGATTAAATACAAATGTATTAAATACCTCTATCGCCTGTGGGCCTGCAACCGTGAGCAGCAACGCTATTTTCCCTACGTCTGGCTTCGTACCGTACCTGATGGCAGCAATGTAGAGTTCGAATTGTTGTTTAAAAGTCTGCCAATTGTAGTCAACATTTCCTGTGAGTTTCAAACGCTCTGGTGGCTTCAAATTCTCCATGTCGTGTTGCACAATATTCAGCAGATCTTACCAAACCTGGTACCATGTTATGTTCATTAATAACTAGTCATTTTTATTAAGAACAGCTAGCTTTTGCTAGACACTTTATTGAGCACATGTGGACTAGGTACAGTATCTGTAGAGGCCTCCAGCTTGACTGCTGCCTTCTGGGTAGCCTAGTACATCGTGGGTGGCCCACTCTTATATACATACAGCACGACCTAGTGTACCATTCCAGAATGACAGGTTACTGATCATTACACTAGGGAGCATGATTTTGTGTGGTGGTATAAATAATACAAAATAATCTGTGTGGATGCACACACATGCCGCAATTTACATCTTCCCACATGCCTTTGTGTACTGCAGCCCCTCCCATATAGCCATTCCCCACCCATACCCTCTGCCAACTAAATAGGCAGTGGCTGTCATTGTGTTGCATGATCCGTCCTATAAAATGGTAAAAATGCAGTCAATTATTAAAGGAACAGGTGTGAGCATGACACAGAGATGCTGAGAGACGTCAGAATAAAGTGAAGCTAGATCGTAGAAAAGTAACAGAGTCTGAGACAAACTGAGATGTACAGAGATCGCAATGAAAGTATGAGCCATAAGAGAGAAGTAGAAAACAAATGGAAAGACAGATAGAAGAAGATGGAAAGAGTTAGACATTGAGAAAGAAGCCAAGACAGTTACTAAAAGTGAGGCACAATCCTTATTGGGCCATCATTTGCTGTAGGAGTGAATCTAATGATGTCTGCTGTTAGTTGGACTTGCCCTTGCATGTTTAGTTTTTTTAATTTTTTGCATGAAAGTGAGAAACTAACAGTGCAAGGATTGAGAAAGAAGTGTAAATTTGAGGGGGTGAATTCAATGTCAAATCAGGTACAGAAATAGAAATCAAAAGGGGGACAGAAAGATTAGATTAAGAGAGAGAAAAAAAACAGAAAAGAAAAGTTAAAAAAATAAAATTCAAATTTTACATTTTAAAAATCTCCAACAACAATTAAACCTTGACGGAATGAGGCTCCACACTTGTAATAGTTAATTTTCAGTGCCAGAGAGGTTGACTGGCAGTAATTAACACTTAGCACGTTGTTAAAAGAGTACGTAGCGTGAAATGGGCACTTTCTGTGCCTAGTTTAATTTGGATATACTGTGCAAATGCAGCAACTTCACGACATTCAATGCATTTCAATGGTGAGCTGGACAGCGAGATGCTGCTTTTGCAAAGTAAACGGCGGAGTGGCGAATCTCGGACAGGAACTTTGATTCCCGTATTTAACCTTGCATCTGTGCTCGCCTGCAGCTGCTGTGGCATTTGCGCATAAATAATCGCAAGTGCCATCAGCCTCGCCGTTATTTTGAGAGCAAATTATGCGGAATTATCTTTGTCCGTGAGCGACAACATAGAAGATTAGCCAGTGCATTTTAACATTGGGAAACATACAAAAATAGAAACAGGAGGAAGCCATTCAGCCCCTCGATCCTGTTCCACCATATAGTTAGATCATGGGTGATCTTCACTTCATCTCCAGTTACCCGCCTTTGCTCCATATCCCTTGATACACTTACCTAACAAAAATCTATCACTTCCGTCTTGAAAATATCAATGGATCCAGCATCCTTTTGGGGAGAGAGTTCCAGATTTCTGCTACCCTTTGTGTGAAAAAGTGCTTCCTGATTTCACTTCTAAATGACCTAGCTCTGATTTTAAGATTATGCCCTCTTGTTCTGGATTCCCACACCAGAGGAAATAGTTTCTCTGTATTTACCCTATGGAATCCCTTCATCATTTTAAACACCTCGATTAGATCATCCCTCAACCTTTTTAAGTCAAGTGAATAGAAGCCAAGTTTATGCAACCTGTCCTTTTAATTTAACCCTTTAAGCCCTGATAACATTATGATGAATCTGTGCTGTACTCACTCCAAGGCCAGTATATGCTTCCTGAGGTGCAGGGCTCACACTGAACGCAGTGCTCCAGATGGGGTCTAACCAGAGCTTGGCACAACTGCCGCATCACTGCCTCACTTTTGTATTTCCAAACCCCTTGAGATAAAGACCAACATTCCACATGGCCGTTTTCATTACTTTTTGTACCTGTGCACTAACTTTTAGTGGTTTATGTACATGGACAACCCACTGTTGTTCCTCCGCATTTCCTAGTCTCCCACCATTAAGAAAATATTGCAATTTATACTTTCTCAGATCAAAAGTGTATAACCGCACACTTCCCCACATTGAACTCTATCACCCATTCATTTGCCTACTCACATAGTCTGACTATGTCATTTTGTAACTTTGTGCTCCCACCTACATACATGCTGTGCCCGCTAACTCAGTGTCTTCATGCAAATGTGTACATACAACTCCCTATTCCTTCATCAATTTGTAAAATCTGAGGCCCCGGTACAGATCCCTGGGGGACACCACTAGCCACATCCTGCCAATCGGAGAATGTTCCCTTTATCCCCACTCTCTGTCTCCTACCTTCCAACCAATTACCAAATATGTCGTCAAGGTTACTATCAATTCCATATGCTCTCATTTATGATAATCTCTTATACGGATCCTTATTAAATGCCGTCTGGAAGTCCATATTAGACAACCTCCATAGACATTCTCCTATCCACCATGCTAGTGACCTCCTCAAAAAATTCAAATGGATTAGTCAGACATAACCTACCCTTGACAAATCCATAATAACAGCAGAAAATGCTGGAAAAACTCAGCAGGCCAGGCAACATCCGTGGAGAGAGAAATAGAGTCAACGTTTCAGGTCGAAACCCTTCGTCAGGACAAATCCATGCTGCTTTTCTTTGATCGGCTCATCCTTGTCCAAGTGCTCAGTCACTCTGTCTCTGATGATAGATTCCAGTAACCTCCCCACAATTGATGTTAAACTGATGGGCCTGTAGCTACCTTGTTTCTCCCTCTCTCTTTTTAAATAATGGAGTGACATTTGCAATTTTCCAATCCAAAGGCACATTGGTGTGTTTTTCAAGTGAAATACAACAGTGGGCTGGCTATTTACTATGTTGCCAGGAAAAGAGCAAAATATTTGGGGGATATTTTATTCTGGGTCAGAGTTTGATGCATTGCTTTAACATTGTTTTAATAATTGTCCACAATTTGCTGATAATTTCCTCTCTTCCTGTTTAGTACCATGGACTAATATCACTGAAGGTCGAGGATGACCATGTTCCTTCAATGTTTAGTAAACGAGCAAGAGTACTGGTCACCAGCCGGGCACAACAGCACTTTCCTGGGAAAGCAGAGCTCCTGCAGACTGATGAAGCGGTGGCACTGCCAGCATCATGGCTTCTTCCTGGCAAGCAGGTTGGTCGTTAGGAAAAATAGGAATGAGAAGAATTCCTCCCTCGCCCAGCCCACTTTCTGAAAGAACTCTGCACCTCATTGCGAGTGCTAAGATTGCTGGTTGCTTTCCTGAGGGAGTAAGTGATTGATTGAGCCGTACAAATTGGAAAAACTCGAGGTTTTATCCATGGTTTGTAATGAGTTTGCTGATCTCAGCCAGAGTGACAGGAGCTGGTACTATAACTGGCCTCAGTTTCTCTGGTCAGGTGACACTCCTGCTCACAATCTCTTGAATCCCAGTGGTTGTGAACATGTGGACAGGATTGGGCTTTGACTGTGATTGATGTCCCCACCCCCCCTGCCACCATGCTTAATATCCTACTATGTGTTAGATCCGTGGTTCAGTGGATAAATAATTACACGGATGCTGTATATAACAAACAACAGGTCTTCACTGGAAGAGGGTCATCTCTAGACTGGAGTACAGAGGCATGCGCACAGCTTATATACCGGTGTGGTTACTGTGGTGTATGTGCCTTTAAGAGCAATTATGGTGTATGTGCCTTTAAGAGCCCCAGGTGTGCGTAATGCCGGTAATTGCCACTTGGGCTATATAAGCCTGTGTATTGTGTATATCCTTTAGAAACCCCCCAGACTTGCTTAGTAAATACCTATGAACCAACTCCTGTCTTCAGTGTCTTTATCTACACACGGACACTACAGTGGCGACGAAGTGGAAACGGACTTACCTGCAATTCGGCAGCACCTCAAGGACATCGATTCCTCCAGCGTCCAGAAGACTCAAGGAAGTAAGAGAAACTGTGGTTTCACCAGCTGGCCAAGCTGGTGACAGGTACTGCGCTAATCCTTCCTGGGCGTCAGGCTGGAGCTCCAGCGGCGGGCTCTACAGCTGAGACAGGCAGCGAAATCGGAAGCAAGCAATAACGGACTGGGAGGGTGCACTCGAGAGACGGCCGGCGCGGCAAGCAGTTCAGCGTTTAGACCTCCGTCGGGAACGAGTCTCCAACAGTGAATAAACGGAAACCACAGTAAAACAGCGTTGTTATCGGTAGCAGCGGCGGGAAAGCACGGGAAGCGCCATATCGTTGCTACAGAGAGAAAAAAAAAGCGCGGGAAGCGCCATATCTTTTTTGAAATGCCTAAATCTGGTAATATTGAGGCTTTTGATGGCGAAATAGAAGATTGGACCACATACGTGGAAAGAGTAAAGGTTTATTGCACTGCAAATGGAATAACAGATGAAAAAAAAGCTTCAGTACTTCTGAACTTAATGGGCGCGAAGACATACGGGCTGTTACGAAATTTAATCACTCCAGCCAAACCAAAGGACAAGACTTTTAAAGAAATTGTTGATACCCTGCAGGAGCATTTAAACCCAACACCGCTGCTGATAGCGGAACGATTCAAGTTCTTCAAGAGAAATCAACACAAGAATGAAAGTAACGCTGATTACCTAACCGAATTAAGAAAGCTATCAAAGTACTGCCAATTCGGAGCAGGACTATCGGATTATCTTCGAGACAAATTTGTTTGCGGTCTCTTAAGTGAAGGAACACAAAAAAGACTGCTTCCTGAAAAAGATTTAACATTGGACAAAGCTTTCAGTATGGCTGTATCATACGAAGCAGCAGCAAAAGGAGCTGCAGAGATACAACAAGAGACACAGGACTTCGGCACCCATAAAATGACACAGGAGTTCGGAAGATGTTATCGCTGCGGCAGATCCACCCATAACCAGAGGGACTGCTGGTTCAAGGGCAAAGCATGCAGGCAATGTGGTAAGATTGGACACATTGCACGGGTATGCCAATCTGGACAAAATAAATCCACTGACAGAAAACAAAAAATCAATAAAGAAAAGTACAGGAAGGTACAAATGATGACGGACAGTAGCTCCAAAGACCAGAAGAGCGATAGCGACTCCGGAAACAAGAGACTAAGCTGTCTCAAATTACATAATGTACTTGCCAAAGAGGATTACCAAACCATTTGGGTTACCCTCACAATAGCAGGGTCCCCAGTTAAAATGGAGCTAGATACAGGATCAGCTCTAACCGTAATAAATCGACGAGATTACGAGAGGCTATTTTCGCATATACCTCTAAAAGACACATCCATTATCTGAAAAACATATACGGGGCAGAAAGTCTACCCCAAAGGAAAAATAAGGGTGCCTGTGGTATACAACGGCAAAGAAATACAAAAGTTGTATTTATACATTCTACAAGATGGTGGTCCACCGTTGTTGGGACGTGAATGGATAAGGAAGATACGTTTAGACTGGCACTCCATTCAGGCACTGACGGTGACCAGTAAGGAAAAAAACAATGATGACATCATACCGGAACGATTAAAAGACATCTTGGCCAACGCCAAAGAAGTGTTTCAAGAGAAACTAGGAACCTTGAAAGGCATCACCGCCTCAATAAAAGTGGAAGATACAGCAATTCCAAAAATTTTTAAGGCAAGACCTGTGCCATACGCAATACGTCCGGCAGTCGAGGCAGAGCTGAAGAATTTGGAAAAGGCAGGCGTATTATCCAAAATAGATTGGAGCGAATGGGCAACACCCATCGTTCCAGTCATGAAAAAAACATTGAAAAATAACTCTGAGGAACAGAAAAAAATTCGCATCTGTGGGGACTTTAAGGTGACTGTAAACACGGTCCTTCACACGGTACAGTATCCTCTTCCGAGGATAGAAGATATTTTCGCCTCACTATCCGGAGGGAAACGTTTCAAAAAAATTGACTTGGCACAGGCATATCTACAGATGGAGGTTGAGGAGACCTCTAAAAAGTATCTCACAATAAACACACACAAAGGCCTGTACCAGTACAATCGACTGGTTTTTGGAATAGCATCAGCTCCAGCTATCTGGCAAAGAGCTATGGAGCAAGTCCTGCAAGGGATTCCGGGGACTCAATGCTACCTAGATGACATCCTTATAACAGGAGAAAATGACAACGAGCACCTTGCCAATTTGGAGCAGGTGCTCACTAGGCTGAAAGAACGGGGCCTACGAGCAAATCGCCCCAAGTGCGAATTTTTCCAAAATCAGATATCATATTGTGGCCACATAATTAATAAGGAAGGGTTGCATAAGTCACCTGAAAAAATTGAAGCAGTTATAAAAGCCCCAGCACCTGAAAATGTTTCACAATTAAGGTCATTCCTGGGATTAATAAATTAATATCATAAATTTTTACCGAACTTATCAACCATTCTACACCCTCTTAATGATCTTCTACAGACAGGAGTGATTTGGAAATGGAACGAAGACTGTAAACGTGCCTTCCATAAATGTAAAGACTTAATTACATCCGAGAAAATTTTGGCTCATTACAACCCATCACTACCAATCAGACTGGCGTGCGATGTATCCCCTTACGGCATAGGAGCGGTATTGTCCCATAGATTCCCTGATGGCTCGGAACGGCCGATAGCTTTTGCGTCACGCTCATTGAACTCAGCTGAGCGTAACTATGCCCAGATAGACAGGGAAGCACTCAGCCTGGTATGGGGAGTGAAGAAATTCAACCATTACCTACACGGACAAAAATTTACCTTGCTGACTGACCATCAACCCCTCATCTCCATATTCAACCCTAAAAAAGGTGTCCCCATTATGACGGCGCAAAGACTACAGAGGTGGTCCCTTTTTCTAGGAGCACACCAATACAACATTGAATACAAAGGGTCAAAACAGCATGGGAATGCTGACGGTTTATCACGCCTACCGTTGCCAACGATAGAAGAGGCACCTACAGTAGACCCAGTAGAGATATTCCACTCTACCATAGTGCAATGTCTACCGGTGACAAATTCTGCCATTGAAAGGGAGACAAGAAATGACCCTACTCTCTCTCGGGTCTACGATTTAACAGTGAAGGGATGGCCAGCACATGGCGAACAACTGTTGCCAGCATTCTCGCAAAGAAGAGAACAGCTGTCAGTGTGCCGAGGAACCTTGATGTGTGGATCCAGAGTGGTGATTCCACCCAAACTCCAGGATAAAGTGCGAATGGAGCTTCACGAGGGGCATCTGGGTGGAGTGAAAATGAAGAACCTAGCTAGGGCGTTTGTATGGTGGCCAGGTATCGATGGAGACATCGAAGACATGACCAAGAGCTGCCTAGGATGCCAGAAGGTCCAAAATGCTCCGCCACAGGCCCCTCTACATCCATGGGAGTGGCCCTCATCTCCCTGGCAAAGGGTGCACATCGACTTTGCTGGTCCATTTATGGACTCAATGTTCTTAATCGCAGTTGATGCACACTCCAAGTGGCCGGAGGTAATAAAGATGTCCTCCACCACCACGGAAAAAACCATCACAGTATTAAGGACCATATTTGCCAGGAATGGGCTGCCGGAGCAGATATGTTCTGATAATGGACCGCAATTTGTGTCCGAAGAATTCAGAAAGTTCTTAAAGAACAATGGGGTAAAGCACTACACGTCCGCCCCATACCATCCCGCCACCAATGGATTGGCTGAAAGGTTTGTCCAGACCTTCAAGAAGGCCATCAAGGCCATGGGTAATGAAGACATAAAACTTCAGCACAAGGTGGATAACTTCTTATTTGCATATAGGAATGCAACGCATATGGTTACTAACCAAACTCCCGCCATGATGTTCTACAATAGAAACCTAAGATGCCGGCTGGATTTGGTCAAGCCCAACATCCGAAGGGACGTGGAGAACCGACAGTTTCAGGGCATGAATGAAAGGCCAACTAGGGTCTTCCAGACAGGCCAACCGGTTTTGGCCCGGGACTACCGTACCGAGAAATGGCAGCCTGGAACTATCTGCACACGATTAGGACCACTGATGTATACCGTGGACATCGGAGACAGCATAATAAGGCGCCATGCTGACCAAATCATCAAGTCATCCGAAAAGGGACAACCTACACCACCACTCTATACATCTAACGATGAAGTAGAGATACCCATATCTACCTCCGATCCGGTGATACTGGAGCCCGATGAACCCGACACTGGCCTTCAAGCCGAATCAGCCTTGCCAGAAGAACCTACTACACCACCAGAAACTACTACACCCCCGAGGCGTTATCCGGACCGAGTCAGGAAGCCTCCTGAGAGACTAACTTATAATTAATTAATACAGCAATGTATATTATTTTGCATATAACATGTAATTAATAATTACTTAAAATATGATGTACTAGTTAGCTAGAAGGGGAGGAATTGTGGTGTATGTGCCTTTAAGAGCAATTATGGTGTATGTGCCTTTAAGAGCCCCAGGTGTGCGTAATGCCGGTAATTGCCACTTGGGCTATATAAGCCTGTGTATTGTGTATATCCTTTAGAAACCCCCCCCAGACTTGCTTAGTAAATACCTATGAACCAACTCCTGTCTTCAGTGTCTTTATCTACACACGGACACTACAGTTACTGCCGGTACTACAGTATACAGGAGCTGTAAAAAGTAGTTCTGACTTAAAGCACATACACTACAATTCCTCCCTTTTTAGATTAATAATACCCCCTTAATATTCAAATAACAATTACATTTTTACATGTACATTCAATAACAAAAAGTCCATTTATAGATTCAGTCTTTGGGGCGGCTTCCTGACCCTTTCGGGATAGCGCCTTTCCGGAGGTTCTTGTTCTTGGTGCAGAGGCGATTCTGACCCCTTTTCATCGGGTTCCACTGCTACTGGGTCTGAAGTACATGCTACTGGTATGTCGGGTTCATCCCCAGGTACTCGAGACATGGGGTTGACGCCTTCCTGTGACGCTAAGATCTGATCGACGTGGCGTCTCACAATGTTCTCCCCGACGTCCACTGTGTACATTAATGGCCCCTGCCTTGTACATATCGTTCCGTGTCACCACTTCTCTGTTCGATAGCCACGGGCCAAGACTGGTTGCCCTACATTGAAGCTCCTTGTCGGCTTCTCGTTGATGTGCTGGAATTGTTTGTCCTCAACATTTCTTCGCACATTTTGTCTGAGCAAATCCAGACGAGATCTCAACCTTCTGTTAAAGAACATCATGGCCAGGGTCTGGTTGGTAACTGCATGTGTCGCGTTTCGGTAGGTTAATAAGAAATTGTCCATCTTATGCTGTAGTGGAATTTCCTCATCGCACATGGCCTTTATCGCCTTTTTAAAGGTTTGTACGAACCTCTCAGCCAATCCATTGGTGGCTGGATGATACGGGGTGGATGTGTAATGCCTTACCCCATTCCTTTTCATGAATTTTTGGAACTCGTCGGACACAAACTGTGGTCCATTATCAGAGCAGATCTGCTCTGGCAAACCATTTGTGGCAAATATGGTCCGTAGGACTGCAATCGTTTTCTCTGTAGTGGTTGAAGACATCTTTATCACCTCAGGCCACTTTGAATGAGCATCCACTGCTATTAAGAACATTGAGTCCATGAATGGACCAGCGAAATCAATGTGCACCCGTTGCCATGGAGAGGAGGGCCACTCCCATGGGTGTAGAGGGGCATGTGGTGGTGCATTTTGGACCTTCTGGCATCCTAAACAGCTCTTAGTTAGGTCTTCGATTTGTTGATCGATTCCCGGCCACCACACATAAGCCCTAGCAAGGCTTTTCATTTTCACTCCCCCCAGGTGACCTTCATGTAGCTCCTTTAGCACTCTCTCCCTTAACTTGGGTGGAATCACCACTCTGGATCCACACATCACTGTCCCCTGGCATACTGACAGCTGTTCTCTTCTGGATGAGAATGCTGGCAACAGTGAGTCGCCATGTGTTGGCCATCCCCTCACCGTCAATTCATATACCCGTGACAGCGTCAGATCATTGCGGGTCTCCTTCTCTATATCCGCGTTTGTTACTGGCAATTGTTCAATTATCGATGAATAAAATATCTCGATAGGGTCCACTGCTGGTGCTTCCTCCACCGTAGGCAGTGGCAGGCGCGATAGCCCATCAGCGTTCCCATGCTGTTTCGTGCCTTTATATTCTATTTCATATTGATTCGCCCCTAGAAACAGGGACCATCTTTGTAACCGCTGTGCAGTCATTACTGGCACGCCTTTCTTCGGATTAAAGATGGAGACAAGTGGTTGGTGGTCAGTCAGCAAGGTGAACTTCTGCCCATGCAGATAATGGTTGAATTTTTTTACTCCCCATACTAGGCTGAGGGCCTCCCTGTCAATCTGGGCGCAGTTGCTCTCAGCTGAGGTTAGTGACCGAGACGCAAAGGCCACTGGCCTCTCCAACCCGTCTGGGAATTTGTGCGACAGCACCGCTCCAATGCCGTAGGGTGATGCATCAGATGCCAAACAAATTGGTAGTGCTGGGTTGAAATGGGCCAACACCTCTTTTGATGTGATCAATTCTTTACACTTCTGAAAAGCTCATCTACGTTCGTCATCCCACTTCCATGGCACCCCTGTTTGTAGTAGGGTGTTCAGCGGGTGTAGTACCATAGACAAATTTGGTAAGAACTTGTGGTAATAGTTTACCAGCCCGAGGAACGACCTCAGTTGTGACACATTTTCCGGTGCTGGAGCCTTGACTACTGCCTCAATCTTGTCAGGGGACTTATGTAACCCCTCTTCATCGATGACGTGGCCGCAATACGAGATCTGTTTCTGGAAAAACTCGCACTTGTGGCGATTAGCTTGTAGCCCATATTCCTTTAATCTGGCGAGCACCTTCTCCAAGTTCGCGAGGTGATCACCGTCATTTTCGCCCGTGACCAAGATGTCATCCAAATAACACTGGGTCCCTGGAATCCCTTGCAGGATCTGATCCGTCGCCCTTTGCCAGATAGCCGGAGCCGAGGCTACTCCAAACACCAGCCGGTTGTACTGATAGAGACCTTTATGGGTGTTGATCGTAAGTTAATGTTTCGAAGCTTCTTCTACCTCCATTTGCAAGTACGCCTGGGCTAGATCAATTTTGGTGAAGCGTTTACCACCAGATAGCGAGGTGAAAATATCCTCAATTCGTGGAAGCGGATATTGCACCATGTGAAGGACTGGGTTCACTGTCACCTTAAAATCTCCACAGATGCGGATCTTCTTTGGTTCCCCAGGCGTATTACTCAACGACCTCTTCATTACAGGGACGATGGATGTAGCCCACTCGCTCCAGTCCACTTTGGACAGTACTCCTGAATGTTCCAACCCTTCCAGCTCTGCTTCAACTGCTGGTCTGATCGCATAAGGCACTGGTCTGGCCTTCAGAAACTTTGGGCTTGCATTATCCTCTATTTTAATTGTTGCTGTTATTCCTTTTAGTGTTCCTAGTCCCTCCTGGAACACTTCTTTTGCGTCAGTTAGCATTTTTGACAGTCGTCCAGGTGTGACGTCGTCATCCTTTTTGGCCTCCACCTTCAGTGCCTGTATGGAATGCCAATCTAAATGTATCTTCCGGATCCACTCACGTCCTAGCAGTGGTGGTCCTCCATTTGGCAATACATATATATCCATTTTAGGTATTTCCTGACCTTTATATGTCACTTTCACCCTTATTTTTCCTTTGGGGTAGACTTTTTGCCCCGTATACATCTTCAAGACAATCTCTGTAGCTTTCAAGGGTATGTGTGAAAATAGCCGCTTGTAGTCTCTTTGATTTATGACTGTTAGAGCTGACCCTGTGTCCAATTCCATTTCCACTTGGACTCCGTCTATCTTGAGTGTAACCCAGATAGTCTGGTGATCCTCTATTTCGGTTACATTATGTAGTTTCAGACAACCCAGCTCCTTGCTTCCGGAGTCTGTGTCACTTTTCTGTTCATCTGAACCACTGTCCATCACCTGGTGTACCTTTTTGTACTTCTCCTGTGGAGATTTCTGACTGTCGGTTTTCTTCCCAGACCTGCAGGCTCCTGCTATGTGTCCTGCTTTCACACACTGTCTGCACACTTGGTCCTTGAACCAACAATCTTTCTGGTCATGTGTTGTTCTGCCGCAGCGATAGCACTTCCCTGTTCCATAGGTCATTTCGTTGGTGCCGTATTCTTGCGGTCTCCGTTGTATCTCTGCAGCGCCCCTTGCGGCTGCTTCATGTGATACTGCCATATTGAAAGCTTTGTCCAGCGTAAGGTCCTTTTCTGATAGAAGCCGTTTCTGGGTTCCTTCACTTTGTAGCCCACACACAAACTTGTCCCTTAACGTGTCTGCTAGTCCCACTCCAAACTGGCAGTATTTTGATAGCTTGCGCAGTTCCGTTAGGTACTCAGCATTGCTTTCATCTTTGTGTTGGTTCCTTTTATGGAACTTAAATCGTTCTGCTATCAGCAGCGATGTGGGGCTTAAGTGGTCCTGTAGGATTTCTACTATGCTTCCAAAATCCTTGTTTACCGGTTTCTCTGGGGTTATTAGATTCCGCAGTAACCCATAAGTTTTTGCACCAATGGAATTTAACAGAACCAGTGCTTTATTAGCATCTGGCACTTCATTCGCCCTGCAGTACACCTCAATACGTTCCACATATGTCGCCCAATCTTCGACTTCATTGTCGAACGTAGAGATACTGCCACTCTTCGGCATCCTTGGTTGTGCGTTAACTATCCCCAATGGCGCCTCCCGCGCTTCCCCTTCTTCTCCGCTGGCACAAAATGGCGTCTCCCGCGCTTTCCTTCCTTCCCGTGCTCGCCCGTCTTCTCCACTGCAGCTTCGCAAAATGGTGCCTCCTGCGCTCTCCCTGCTTCTCCATGGCTCAATGGCATCTCCCGCGCTCTCCCTGCTTCTCCGCGGCTCAATGGCGTCTCCCCTTCGCCCCACGGACCCTGGTCAGCCCGTGATCCCTGGCTGTGCTCTGCGCGTTCTTCTCTTGATATTTGTTGACGCCGCTCGGTCTAGAACCCGACTGTCTCTTACTCTCTCTCTCTCCGGTTTTGCAGCATTTTTCCACGACGCCGCTCGGTGATCAACCCCCGGCTGCGCCCTGCTCTCTTCACCCTTTTTCTTACCCCATCGACGCTGTCCGGCTCTCTCTCTCTGCCGTCGGTCGGCTCCAGCCGCCGCTGCTCGGGAAGGGTCTGCTCAGGACCTGTCGTCGGTCTCTTACTGCTCATTGTGGCTGGGGAACCAAGCCTGGCTCTCCACAGCCTCCCCAGCGAAGTTGGATCTCTGCCTGACTGCTGGGCGGTTGCTCGCGGTCGATGCCCGTGTTCCTGGACTCGACTATTTTTTTTTTGTTGTTTTTTTTTTTTGTTTAATGTTGCAGGTAGATTCGCATCAACACTCGTCGCCACTGTTAGATCCGTGGTTCAGTGGATAAAGAATTACATGGATGCTGTATATAACAAACAACAGGTCTTTACTGGAAGAGGGTCATCTCTAGGCTGGAGTACAGAGGCATGCGCACAGCTTATATACCGGTATGGTTACTGCCGGTACTACAGTATACAGGAGCTGTAAAAAGTAGTTCTGACTTAAAGCACATACACTACACTATGGGTCACTGTCTGTCATTCTCATCCTCCTATTTAAATCACCTCGCCGCTCCCTATCTCTGTAACCTCCTACAACCCTCTGAGAACCCTGCATTCCTCTGACTCTAGCCTCTTGTGTGTCCCCCCTCCCTTTGCCCCACTATTGGCAGATATGCCTTAGGCCGCATAGACCCTATACTCTAAATATCCTCTCTAAACCTCACTCTCTCCTCTTTTACGACGCTCCTTAAAACCCATCTCTTTAACCAAGCTTTTAGTCACTCCTAATATCTCCTTTTTTGGCTCGCCATCCATTATCTGATTATACTTCTGTGAAGAGCCTTTGGGGCATTTTTCTATGTTAGCGGCACTATATCAGTGCAAGCTGTTGTTGCCTAGAATTTTGCTGCTGTCTGTGGTACCACGCACCATAAGAGAGGAAGAAAATTAGGGGGGGATTCTGAAATGGCAAAGCTTTTTCAGACATCCATGTTGAGTGTTCAGCACTTCATGCTGTGTTAACAGTGAAAAAGTAAATGCAGTAATAATGTTCTACTCCTAGTGTCTTTTAAAGGGACACTCTCTTCATGAATAAGCATCTGGCAAACATTGTTTTTGTTTTTGCACATAGACAGGAGGGTAAATATATGCAGATTCTGCTTTCAGTACGTTTCATTACTTGTCTATTTTGAATCAAGATGAATAAATGAAGGGTTTATGGCAATCCAAAGCTTTTCAGAGGTCTCTAGAAAACCATGAATTCTGAACCAATTTGATTAATCCTTGCACTTTCAGCACTGAGGCTTCACCCTTATAAAATTTACCTTAAGCTACAAGGTTGACCGGCATAACACTACGGGGTCGATTTTGTAATGTATATACCTTTAAGTGGGGAACTATCTTTTACAGCTCATGTATACTGCAGTACCGGCAGTGACCACACCTGTATATAGCCCTGAGTAGTAATCTGTACAGATCAGTTGCAGTGTGAGCCACATTGAGTAAACACCTGTTGTACCGTTCTCCGCAGTCTGTGTCTTATTACACACGGACGCAACAGATTTTCATTCAGCAGTCGGGAAGGAGGCGGGACTACAACTTTCAGGTTTTAGTCCCGCCTACATCGAGATGCAGCCAATCCACGCGATTTTCCTTTGATTGACCTTGTTGAGCCCGCCCAGCGGGCTCAGCAGGCCAATTAAGGGCCACCCGACAACAGGTGACGTCACAGACTGAAGAGGCCTTGACAGATGAAATATCAGTGTTTCACAGCTGTTTGAAGCTATCAAACACTGACAGTCTGACTTCTACACAGAATCCACAGAAATCCCACAGTGCAGATAGAGGCCATTTCGGCCCATCGAGCCTGCACCGACACATATCCCACCCGATCCCCGTAACCCCTACACCAACACATATCCCACCCTATCCCCGTAACCCCACGTATTTAATCCCCCTAACACTAAGGGTCCTTCTACACAGACTCAGTTAGAACTCTCACCGGCAATGAAAGCTGAAGGCTGTCACTTTTGACAGATTGCTGCCATTTTGCTTTCAGTGCCGGCTGAGTGATGGACTCCCGAAACCTAGAGGATGAAAGGCTGTTAAGGTAAGTACAGGTAATTTAAACTTCTTTACAAACTTTAGACACACCAAACACACTTACCTTTGCACATATGCACCATCGCTCACCTGAACACCGACATCGCGACCCCTCCAAGTCCTTCAACCCGACGGCCCACCTGCTCTAACCTGGCATGGTTTGGAGCCATCGGGAATCCCACACGACACCCCTCAAAATAGGGATTAGGCTAAAAACTGCCTGTTAACTACCTGTTAACAGGCAGTTAATTGGCACTAATCCCTTCCCGCCTCGGGTCGGCGGGTCCCAATGCGGGGCGGGTACCCGCCTCCTTTGAAGCTTACGTGGAGGCGGGTTTTGGGCGGGATGGTGTCGGGACCCCCGAATTTGGGATTTTTGCCCCCCGCATGCCTAAAAGCCCGCCTCACGGCACATTGAAAATCGACCCCTACATTTCGAAGTAATTCATTGCGTATGAAGCATTTTGATGCACTTCTGAGAGACAAAGTAAGATGCTACATAAATGGAAGTCATCTTGAATTTTTGCATAACATCCACCGCCTCCACCCCACCTCAGCCATTGAAACCCTCATCCATACTTTTCTCGCCACCAGACTCAACTATTCCAATGCTCTCCTGACCAGCCGTCCATCCTCCAACCTCCGTAAACTGCCAACTCATCCAAAATTCTGCCTCCCACCAAGTCCTGGTCATCCAATCGCCCCTGTCCTCGCTGATCTACATTGGCTCCAGGTCCCCCAATGCCTCAAACTTGAAATTCTCATCCTCCTGTTTAGAGCCCTTCATTGTCTCAACCTTATCCTTGTAACCTCCTCCAATCCTACAATTCTCCCCTCTGAACTCTCTGTTCCTCCGACTATTTACTTTTGTGCCTCCCCCCACTTTCCCTCATCAGCCTTCAGCCACTGAGGCCTCCTGCTCTGGAATTCACTGCCTTCACTCATCTGGCTCTCCTCCTTTAAGACCCTCCTTAAAACACTTCACTTTGACTGAAGCTTTTGATCTAATATCTCCTTCTTTGGCTTTGCATCCATGTATTCTGATTACCTCTCTGTGAAACCTTTGGGACAGTTTTCTTTCTATTGTTGTTTTGATCCATTTAATTTTTATGGAAACTGTTTATGCCTGTGATTCATTGCATTGAGATTTCACGATTCTGTCGTTCAGTGGAGGAAGTGCATTTCCTCATGAGGAGCGCGGGAGTGTAAATAACCCAGGCTGCTTTCTAACACTTCCGGATACATCAACTACAAATAATTTTTTGAGGATGTAACTGATAAAATAGATAAGGGAGAACCAGTGGATGTGGTGTATTTGGACTTTCAGAAGGCTTTCGATAAGGTCCCACATAAGAGATTAGCGTGCAAAATTAAGGCACATGGGATTGGGGGCAAGGTATTGACTTGGATAGAGAACTGGTTGGCAGACAGAAAGCAAAGAGTTGGAATAAACGGGTCGTTTTCCGAGTGGCAGGCAGTGACTAGTGGGGTACCGCAAGGATCGGTTCTAGGACCCCAGCTGTTCACAATATATATTAATGATCTGGACGAGGGAATTGGATGTAATATCTCCAAATTTGCAGATGACACAAAGCTGGGTGGGAGGGTAAGCTGTGAGGAGGATGTCGTGAAACTCCAGTACAATTTGGACAGGTTGGGTGATTGGGCAGAAACATGGCAAATGCACTACAATGTGGATAAATGTGAGGTTATCCACTTTGGTGGCAAAAACAGGAAGGCAGATTATTATTTGAATGGCAATAGATTGGGAGAAGTGGAAGTGCAAAGAGACCTGGGTGTTTTTGTGCACCAGTCGCTGAAGGTAAGCATTCAGGTGTAGCAGGCAGTTAAGAAGGCAAATGGTATGTTGGCCTTCGTAGCAAGAGGGTTCGAGTACAGGAACAAGGATGTCTTGCTACAGTTGTACAGGGCCTTGGTGAGACCGCACCTTGAGTATTGTGTGCAGTTTTGGTCGCCTTACCTGAGGAAGGACGTTCTTGCCATGGAAGGAGTGCAGCGAAGATTCACCAGGCTGATACCTGGGATGGCAGGAATGACGTATGAGGAGAGATTGTGTTGATTGGGCTTATACTCACTGGAATTTATAAGATTGAGAGGGGATCTCATCGAAACCTATAAAATTCTGTCAGGCCTGGACAGCCCCCCCCCCCTTTCCTTTTGTTTCTCTCTCACACCTGGCAGCTATCTTTTGCCCTGCCAGTACACTTTACACCTAATCACAGCCTATTACCATCTCGTCTAGCTTCTAATCTCTTTTACTTCTTTTGGTTCTTTAATTCTTTTGTCCGATCGCAGCCCTGCCTTCGATCTAGTTCCTTTTCTCTCCAGTTTTGAAGAAGGGTCAAACCCGAAACGTCAACTCAAATTTCTCTCCACGGATGTTGCCTGACTTGCTGAGTTTTTCCAGCATTTTCTGTTGTTATTTCGGATTTCCAACATCTGCAGTATTTTGCTATCGTACTAGATGCAGGAAGGATGTTTATGATGGCCGGGGAGTCCTGAACCAGGGGTCATAGTCTAAGGATAAGGGGTAAGCCATTTCGGACTGAAATGAGGAGGAATTTCTTCACCCAGAGAGTGGTGAACCTGTGGAATTCTCTGCCACAGAGGGCGGTGGAGGCCAGTTCATTAAATATATTCAAAAAAGAGTTGGATATATTTCTTAAGGCTAAAGGAATCAAGGGATATGGGGAGAAGGCAGGGACAGGGTACTGAATTTGGATGATCAGCCATGATCTCATTGAATGGCGGAGCAGGCTCGAAGGGCCGAATGGCCTACTCCTGCTCCTATCTTCTATGTTTCTGTGTTTCTAAATACTGCCTACATTGATAGTGATCTTCTAGCTATTATAAGCATTCAAAACGGGCTGCTTCAGATTTCCAATTCTTTCGCTTGCTTTAGATCAGATATACAGATCTATAGCCAGCCTACAGATGTAAAGTAAAAGTGATTCACCCCTTCAAATAATCTCCCTATTCTTTGCTAGTTTTACTATGTTATAACGGCATATCGAAGGTGCGTGGGTACTGGGAAGGGGGCGGGTGTCTCCCAGTCACTGTGTGTAGAAGGTCGATGGGTATTGGAGGGTGTCTCCCAGTCACTGTGTGTAGAAGGTCGGTGGGTATTGGTGGGTGTCTCCAAGTCAATGAGTGTGGTGTAATGTGTTTGGGTAAAGTGTGTCAGTGAGTGTAGTGTAATGTGTTTGAGTGACGTGAGTGTGGTGCAATGTGTTTGGGTGAAGTGTGTCAGTGAGTGTGGTACAATGTGTTTATAGAATCATAGAAAGTTACAGCACGGAAGGAGGCCATTTCGGCAACATCATGTCCGCGTCGGCCAACGAAGAGCTATCCAGCCTAATCCAACTTCCCAGCTCTTGGTCCGTAGGCCTGCAGGTTAGAGCATCCAAACTGCATATCCAAGTACTTTTTAAATGTGGTTAGGGTTCCTGCCTCGACCACCCTTTCAGGCAGTGAGTTCCAGACCCCCACAATCCAGTGGGTGAAGAAATTTCTCCTCAAATCCCCTTTAAACCTTCCCCCCAATTACTTTAAATCTGTGCCCCCTGGTTTTTGACCCCTCTGCTAATGGAAATAGGTCCTTTCTAACCACTTTATCTTATGCCCCTCATAATTTTATACACCTCAATAAGGTCTCCCCTCAGCCTCCTCTGTTCCAAGGAAAACAGACCCAGCCTATCCAGTCTTTCCTCATAGCTAAGATTCTCTACTTCTGGCAACATCCTTGTAAATCTCCTCTGTGTCCTCTCTAGTGCAATCACATCTTTTCTGTAATGTGGTGACCAGAACTGCATGCAGTACTCTAGCTGAGGCCTAACTAGTGTTTTCTACAGTTGAAGCATAACCCCCCCTACTCTTGTATTCTATGCCATGGCTAATAAAGGCAAGCATTCCATATGCCTTCTTAACCACCTTATCTACCTGGCCTGCTACCTTCAGGGATCTGTGGACATGCACTCCAAGGTCCCTTTGTTCCTCTACGCTACTCAGAGTTCTACCATTTAATGTGTATTCCCTTTCCTTGTTAGCCCTTCCCAAATGCATTACTTCACACTTCTTCGGATTGAATTCCATTTGCCACTGTTCTGCTCACCTGACCAATTTATTGATATCTTCCTGCAGTCTACAACTTCCTTCTTCAGAATCAACCACACAGTCGATTTTAGTATCACCTGCAAACTTCTTAATCATACCCCCTGTATTCAAGTCAAGATTGTTGATATATACCACAAAAAGCAAGGGACCTAGTACTGAGCCCAGCAGAACCCCAGTGGAAACAGCCTTCCAGTCACAAAAACACCCGTCAACCATTACCCTCTGCTTCCTGTCTCCGAGCCAGTTTTGAATCCAACTTGACACACTGCCTTGGATCCCATGGGCTTTTAACTTCGTGACCAGTCTGCCATTTGGAACCTTATCAAAAGGCTTGCTAAAGTCCATATACACTACATCAAATACACTACCATCATCTACCCTCCTTGTTACCTCCTCAAAAAATTCAATCACGTTTGTCAGACAAGACCTTCCCGTAACAAATCCGTGCTGACTATCTTTGATTAATCCATGTCTTTCTAAATGAAGATTTATTCTGTCCTTCAGAATTCTTTCCAATAATTTTCCCACCACTGAGGTTAGGTTGACTGGCCTGTAATTACTCGGTCTATCCTTTTCTCCCTTTTTAAACAAGGGTACCACATTAGCAGTCCTCCAGTCCTCCGGCACCACACCTGAAGCCAGAGAGGATTGAAAAATGATGGTCAGGGCCTCTGCTATTTCCTCTTTTGCTTCGCTTAACAGCCTGGGATACATTTCATCCGGGCCTGGGGATTTATCCAATTTTAAAGCTGCTAAACCCCTTAATACTTCCTCTCTCACTATGTTTATTCCTTCTAATATTTCACACTCCTCCCCTCTCATAGCAATCTCTGCTTCGCCCCTCTCCTTTGTGAAAACAGATGCAAAATGTACATTAAGAACCCTACCGATGTCTCCCGCCTCCACACCGATTACCCTCATGATCTCTAATAGGCCCTACCCTTTCTTTAGTTATCCTCTTACTTTTAATATATTTTAATAACATCTTTGGGTTTTCCTTGATTTTACTTGCTAAGAATTTTTCATGCTCTCACTTTGCTTTCCTAATATCATTTTTAATTGCACTCCTGCACTTTCTGTACTCCTCTAAAGATTCTGGAGTATTTAGCCCTCGGTATCTGCCTCCCTTTTTTTTCTTTATCTTACCCTGCATGTCTCTAGGCATCCAGGGGGCTCTAGATTTGTTAGTCCCACTTTTTTTCCTTAGGGGCACATGTTTGGTCTGAACCCTCCCGATCTCGTCCTTGAATGCCTCCCACTGCTCTGACACTGATTTACCTTCAAGTAGCTGTTTCCAGTCCACTATGGCTAAATCTCCTCTGAGCTTAGCAAAATTTTCTTTTCTTTTCCCCAATTTAGAATTTTTATTCCTGGTCTATCCTTGTCCTTTTCCATAACTACCTTAAATCTAACAGAATTATGGTCACTAGCATCAACATACGCCTTCTACCTGCCCAGCTTCATTCCCTAAAACTAAGTCCAGAACCGCCCCCTCCCCTGTTGGCCTTGCTACATAATGGCTAAAAAAGTTCTCCTGGATGCATTTTAGGAATTCCACACCTTCTATACCCTTCACACTAATTTTATCCCAGTTAATAGTGGGATAGTTGAAATCCCCTACTATTACTGCCCTATAGTTTTTGCACTTCTCAGAAATTTGTCAACATATTTGCTCTTCTATCTCCCTCTCACTGTTTGGGGGTCTGTAGTACACTCCCAGCAGTGTGATTGTGGTGTATGTAACCTGTTCCACCTTAAGAGAACTACCTTAAGAGATGTACTACTTTCTCTTGGCTGCTGTATACTGTAATACCGGTGGTGACCACACCGGTATATAAGTGTTGTGTAGGGATTTGCTGGGCAGTTCAGCCCTGACCTCCGAATAGTAAAGACCTGTTAAAAGTTATTCTTGTTGTCTGTGTCCAGTGATTGATCATAAGTATAACTGGGACACACAGACTCAACAGTGGCGACGAGTCCGATCTTACCCTGCGGCAGTTTTACATCCAAGGCAGCTTCGTCCTCAGAACGGGCGTCGAGAAGAGGCATCCGCCCTCATCATCCTGCTGAGCACCATCGCACGGGAGGCATCGAGAACCCGGGTTAAAAAGAAAAATTCTGACCAGGAAGCCCTCCATCAGCGACAGGCAGTGATCATCCCTTCTACCACGGTGGTGGGTAAGCCGATCAGCGACACGAGCAGAAAGTCGGCCGCGTTGGCTGTGGAGTAGGGGAAGGAAAACGGAGGAATAAGGGCGGAGAACTCGACCACGGCCGGTAAAAAGGGCCGGGCTGCAATCGAGGCCGAGAAGCGCAGCGACTGGGGCAGCTTAAGGCACGAGAGCCGCGGAGAACTCAAACGCAGCTGGTGTAAAGGACCGGGCTGCAAGCGGGGCTGCAAGGCAAAGCAGCGTCGGGGAATTGAGAACCGCTGGGGAGGCGAGAATGGCAGCAGCACGGCAATCGCCATTGCAGCCAGCGGGGGAAGAAGACGAGCGCGGGAAAGACCGCCAAGCGCGGGAAGCCGCCATTTTAGTAGGCAGGGGAAGAAGACAAGCGCGGGAAGCCGCCATTTTGAGAAAAAGAAAAATTTAAAAACTTGCAAGGATGCCTAAACATGGGAACATTAATACCTTTGATAGCGATATCGAAGATTGGACCACGTATGTAGAACGCATGGAAGTTTATTGTAAAGCAAATAAGGTACCAGATGATGAGAAAGCACTAACCTTATTAAGCTCAATGGGTGCGAAGACATACGGGCTATTGAAGCACCTTCTATCACCAGATAAACTGGCGGATCAGACCTTCGCAAAAATTGTTACTGTCCTGAAAAATCATTTAAACCCCACGCCGCTGATGATAGCGGAACGATTTAAATTTTACAGAAAAACGCAGCTGAAAGACGAAAGCAACGCTGAATTTTTAATTGAACTGCGTAAGCTATCAAAGTACTGTCAGTTTGGAACAGGACTAGCAGATGCGCTGAGAGATAAATTTGTGTGTGGATTGTTAAAAGAAGGAACACAAAAGCGACTGCTTGAGCAGAATGATCTTACGCTTGATAAAGCTGTCACCATTGCAGCATCGCACGAAGCCGCAGCGAGAGGCACGGTGGAAATGCAGCTGCGGTCGCCGGAACTCAGCACCAATCAAATGGTCTTGGGTACAGTAAAATGTTATCGTTGTGGAAAGACAACGCACGATCAGAACCAGTGCTGGTTCAAAAATCAGGAATGCAGAAAATGTGGCAGGTTTGGTCACATAGCTAAAGTATGCCGGTCAGGAAAGAAGACCAGCAACAAAAAGTCACCGCAGGAAAAGTACAGAAAGGTACACAAGGTGACAGAGAACAGTTCGAACGAACAGAAGTCAGATTCAGACTCCAGCAGTAATGAACTGGGTAGTCTAAGAGTACACAATGTTGGTAAGGAAGCAGACCTCCAAACAATTTGGGTCACACTTCAGATAGCAGGAGTCCAAGTGAAGATGGAATTGGACACTGGATCGGCATTGACGGTCATGAATAAGCAAGATTACAAAAGGTTATTCCCACATATTCCCCTACGGGATACGGAGATTGTATTGAAAACATACACGGGGCAAAGTGTATACCCCATCGGGAAGATAGAGGTAAAGGTGGTCCACAAGGGCAAAGAAAGCCGAGGAATGGACTTATATGTGCTACCTGAGGGAGGTCCACCACGACTGGGACGGGAGTGGATTAGGAAAATAAATATGGACTGGCATTCCTTAAAAGCACTAACGGTAGATTCCGGTAAAAAAGATGTCAAACCTAAACGATTGTCCAGAATATTGGACGATGCTAAAGAAGTGTTCCAACAGGGACTGGGAACACTGAGAGGAATTACGGCAAACATCAAGGTTGAAGAACATGCAAACCCGAAATTTTTCAAAGCCAGACCGGTACCTTATGCGATGCGACCTGCTGTGGAAGCTGAGCTGGAAGGGCTAGAACGTTCAGGAGTACTGTCTAAGGTAGACTGGAGTGAGTGGGCCACGCCCATTGTTCCTGTCATGAAGCGTTCATCGAGCAACAAGCCGGGGGAACCGGGGAAGGTTCGCATCTGTGGAGATTTCAAGATCACTGTTAATCCGGTGCTTCACACGGTGCAGTATCCGCTTCCGCGGATTGAGGATATCTTCGCTTCGTTGTCTGGCGGGAAACACTTCACCAAGATAGACCTGGCGCAGGCGTACTTACAGATGGAAGTTGAGGAAGAATCACGCCAGTATCTCACGATCAACACGCATAGAGGCTTGTACCGGTATAATAGACTGGTTTTTGGAGTGGCATCGGCTCCAGCAATTTGGCAGAGGGCCATGGAGCAGGTATTACAGGGAATTCCAGGCACACAATGTTACCTGGACGATATTCTGATTACAGGAGATGATGACGAGGAAAACCTTGCAAATTTGGAACTGGTGCTCACCAGATTGAAAGAATATGGACTTCGAGTTAATCGCCAGAAATGTGAGTTCTTTCAGAAGCGGATCTCCTACTGTGGTCATGTCATTGACCAGGAGGGGCTTCATAAGTCTCCTGACAAGATCAAAGCTGTTGTGAAGGCTCCCGCTCCGGATAATGTATCCCAGTTGAGGTCGTTCCTAGGGTTGATTAACTATTACCATAAGTTTCTGCCAAATTTATCCACGGTGCTGCACCCGCTGAACGCTCTTTTGCAGAAGGGAGTACCATGGAAGTGGAGCGAGGACTGTAAGAGGGCCTTTCGCAAAAGCAAGGCATTGATCACCTCAGGGGAAGTGTTGGCTCACTTCAACCCAACGCTGCCTATTCGTTTGGCTTGTGATGCTTCTCCATATGGTATTGGGGCAGTACTCTCACACAAGTTGCCAAATGGCCTGGAGAGGCCAGTCGCGTTCGCATCCAGATCATTGACCTCCGCTGAGCGCAACTATGCTCAGATAGATAGGGAGGCTCTCAGCCTTGTGTGGGGAGTAAAGAAGTTTAATCATTACCTGCAGGGCCAAAAGTTTACGCTTCTGACAGACCACCAGCCGTTGGTATCCATTTTTAACCCTAAGAAGGGTGTTTCGGTGATGACAGCACAGAGACTCCAGAGATGGTCCCTTTTCCTAGGGGCACACCAATATCAGATTGAATTCAAAGGTACAAAGCAGCATGGTAATGCTGATGGGCTGTCGCACCTGCCACTACCTACAGAGGAGGAGGCACCGACGGTTGACCCTGTTGAGTTATTTCACTCGACCATCATCGAATGTTTACCAGTCACCAATGCAAATATTGAAAGAGAAACCAGGAATGACCCGACACTGCCCCGGGTCTACGAAGTGACAGTGAAGGGATGGCCAGCACATGGTGATCCACTGTTACCGGCATTCTCAGCAAGATGAGAACAGCTGTCCGTCTGTCAAGGAACATTGATGTATGGAACAAGAGTGATTATTCCTCCTAAGTTAAGAGAGAGAGTTCTAAAGGAACTGCATGAAGGTCATTTGGGGGGAGTCAAGATGAAAAGCCTTGCTAGGGCTTATGTGTGGTGGCCGGGTATCGACCAACAGATAGAGGATCTGACGAAAAGCTGCTCAGGGTGCCAAAAAGTGCAAAATGCACCTCCGATTGCACTGCTGCATCCATGGGAATGGCCTTCAACCCCATGGCAACGTGTACATATTGACTTTGCTGGTCCATTCATGGACTCCATGTTTTTAATTGCGGTGGACGCACATTCTAAATGGCCAGAAGTGATTAAGATGACTAACACTACCTCGGAACAGACGATCGCGGTGCTAAGAACGATATTTGCAAGAAATGGATTGCCAGAACAAATATGTTCAGACAACGGACCGCAGTTCGTGTCAGAAGAATTCCAGAAATTCATGAAGAAGAATGGGGTGAAACATTATACCTCTGCCCCATATCATCCGGCTACAAACGGGTTGGCCGAGAGATTTGCACAAACGTTCAAAAAAGCAGTAAAGGCCATGAGCGAAGATCAGATTCCACTACAACACAAGGTGGACAAATTCCTACTGGCATATCAAAACGCCACTCATGCAGTGACAAACCAAAGTCCTGCCATGATGTTCTACAACAAGAGGTTGCGGTCCAGGTTGGACTTGTTCAAACCAAATGTGCGGAGGGAAGTTGAAAACAAACAGTTCCAGCATATAAATAACAAGACCACTCGGAGTTTCGAAATAGGACAACCAGTGTTAGCCAGGGACTATAAAAACGAGAAATGGCAATCTGGAACAATTCGGGCCCGACAAGGACCCCTGATGTACACGGTAGATATTGGTGAAAATGTAATACGGCGTCATGCCGACAACTGGTAGAATCGAGAACAAGGGTCGAACCCATGGTTACGGCAGAGACAACCGTGGAAGAAGTTAGTGAACCTGAAGCATCTACCTCAGAAGTGAATGTACCTGATGATGATGTCCAATCCATAAGAGACCAACTAGATGAGTCAGCCCAGCAACGAGAATCAGAGACCCCTGAAAGGCGTTATCCAACTCGAATCAGGAGGCCTCCTCAGAGAGAATCTTTGAACTGTTTTGCATGAAGTTGTATATATATATATGTTATTACGTTATGTTAAATGGGGATATAACTGTTAAGCTAAAAAGGGAGGATTGTGGTGTATGTAACCTGTTCCACCTTAAGAGAACTACCTTAAGAGATGTACTACTTTCTCTTGGCTGCTGTATACTGTAATACCGGTGGTGACCACACCGGTATATAAGTGTTGTGTAAGGAGTTGCTGGGCAGTTCAGCCCTGACCTCCGAATAGTAAAGACCTGTTAAAAGTTATTCTTGTTGTCTGTGTCCAGTGATTGATCATAAGTATAACTGGGACACACAGACTCAACAGTGATCACCCCTTTTTTGTTTTTCAATTCGACCTATATGGCCTCGTTTGATGATCCCTCCAACATATCATCCCTCAACACAGCTGTAATAGTTTCTTTAATCAATACCGCGACCCCCCTTCCCCTGCCTCTCTATCCCGTCTGAAAATCTTGTAACCAGGAATGTTGAGCTGCCATACCTGCCCCTCTTTCAGCCACGTCTCTGTAATAGCTGTAATATCATAGTCCCAAGTATCTCTACCTGTGCCCTCAGCTCATCTGCCTTGTTCGCTATACACCTTGCATTGAAGTATATACCATTTAGTACAGGCAAACCTTCTTGTTGACTGTTGGGTGATGTGTCTGTCTAGTTTGAATAGCTGACTGTGTTCAAGCTGTGAGATGTGAGTGTGAGGCTTGCAATAGTGGTTAGTGTGAGGGGGTGAGGTGAAGCTATGAATGTGAGGTGTGAGTCGTGTTTGGTAAAGATTGTTGGTAGGTGAGTGATGGGGGTGTGGTGCATTGAGCAGTGTCTGAGGCTAGTGTTGCAGATGCTGGGATATGGCATTTGAAGATGAATTCACTGACCTTGACCACGCGTCTGAAGTCATTAAACTTCTTCCTGCACTGAGTCCAGGTCCTCGGGGCTAAACTTCAGGCATTTACCACCTTGGCTATCTGCTCCCACTGTAGTCTTGTCTGTTGCCTGGAGGTCCTCCTGGCTCCCTGTGGAAAGAGAACCTCTCCCCTGGAGTTGACTTCCTGGACCAAGGACTCCAGCACTGCATCTGAAAACCTTGGAGCCCTTTCTCTGGCCTGTTGAGCCATTATTCAGTCTTCTTCTTTTTGACCCTTGCCTCCACAACCAATTTCAGCAGCTGCTGCAAGCAGAATGCACCTCCCTTTTAAGAGGTGCTGACTGCCTTTAATTAGTGCAGGCTAGGTTTAATTGGAGCTAGCCTCACATGAACTTGAGCCCCCTGCTGGGCGTTCAGCCACTCAGCAGCATGTTCAGCACTCGGCTGAACACTACAATCATGTAAATTAGCAGGCAGCAGGAAGTTTGTGTGCTGCCTGCAGACCTCCGAACGGACATGGGTTAAAAGTGCATCGCGATCCCCATTCCCATTTTTGGGCCTTATCCAAATTCGAGACCCAGAACTCTAATTAACAGGTCAGAAATTCTGGAGGACAGTTAGCAGTCATCTTGCTTAAGTTAACTAAGATGGCATGTTCTCCATTTTGTATTAATACACAAAGTTAAATTGTATTGATTGCAATAAGTGAATCTTATCATGAGTTGCTCTATATGTTAATGTGTTGTGAAATAAAGCAGCTTGATTTGTTTTGGTCTTGTCTCACCAGTGTTTTGTTTTGGATACCTTCAGAGAAATTGAGAAAGTGCACATGTGAAAGACATGAATATCTGATTCAGATCACCAGGGTTTACTATTGGTGCACCCTTAGGGTACACGATCATATAGTTAGATATTGGGCAGACACACCCCTACATGTAAGAAGCTCTTATGGGAGTGATTAGCAGCACTGAACCTGGAGAATATCTAAGGCAAGACCCACATTTGTAATGCCACACTGGTACATGAGGGCAGGCTGCTGAGTTTGGAGCTGAGACATGTTGGGGTAAAGGAGAGGAAGTTGGACTCAGGAACTACATTCTGAACTCCATTAGTAGGTTGTAAAACTCCTGTAAATTAGCAGGCAGCAGGAAGTTTGTGTGCTGCTTGCAGACCTCTGAACAGACACGGGTTAATAGTGCATCGCAATCCCCACCCATGTTTTCAGGCCTTATCCAAATTCGAGACCCAGAACCCTAACTAAGTTCCTGAGTACAATTTCCTCTCATACTTTCCCACTGGTGGCTATCCTCCCATAATTTCAATACATGGATCCAGAATGAATGCTGTCAATTTCTCAATAGGTCTGTATCAAAAACTAAAGGCAGGTTGCTCTTGTTGGCAGTCTCTAACTAACTTACCTTTAAATTGTTAAAAGTTACATTATCTGAAAGCGACTCAGTATGGTCCTTCTTTAAACCCTCGTTTATTGGGCCAGAAATTAGGATCGGGTGCTTGCCGCGCGTGCAAGCCCCCGATCTGCACTCACCCTGCGCGCTGACATCTGAAGCCCGGGCCTGCTTGCATTTCCTGTCACTGGCCCGGTTCAGATGTCGGCGCGATGTGCTTACCTGATCCAGCGGCGTAGTTAGTGCGATGTGCCGGCTGGGATCAGGTGAGCACTCTGCAGCCAATCAGGGGAGGGGAAACTCATTCATGAGTTTGATAGTAAAGACTGTCAAACTCATGAAAAGTACGGGCGCCCAAAAGACTAGTTTAACTTTAATTAAAATTTAAAAAAACATCCCAATAATTAAATAAACTATAAATAACTTTTAAAAAACTATTTAAAACAATTAATAGAATTTTTGAAAAAAATAATTGTTTACGAAATCGGGTCTAAAAATAAACTTACCTTACTGTAAAGTGCTTAAAAACAATGAAGCTGTGGAAAAAATGTAATAATTTTAAATAATAGACCACTTACCTTCAAGAATCCACTCCTTACGCCTCCTTTTTTCATTTCTAAAATGTCCAGGCCCTTGCACACGCGCAAACCTGTCAAAACGAAGGAAGTTCAACGCGTGTGCGCAGAGTCCTGCACGCACGCGTTGGACCTCTAAACCCTTAGTTCGATGGAGAGGAAATGCCGGTTTCCCACGCATGCGCTGTACATGCTGAAATCCGGCACTTCCAATGGGTCCACGCGTGAGTACACTGTCCGTATTCATGCGTTGGGACCGGAATTACTGGCCCACTGTCTTTAAACTTCAGTTATACTAATATTCATATATTTCCAATTTTCCTGCTGCTGGATGTGCTCCCATATTTTCCTGTGTGTTGTGTTGCTGGTGCAGTATTCCCATACACAGTGTATTAAGCTGTTCTGATATTTTATATTATTATAATTATTTTGCTTTCTTTTCCTTTTAATTTATTGCCCAGCTTTAACTTTAATTTCTTTCTCATTTTGAACTATATCGCTTCTCACCTGGAATAACAGGGATGCACCTCGGGGACCTGTTACATAGCTGCTGCATGCTGGAGAAAATTCTAGAGAAAGTTAATTTATTTTCAAATTGGAGTAAATAAATAAACAAAATATTTTTTCCTGAGAGCTTCGAAGCCAGTTTTACAAGCAGCCTGTAACAAATGGCAGTGTGAAGCTCTTCAGTTTAGTAATTTTCCTGCTAATATCTGCTTCCTGCCCAGTTTTCCTTATAAATGTCGGTATCCCAAGATATGGAATATGGGAATATGTTACTGCCAGTGGCACCTTGATTTTCCCTTGAGTGGACTGTGACCAAACCTCTTTGCTGTAGGGGAGGAGGGAGTGGGTGGGGTTACTGCCAGACATTCAAGAAGGGAGTGAGATCCTGCAGTAAGAATGCAGTTTGTTAGTACTTCTGATCTCACATCCAGTTTCGTACTTGGTTGTTGCTTCTGGTGGCAGGGACCAGTGTTGCTGGTCATATCACTAATGGTATCAATTCTCCCAGTTACAGTAAATCTATCCCGCTATTGCATTGGCGTTGATACCTGATCTGGGAGCACTTGTGCTTTCCCTAGTTGCAGAGATGAAAAATGTTCATTCTAAATCCTTCCAGGAACACCAAATTTGCACCCAAACTCTCTCCATCCCCACCCTCTCACCAATGTGAAATGTATAGGCAGTCGATGGTGCTTTCTCAAGTCAATATTTTAAGCAGGAATTATATTGTATTCCTGCAGTAGATTTGACATGGTGGAGCGTATTCGATGAACATATATCAGAGTACCACTCATGCACCAAAAGAAAGAATATTTACAAGCAACTTTTTAATTTCAGGAGATAAGTGCCAAAAAATGTCCCTTTGGATGGACCTACCATGAGAATCACTGCTATTATCTGAACACTGAACACAAGGCAACCTGGACTGGAGCAGCTCAAGCCTGCAAGGAAATGTAAGACTTAATGTGAATGCTTATTAATTCATATAAGTTTGATTGTAATATTTGGATAATTATGTTCAGCAGAAATTAGCATTAGATAGAATTATTTGAGCATTGTGCTCAATAATGGACCATTAAGAGGTTATTTGAAAAATATTAATTTTGATCACTTCATCTCAGGATCATTTTGAATTTGAGAAATAGCAGTGTATTTGCGTACACCCATTTACCTCATCACTCCATGACTTTTTCACTATTGAGGTGGGCAGTGGAAGACCACCTGTTGTCTCTAGTTGGAGACACAGCAGCGAAAGTGGCAGATTCAATCCAAAAAGGCCCGCCGTGCCTGCTGAGCTTTTGAACTATTTCTGCATATTTTATGTTACAATCTGCAGCTATAGATATACGAAAAAGAAATAGATCCTGAACTTTACTTTTAGGAATAGCTCTCGCAGGTGACCAACTCCAGGAGTGATGCTCCCAGTTGACGTAAACCAATTCCCAACCTAAAGCGTGGTGATGCATTCGTGTACCACCTGCTCTCTATTCTGCACCCCGTTGAGTAAACACCGTTGTACCGTTCTCCGCAGTCTGTGTCTGATTATTACACGGACGTAACATTGGCGACGAGGCAGGTTCGAACCTACCTGCAACTCGGCGTCACCTCCCGGGGATTCGTTCCTGGAGATCAGTGGATTGGAGGTCAAGGCCAGAGACTTGGGCGTTGACCACGGGCAACCTCCCCGTCATCCAACAGAGACTCGAGAATTGCGGGGGAGGCTGTCGAGAGCCAGGCTTGGCTTTCCAGTCAAGGTGGTCCTGCGAAATGGGCTGGCAACAGGTAGTGCGCAGACCCTTCCCAGACAGCGGCGGGCTAGAGCCCGACCGAGCGGCACAGTAAAGGGCCGAGCAGTGTCGACGGGGGAGAGAGAGAGAGCAGAGCGCACAGGGCGCAGCCGGTGTTCAGGGGCCAAGCAGCGTCGGAGAGAGGGAGAGAGAGAAGTGCACGAAACCTACAGGGCGCCGCCATTGCCACGAGAACCGCTGGGAGCGGCGTCGGCAGCAGCGGGGGAGGAAGGAAAGCGCAGGAGATGCCATTTTAAGCCATTGGGAGATGCCATTTTAAACCACACACAAAATGCCGAAGAGTGGCAGTATCACTGCATTTGACAATGAAGTCGAAGATTGGACTACATATGTCGAACGAATAGAGGTGTACTGCAAGGCAAATGGGGTGTCAGATGACAAGAAAGCGTCAGTATTGTTAAATTTAATGGTGCAAAGACGTATGGTTTATTACGAAATCTAGTAACCCCAACGAAGCCAATGGAAAAGAGTTTTGAAGACATAGTAACGATACTAAAGGAACATTTTAAACCCCACACCGCTGCTGATAGCAGAAAGATTCAAGTTTCACAAACGGAACCAGCATAAGGATGAAAGCAATGCTGATTATTTAACAGAACTGCGCAAACTATCAAAACACTGCCAGTTTGGAGCGGGACTGACAGATGCCTTAAGGGACAAGTTTGTGTGTGGGCTTCAAAGTGAAGGAACCCAGAAATGGCTTTTATCTGAAAAGGACCTTACGCTAGAAAAGGCTTTCAGCATTGTGGTATCATATGAAGCTGCAGCACGGGGCGCTGCAGAGATACAACAGAGACCGCAAGAATATGGCACAAACGAAATGTCATATGGAACAGAGAAGTGCTATCGCTGCGGCAGAACAACACACGACCAGAATGATTGCTGGTTCAAAGACAAAGTGTGTAGACAGTGTGGAAAAGTAGGACACATAGCACGAGTCTGCAGGTCGGGAAAGAAAACCAGCAATAAGAAACCTACCAAAGGAAAGTACCAGAAGGTACATAAGATGACGGAGAATAGTTCAGACGAACAAAAGAGTGATAACGACTCCGAAAGCAGGGAACTGAGTTGTCTGAAACTATATAATGTGATCACAACGGAGGATCACCGAACCATTTGGGTCACTCTCAAGATAGCAGGAGTCCAGGTAAAGAAGGAATTGGACACAGGATCAGCCCTAACAGTCATAAACCGACAGGACTACGAGCGGCTATTCTCACACATACCCTTGAGAGACACAAAAATTATTTTGAAGACGTACACGGGGCAAAAAGTCTACCCCAAAGGAAAAATAAGGGTGACCGTTATATATAACGGTAAGGAAACACCAAAACTAGACCTGTATGTTTTGCAAGATGGAGGACCACCATTACTGGGACGTGAATGGATCCGGAAAATACAACTGGATTGGCATTCCATACAGGCACTGACTGTGGCTGACAAAAAGGATGACGACGTCACACCTGGGCGACTGTCAAAGATCCTAACTGACGCGAAAGAAGTGTTCCAGCAAGGACTCGGAACACTAAAAGGCATGACAGCGATGATTAAAATTGAAGAAAACGCAAGCCCAAAATTTTTTAAGGCCAGACCGGTACCTTATGCGATCCGCCCAGCCGTCGAAGCAGAGCTGGAGAGTCTGGAACATTCAGGTGTACTGTCCAAGGTAGACTGGAGCGAGTGGGCTACACCCATCATCCCTGTGATGAAAAAGTCGTTGAGCAGCACGCCTGGGGAACCAAAGAAGGTTCGCATCTGTGGGGACTTTAAGGTAACAGTGAACCCGGTCCTTCACACCGTACAATATCCACTTCCGCGGATTGAAGATATTTTCGCCTCGCTATCTGGAGGGAAACGCTTCACTAAGATTGATCTGGCCCAGGCGTATCTGCAAATGGAGGTAGAAGAAGCATCAAAAAAATACCTCACAATCAACACCCATAAAGGTCTCTACCAATACAACCGGCTGGTATTCGGGGTAGCATCAGCTCTGGCTATTTGGCAGAGGGCAATGGAACAAGTCCTGCAAGGGATCCCAGGGACCCAGTGTTATTTGGACGACATCCTGGTCACGGGCGAAAATGACAGTGATCACCTTGCCAACCTGGAGCAGGTGCTCACTAGATGGCAGGAATATGGGCTCCGAGCTAACCGCCCCAAATGTGAGTTTTTTAGAAAACAAATCTCGTATTGTGGCCACGTTATCGATAAAGAGGGGTTACATAAGTCCCCAGAGAAGATTGAGGCAGTAGTCAAGGCTCCAGCACCGGAAAATGTGTCACAACTGAGGTCGTTCCTCGGGCTGGTAAACTACTACCATAAGTTCTTGCCAAATTTGTCTACAATATTACACCCACTGAACACCCTACTGCAAACTGGGGTGCCATGGAAGTGGAGTGATGAATGTAGACGAGCTTTCCAGAAGAGCAAAACACTAATCACATCGAAAGACGTATTGGCCCATTACAACCCGGCATTACCAGTTCGTTTGGCATGTGATGCGTCACCCTACAGCTGTCGCACAAATTCTCGGACGGCTCAGAGAGGCCAATAGCCTTTGCGTCACGATCACTAACCTCAGCCGAGCGTAACTACGCCCAGATTGACAGGGAGGCCCTCAGCCTAGTGTGGGGAGTGAAAAAGTTCAATCACTATCTGCACGGGCAGAAATTCACCTTGCTGACTGATCACCAGCCTCTTGTCTCTATTTTTAATCCGAAGTAGGGCGTTCCGGTGATGACTGCGCAACGACTACAAAGATGGTCACTTTTTCTAGGGGCGCACCACTATGAGATTGAATATAAGGGCACGAAAGAGCATGGAAATGCTGATGGGCTATCACGCCTGCCACTGCCTACTGCGGAGGAAGCACCAGCAGTGGATCCTGTCGAAATATTCCATTCGACTATAGTTGAATACCTACCGGTAACTAACGCTTGTATAGAAAAGGAAACCCGAAATGACCCGACACTGTCTCGGGTATATGATTTGACAGTGAAGGGATGGCCAGAACATGGCGACTCACTGTTGCCAGCATTCTCAACAAGGAGAGAACAGCTGTCAGTGTGCCGGGGGACCTTGATGTGTGGATCCCGAGTGGTAATTCCACCCAAGTTAAGGGATAGAGTGCTCAATGAGCTTCATGAGGGTCATCTGGGAGGGGTAAAAATGAAAAGCCTAGCCAGGGCTTATGTGTGGTGGCCGGGAATCGATAAACAAATCGAGGACCTGACCAAGAGCTGCTCAGGATGCCAGAAAGTCCAAAATGCACCACCACAGGCCCCTCTACACCCATGGGAGTGGCCCTCATCTCCATGGCAATGGGTGCATATTGATTTTGCTGGTCCATTCATGGACTCAATGTTTTTAATAGCCGTGGATGCGCACTCGAAATGGTCTGAGGTCATTAAAATGTCCTCCACCACCACGGAGAAAACTATTGCAGTCCTACGGACCATTTTTGCCAGGAATGGCTTGCCAGAACAGATTTGCTCCGACAACAGACCACAGTTTGTGTCCGAAGAGTTCTGGAGGTTCTTGAAAAAGAATGGGGTAAGGCATTACACATCCGCCCCGTATCATCCAGCCACAAATGGATTGGCTGAGAGGTTCGTACAAACCTTTAAGAAGGCAATAAAGGCTATGTACAATGACAACATTCCACTGCAGCACAAGGTGGACAATTTCCTGTTCGCCTACCGGAATGCGACACATGCAGTCACCAACCAGGCCCCAGCCATGATGTTCTTTAACCGAAGGTTAAGATCTCGCCTGGATTTGCTCAGACCAAACGTACGAAGAGATGTTGAGAGTAAGCAATTCCAGCACATCCATGAGAAGCCAACAAGGAGCTTCAGTGTAGGGCAACCAGTCTTGGCCCGTGACTACTGAACAGAAAAATGGCAGCCAGGAACGATATGCACACGGCAGGGCCCACTAATGTATACAGTGGACGTTGGGGAGAGCATCGTGAGACGCCATGCTGACCAGATCCTAGAGTCACAGGAACAAGTCAACCCCATGCCTCGCCCATACGTACCTGGTGATGAACCCGACGTACAGGTAGCATCTACCCCAGAAACAGTAGCATCGGAAGCTGATGAACCAACCGACGACAGGGGGCCAGAATCGCCTCCGCACCAAGAGCAAGACACTCGGGAAAGGCACTATCCAGAAAGGATCAGGAAGCCTCCCCAAAGACTGAATTTATAAATAGACTATTTTCAGCTAATGTTGCATGTTAAAAGTGTTAATTGTAATTAGTTTGATATTTAATTGTTAAATGAGTGTTATGGTACTGTTAATCTAAAAGGGGAGGAATTGTAATGTATGTACCTTTAATGGGGGAACTACTTTCTACAGCTCAATTATACTGTAGTACCGGCAGTGACCACACCTGTATATAACGCTGAGTAGTAATCTGTTGTTTCAGTTGGAGTCTGAGCCACGTTGAGTAAACACCGTTGTACCGTTCTCCGCAGTCTGTGTCTGATTATTACACGGACGTAACACTAGGCACCAGTGGTAAAGGTCACCAATCATCCAGTTCTCACCTTTTACTGCCATCAATGCCATTATTGGAGCCAAGTCCAGTTAAAAGCTGGCGTCATCCCGATCAATGTAACCAGAACCAAATCTCCATGATAGCGGGTTAACTGCTAATACCACCACACTTGGCCATATTGCCACTGCTCACCAATCCTTTTTTTGAATTTTAATGCATAGTTAATGTCTTTCTTCCAGCTGAGCCTGAAATCAAAGAGCAAATTGTTCCACTGTCTCCACAGGTACCATGGCAACCTTGTGAGTGTCATCTCAAAACAGGACATGGAGTGGCTGTGGGACTTCAGTGGAAGGCGTCCCTTCTGGATTGGTATGTTTATTCCTTTACAGAGTGGAGTTGGCAATGAGTGGATGTTAACGTGTAAGAAATCTGAGTTCACATGTCCTCATTACCAACTAACTGGGATAAAGAATTGTTAAAGATTATAAATGACATGCGTTAATGGCTGTACTATTTTACTGTCTGCTGGAGCATTTGGACTACAATAATTACAATCAATTACAGAGTCACCCCCATTCCTCCATCCCCGCCCCCACCCCATTCGATCTTCAGTTAAGAAGCTGGAGGGGTATGGATGTTAATTGAGGGGGGGTGGCGGGAGGGAGAGGAGCAATGATGTGATGGGCAATGAAGTGATGGGCATCATGCTTCCTGGTGCTAACTTAGTCATTTCTACTTTAGTTTTTTAGAACAAATGAAATAGAAAAATCCCTTTAAATATAACAGCCCTGAAATTCCGCAGGGATTCTCCCTCACTGCCGCTGGAGTTGTGGCAGGAGACCAGGGCTAACATGTTCCACAGCCAATAGGCAATGCACCAGGAACTGGGCCTACCGGAAGATTCCCCAGCCCTTTAATAGAACAAACGCACAGACAATATCCAAAAGCAAAGGAAGGATATATCACAGTCGTGGTGTCACCCAGGCCTCATCCTACCAGGGTTCTTGCAATCTATAGTTGCCAACAGTCCTTGTTTTGAGCAAACATCACACCTACCAATTTTCATAAAAAGTAGAGTGAAACAGACTTCTTTTTGGAGCATAGGAGGATAAAGATAAGTGTCAAGAACATCTTAAGAGTAAGGAATGGGGAGGGTGAGGACTTAGCAGTGAGAGTGAGAGGCAAGGGCAATCGGTTTTTATGAGGGCTGTGAGTAATGGATGATAATTATGAGGCAGGGCTGAAGTGCAAGGTTGATGGTGTGAGTGAGAGGGAGGTGTGGGTGAGGGCTGACAGTTAGTGAGGAGAGATGAGAGTGATTTGAAATCTGATTAGGATTATTAGAAGCAGCGACACATAGCTTCTCATAGATTGGTAATCTACCATTCCTTGTTACTGTCGACCTGTGTAATAAAAGACTGAATCAAGTAAATTCTGCTCATCCTGATATTAATGGGGAGGCGGGGAAGGAATGGGTGTGACCGAAAGCAGCCAAACAATCCAACGAGGCTGGGGACACAGGTTCTACCGAATTTAACGGCAGGACCACAATATCATTTTCTTGCTCCGTTTCCCACCCGGCAGCCAGCCAGATTGATAGACTGCCAGGTGGGAAAACCAGTAACAGAAGACTGCCCCCTTGGGGACGGACCCCGACAACCGAGAGGGGAGCAGATGGCAGATCAGGGTTTGGGGAGGTGGGGCAGGGTCGAATGTGATTTTGGGAGTGGATCAGGCTGCAGATTGGGGCTTGGGGAGTGGTTGGCGGGGGGAGTCTACTCTGATCGCAGGAGGGGAGCAGGCTGCAGATTGGGATTGGAGGGTGGTGATGGGGAGTCTACTCTGATCGCAGGAGGGGAGCAGGCTGCAGATTGGGATTGGAGGGTGGTGATGGGGAGTCTACTCTGATCGCAGGAGGGGAGCAGGCTGCAGATTGGGATTGGAGGGTGGTGGGGGGGAGTCTACTCATCGCAGGAGGGAGCAGGCTGCAGATTGGGATTGGAGGGTGGTGGGGGGGAGTCTACTCTGATCGCAGGAGGGGAGCAGGCTGCAGATTGGGATTGGAGGGTGGTGGGGGGAGTCTACTCTGATCGCAGGAGGGAGCAGGCTGCAGATTGGGATTGGAGGGTGGTGGGGGGGAGTCTACTCTGATCGCAGGAGGGGAGCAGGCTGCAGATTGGGATTGGAGGGTGGTGGGGGGGAGTCTACTCATCGCAGGAGGGGAGCAGGCTGCAGACTGGGATTGGAGGGTGGTGGGGGGAGTCTACTCTGATCGCAGGAGGGAGCAGGCTGCAGATTGGGATTGGAGGGTGGTGGGGGGGAGTCTACTCTGATCGCAGGAGGGGAGCAGGCTGCAGACTGGGATTGGAGGGTGGTGGGGGGAGTCTACTCATCGCAGGAGGGGAGCAGGCTGCAGATTGGGATTGGAGGGTGGTGGGGGGGAGTCTACTCATCGCAGGAGGGGAGCAGGCTGCAGATTGGGATTGGAGGGTGGTGGGGGGAGTCTACTCATCGCAGGAGGGGAGCAGGCTGCAGATTGGGATTGGAGGGTGGTGGGGGGGAGTCTACTCTGATCGCAGGAGGGAGCAGGCTGCAGATTGGGATTGGAGGGTGGTGGGGGGGAGTCTACTCTGATCGCAGGAGGGGAGCAGGCTGCAGATTGGGATTGGAGGGTGGTGGGGGGAGTCTACTCATCGCAGGAGGGCAGCAGGCTGCAGATTGGGATTGGAGGGTGGTGGGGGGGAGTCTACTCATCGCAGGAGGGGAGCAGGCTGCAGACTGGGATTGGAGGGTGGTGGGGGGGAGTCTACTCTGATCGCAGGAGGGGAGCAGGCTGCAGATTGGGATTGGAGGGTGGTGGGGGGGATTCTACTCTGATCGCAGGAGGGGAGCAGGCTGCAGATTGGGATTGGAGGGTGGTGGGGGGGAGTCTACTCATCGCAGGAGGGGAGCAGGCTGCAGATTGGGATTGGAGGGTGGTGGGGGGGAGTCTACTCTGATCGCAGGAGGGAGCAGGCTGCAGACTGGGATTGGAGTGTGGTGGGGGGGAGTCTACTCTGATCGCAGGAGGGGAGCAGGCTGCAGATTGGGATTGGAGGGTGGTGGGGGGGAGTCTACTCATCGCAGGAGGGGAGCAGGCTGCAGATTGGGATTGGAGGGTGGTGGGGGGGAGTCTACTCTGATCGCAGGAGGGGAGCAGGCTGCAGATTGGGATTGGAGGGTGGTGGGGGTGATTCTACTCTGATCGCAGGAGGGAGCAGGCTGCAGATTGGGATTGGAGGGTGGTGGGGGGGGAGTCTACTCTGATCGCAGGAGGGGAGCAGGCTGCAGATTGGGATTGGAGGGTGGTGGGGGGGAGTCTACTCTGATCGCAGGAGGGAGCAGGCTGCAGATTGGGATTGGAGGGTGGTGGGGGGGAGTCTACTCTGATCGCAGGAGGGAGCAGGCTGCAGATTGGGATTGGAGGGTGGTGGGGGGGAGTCTACTCTGATCGCAGGAGGGAGCAGGCTGCAGATTGGGATTGGAGGGTGGTGGGGGGGTAGTCTACTCAATGCAGGAGGGGAGCAGGCTGCAGATTGGGATTGGAGGGTGGTGGGGGGGGAGTCTACTCTGATCGCAGGAGGGAGCAGGCAGCAGATTGGGATTGGAGGGTGGTCGGGGGGAGTCTACTCTGATCGCAGGCTGCAGATTGGGGCTTGGAAGGCAATGCTCCCTTTCATTTTTGTTTGAATGCGCGGCCCCTTTAACGGGCTGCACAGCCCATTCAAATTTCCACACATGTGCAGATTATCCATTCAAGAGCTGGTGAGCCGGTTGCGTGAGACCTCCAGACAGCAGCTTAAAGGGAACATTGTTGGGGATTGGCGGGGGGGGGGCTGCGTGGCGGTCTGCCGTGATTGCAGGAGGAGCGCAGGCTGCAGATCGGGGCTTGGAGAGTTTGGGGGGGTGGAGATGGCAATTGTGGCTGGGCTAGAAAGAGGCTGCGATCAGAATATGGGAGCCCAAAGACTGCCTTGAGGGGCCGTGGTGGAGCACTCCTGCTCCTCATGGCCCACAAGGAGTGCTATAAAAGGCACTTACCTTCGCTGCCGGGTTTCCTGAGGCCTGGGTAAATTTAGATCAGGCTTGAGTGTTGTTCCTTTTTTGTGCGAGGTCAGCATTTGAATTTATGTGGCAAGATTTTGCTCTTGCAAAAGGCAGTTTAATTGTCTTCTGTGAGAAGACTGATAGGTAAATGTAAAATGATTATTCTAGAAGAGATTTATGAACTATTTGTTCAGGTGAAATTAATAGCCTACTTGAGCTTCACTCTCATAGTTTACTCTCTCTTCAGAACCCAGAATATTTAACTACCTACACAAGCATCAATTATCCTATTGTGGCAAAACCACCAATGAACTCCTGTACAAACGCATAACTGTCTTTAAACCAATGTTACAGCATCTATGTTCGTTTGCTGAGTGTAAACAGGCTTTCTGTAAAAGCCCTGAAACAACGCAATGACGTCATCACGCTGGTCACGTGATGCCCCGAACGGCGGGAAACGTGATGACGTCAGAGAGTGGGAGGTCCTGAGTTCAGACCTCGTGGAACAAGCTGCTGTATAGACCTGTTTGCTGTTGCTCCTGCATGTTTTTGTTTTGTTCACTTATTTAATTAAATTCGGTTGATTTACTGAACTGACTCGACCTCAGTGATTCAGTTAGGAATCCGTTGATTCCTACACTATAATTATTCTGAAACTTGATGTGTACATCACTCACTTATTACCAGAGCTCTGCACCAGCTTTGAGTGCATGATAAGAGCATCAATGCACTCTTAAGTGATATTGAACAGTCTTTCAAATGTTTTATAATGTTTACTGTCTACTGTTGTCTTGCTGACTGCTGCCCATCGCAGTCTGGCTGAGTCTTTCCATCACAGTCTGGCTGAGTCTTTCCATCACAGTCTGGCTGAGTCTTTCCATCACAGTCTGGCTGAGTCTTTCCATCGCAGTCTGGCTGAGTCTTTCCATCACAGTCTGGCTGAGTCTTTCCATCACAGTCTGGCTGAGTCTTTCCATCACAGTCTGGCTGAGTCTTTCCATCACAGTCTGGCTGAGTCTTTCCATCACAGTCTGGCTGAGTCTTTCCATCACAGTCTGGCTGAGTCTTTCCATCGCAGTCTGGCTGAGTCTTTCCATCGCAGTCTGGCTGAGTCTTTCCATCACAGTCTGGCTGAATCTTTCCATCACAGTCTGGCTGAGTCTTTCCATCGCAGTCTGGCTGAGTCTTTCCATTGCAGTCTGGCTGAGTCTTTCCATCACAGTCTGGCTGAGTCTTTCCATCACAGTCTGGCTGAGTCTTTCCATCGCAGTCTGGCTGAGTCTTTCCATCACAGTCTGGCTGAATCTTTCCATCACAGTCTGGCTGAGTCTTTCCATCACAGTCTGGCTGAGTCTTTCCATCGCAGTCTGGCTGAGTCTTTCCATCACAGTCTGGCTGAGTCTTTCCATCACAGTCTGGCTGAGTCTTTCCATCGCAGTCTGGCTGAGTCATTCCATCGCAGTCTGGCTGAGTCTTTCCATCACAGTCTGGCTGAATCTTTCCATCACAGTCTGGCTGAATCTTTCCATCACAGTCTGGCTGAGTCTTTCCATCGCAGTCTGGCTGAGTCTTTCCATCGCAGTCTGGCTGAGTCTTTCCATCACAGTCTGGCTGAGTCTTTCCATCGCAGTCTGGCTGAGTCTTTCCATCGCAGTCTGGCTGAGTCTTTCCATCGCAGTCTGGCTGAGTCTTTCCATCGCAGTCTGGCTGAGTCTTTCCATCGCAGTCTGGCTGAGTCTTTCCATCGCAGTCTGGCTGAGTCTTTCCATCACAGTCTGGCTGAGTCTTTCCATCGCAGTCTGGCTGAATCTTTCCATCACAGTCTGGCTGAGTCTTTCCATCACAGTCTGGCTGAGTCTTTCCATCGCAGTCTGGCTGAGTCTTTCCATCGCAGTCTGGCTGAGTCTTTCCATCGCAGTCTGGCTGAGTCTTTCCATCGCAGTCTGGCTGAGTCTTTCCATCACAGTCTGGCTGAGTCTTTCCATCGCAGTCTGGCTGAATCTTTCCATCACAGTCTGGCTGAGTCTTTCCATCGCAGTCTGGCTGAGTCTTTCCATCACAGTCTGGCTGAGTCTTTCCATCACAGTCTGGCTGAGTCTTCCCATCACAGTCTGGCTGAGTCATTCCATCACAGTCTGGCTGAGTCTTTCCATCGCAGTCTGGCTGAGTCTTTCCATCACAGTCTGGCTGAGTCTTTCCATCACAGTCTGGCTGAGTCATTCCATCGCAGTCTGGCTGAGTCTTTCCATCACAGTCTGGCTGAGTCTTTCCATCACATTCTGGCTGAGTCTTTCCATCACAGTCTGGCTGAGTCATTCCATCGCAGTCTGGCTGAATCTTTCCATCACAGTCTGGCTGAGTCTTTCCATCGCAGTCTGGCTGAGTCTTTCCATCGCAGTCTGGCTGAGTCTTTCTGGCACAGTCTGGCTGAGTCTTTCCATCACAGTCTGGCTGAGTCTTTCCATCACAGTCTGGCTGAGTCTTTCCATCGCAGTCTGGCTGAGTCTTTCCATCACAGTCTGGCTGAGTCTTTCCATCGCAGTCTGGCTGAGTCTTTCCATCGCAGTCTGGCTGAGTCTTTCCATCACAGTCTGGCTGAATCTTTCCATCACAGTCTGGCTGAGTCTTTCCATCACAGTCTGGCTGAGTCTTTCCATCGCAGTCTGGCTGAGTCTTTCCATCACAGTCTGGCTGAGTCTTTCCATCACAGTCTGGCTGAGTCTTTCCATCGCAGTCTGGCTGAGTCTTTCCATCACAGTCTGGCTGAGTCTTTCTGGCACAGTCTGTCTGAGTCTTTCCATCACAGTCTGGCTGACTGTTGCCCATCACAGTCTGGCTGAGTCTTTCCATCACAGTCTGGCTGAGTCTTTCCATCGCAGTCTGGCTGACTATTGCCCATCACAGTCTGGCTGAGTCTTTCCATCACAGTCTGGCTGACTATTGCCCATCACAGTCTGGCTGACTGTTGTCCATCACAGTCTGGCTGAAGTCATGATAAGCTCATGTTCTACAACTCCTCCATTTTAACTGCTTTTTTATGTCATGTATAAGGACATAAGTTTTCAGTTTTCACAGAAAAACAAATTGAACTGCGGAAAACGTTCCCAAAACACTAATAAAATTGTTGACGTCCAATGTAGTAAAAAGTAATTTAATCCTGAAGCAGTAAATTTGATTATTGTTAATTGTACATTCCTTTTCATTAACAGCTTTTTTTGAGTTTTGTAGTTTGGCCTGTGTGACAGTCACTACAGTTCAAAAAGCAATTCATTGCATGCAGCATTTTGAGGCATTTTGACAATGTGAAAAGTCTCTATATAAATGCAAGTATTTCTTTCATTATATGTGCACAATTTATGCATTTAATAGAATGGGTCTACCAGAATCTGTACAGCCGGTAAACTATCCACTGTGAGTTGCTTGTTTTCCTTCAAACTCTCAGGCCTCAACGATAGGATCAGTCCAGGCATATGGGATTGGGCCGGAGGAGAACATGTGTCCTTCACAAATTGGAAACGCGGCCCCCCTCCTGCTTCGAGGAAGAAAGGCAAGAACTGCGTCCTAGTGAGGAGGAGAGGAAAGTGGCAGGTGAAAAACTGCAAGCGGGGCAAGCCTCATTATTACATGTGCTCCGTTCATTGATGATTACAAGAATCTTCACATGGAGGTCAATGTGTACATATCGTAGTGCTGCAATATTTATTTACAATATTTGGAAGTGCACTGATACACTTTGTATGTTTTCTTGCCCACTCTTACTAGACACTGCATAGATCTTTCTGACAGAGTGTGACAGTGGGCTCCTGCAATTTGATGGGAGGGTTTCAGATAGTCATAACTAACCATAATGCAATCTACTGTGAATCTCGCAGCAATAATTAACAGTTTGAAGTTTTTCCAAATCAAATGTGACATTTAACGTATTAAATATTTGTCGATGTTAACAAATATTGGGTGTTACATGGCCCAATTCAGCCCCCACTATCTTTTATGAAGAACATTTGGAATTTTTTTTCTTTTGCCAAGTAATGAGGTGACACAATTTGCATCAAAACAATGATTTGCTTCCTGTGTTAAGAAAGACATGGCTTTGTTAACAGATAATTTTTTTAAATAGTCAATTTGCATGCAGTGGGCAGTTTTCATTTCTGTGATAGTGTTTTGGGAAAATACTACGCTATGGAATGAGCTGATCCTACTATTGTGTCTCTCAGTTATGCCAAGGATAGAATTCTCTTTTCTGTATGTCTGTCATTGTGATTGTGGGCGCTGATCTGGTGGAGCGGATAAGCCACCCACTATTGATTTCAAGAGGTTCTGTAGCGAGTGGACAACCCATTCCACCAGATTACCACTCAGGTGGTGAGGATGTAAATTCACCCCGGTGACTCAGATTTTCTCCCCCTCCAGCTCACCCAATAATGACTGCATTCAGATTTCTTTTGAGGAGGGAGTGATTGCTCAGGATACAGCCCAGGCAGTGAGCCACTTCCTTCCTGTGGTTTTAGAAGAAAGTACCAACCATTTTGTTTTCTTAGAACATATTTATTTAACCACTGACCAAAACATCATTTTTTTAATCATGCATCACTAATAACTAATAACAACAACAACAACTTGAAGGAGAAATTAGGGCAGGTGACCTAAAGCTTGGTCAATGAGTTAGGTTTTAAGGAGCGTCTAAAAGAACTAGAGAGAGGTAGAGAGGCCGAGAGGTTTAGGGAGGGAATTCCAGAGCTTTGGGCCTTGGCAGCTGAAGGCACAGCCACCAATCGTGGAACTTTTAAAATTGGGGATGCTCAAGAGGCCAGAATTGGAGGACTGCAGAGATCTTGGAGGGTTGTAGGGCTGGAGGAGGTTACAGAGATAAGGAGGGAGGCGAGGCATTGGAGGGATTTGAACAGGAGGATGAGAATTTTAAAATCTTCCACAGAAAGGACTATGGGGGTAATTTTAACCCCGAAGAACAGGTGGTTTGGGTTGAGTGGGAAGTAAAATAATTTTACATTTCAAACCCGCCTCCAGCCTGCCCACTTCCGGTTTTAATGGAGGTTGGACGGGCCGGGCGACCAATCCCCTCTCAGGAGGCAATCGGTCACTGAAATCTTATAAGGAGGCTGCATGCCTCCATTTTAATATGAACATAAACCCAGCAGGTAAAAGGAGGTGCGAAGGGCTGGATGCATAAGGTGAGTGCATTGACAGCTCTGCTTGTGAGCCAGGAGGAGCAGGAGTGTTTCCTCACAGCCCAACAAGCTTACTTCTTTAAAGGCTCCGTGATCGGCCGACCCTGACACTGCCACGTGTCTGCCCAATCCATCAGCTTGTCTATGTCTGCTTGAAGTCTTTTATTATCTTCCTCACTGTTTATTGCACTTTCAAGTTTTGTGCCATCTGCACATTTTGAAATTGTACCCTGTGCCCCCAAGTCTAAGTCATTAATGTCTCTCAAAAACAACAGTGGCCCAAGTACTGAACCTTGGGGAACTCCACTGTATACCTCCCTCCAGTCCGAAAAACAGCCATTCACCACAACTTGCTGTTTTCTATCCCTTAGTCAATTTTATATTCATGCTGCTACTGCCCCTTTTATCCCATGGTCTTCAATTTTGCTAACAAGCCTAATATGTGGTACTTTATCAAACACCTTTTGAAAGTCCTTGTACACAACATCAACTACACTGCCCTCATCCACCCTCTCTGTTACCTCATCAAAAAACTCAATCAGATTAGTCAAACACGATTTACCCTTAACAGATCCGTGCTGGCTTGCCTTTATCAGTCCATGCTTGTCCAAGTGGCTGTTAATTTTGTCCTGGATTATTGTTTCTAAAAGCTGACTGTCCTGTAATTGCCAGGTTTATCCTTCTCCCTTTTTTTGAACAAGGGTGTAACATTTGCAATTCTCCAGTCCACTGGCACTACCCCGTATCTAAAGAGGATTGGAAGATTGAGGCCAGCACCTCCGCAATTTCTACCCTTACTTCCATCAGCATCCTAGGATGCATCCCATTCGGACCGGGTGACTATCCACTTTATGAACTCCCAGCCTTTAATATCTCATCTTTAACACCGAATAATGTAAGTTTATCGAATAGCCTTCTGTGCAGTTCTTTTTCAAACACTTTTTTTTGGAAAACAAGTTAAAGATGTCAACAGGAGTACCATCATTGCCCATAGCACAGCAAAGGGACGGGGGCAGGACAGATCCTTCTATGTGCATTATGGCCAAATGCATTTGTGCCACAAAATGAATCATAAATGCATTTTTCCCAGGACCAAATGAAGTAGAAGTTAGTCCAGAGTCATCCCATGGATCTCAAATTTCAATTCATTTGGTGGCTGCATAATTGACCCTGTCAAACCTCAAGAGTTCAAATGACTTGAGGTCTTGAGTTCACCTGGAAGGCCACTCCGCCCGGGTGAATATTATCCGTTTAAGGCTGGTCCGTTTATCCAAGTGCTACAGCCAAGTTTGGCCCTTCATTTTGGAGGGAAGTAAAACAGAATATTGTGTGGGATCACCCTGGGTAAATGAAAACTACTGCCAGCTGATCATGGTTGCTTTTCCTGGATCTGCAACCCAACAATCCACTTGGAAGGTGTAGAGTGGCAATTAACCTATAAGGGAAGAAAGTGGAAGGAGGGAAAATAAACTTAAAAGCAAACCTCAGACTGTTAATGATTTTGCTGCAATAGGTCCTCTTTGCACACCGAGTATCTAATCCTCTGAGCTACTGGTACATCTGCCATGTGGGGCAGTGCGCTGAGGAAAAACCTATAAAATCACATTGCAGGGACAGGATGAAATTGTTAGTGAGACCAGTATGATTGCATCACTTTTGTTTCCCATTGGTTCCAAATAACTGTCAAAAATGGGATTTTTTTATTACGTGTGACTTAAAGGAATTTGTGATATTATACAACGTGATCTTATTTTTGTCTGTTTCACTGCACCGCTAAATTGTAAACCACCATGAGACTTAATTCTTCGGTTCTAATTTCTGCACTATGTATTTTCATGCTGCAGTAGGACAGCATTAGCTTTGATGACCTATAAAGAGTAATTAAACCTTTCCATTTTGGTAATCTACACCATTGAAATGGAATGCTTTCAAAAATTTATGCAGCAACTGAAATATGGAATAGATTGCTCACATTTCTGAACTCCAGCGGTTTTGTTGTACAGTATGTGGTATTTTGCAGATTTTCAACTAACCAGAAATTCTGGTGTATTCTTCATAAATTTGAGAAAGATGCCATGTTTCATCCACCTTACACTGAATTCTGGAAGAAATTACATTTCTCACTCCTCCATAACGACCAGTGAGAACCCCTGATTTTCTACTTTCTCCCCTTCCCCCCACCTTCATAGAAACATAGAAGATAGGAGCAGGAGAAGGCCATTTGGCCCCTCAAGCATATTCCGCCATTTGATGGTGGCTGATCATCCAAATTCAGTACCCTGTTCCTGCTTTCTCCCCATATCCCATGATCCCTTTAGCCTTAAGAAATATATCTAACTCCTTCTTGAATATATTTAATGAATTGGCCTCAACTACCTTGTGTGGTAGATAATTCCACAGGTTCACCACTCTCTGGGTGAAGAAATTCCTCCTCATCTCTGTCCTAAATGGCTTACCCCTTATCTTTAGACTGTGACCCCTGGTTCTGGACTCCCCCACCATCGGGAACATCCTTCCTGCATCTAGTCTGTCCAGTCCTGTTAGAATTTTAAAAGTTTCAATGAGATCCCCTCTCATTCTTCTAAACTCTAGCGAATATAAGCCTAATCGACCCAATCTCTCTTCATACGTCATTCCTGCCATCCCAGGTATCAGCCTGGTGAATCTTCGCTGCACTCCCTACATGGCAAGAACATCCTTCCTCAGATAAGGTGACCAAAACTGCACACAATACTCAAGGTGTGGTCTCACCAAGGCCCTGTACAACTGTAGCAAGACATCCTTGCTCTTGTACTCGAATCCTCTCGCTATGAAGGCCAACATACCATTTGCCTTCTTAACCGTCTGCTGCACCTGCATGCTTAACTTCAGTGACTGGTGCAAAAGGACACCCAGGTCTCGTTGCACTTCCCCTTTTCCCAATCTATTGCCATTCAGATAATAATCTGTCTTCCAGTTTTTGCCACGAAAGTGGATAACCTCGCATTTATTCACATGATACTGCATCTGCCATGCATCTGCCCAATCACCCAACCTGTCCAAATCATACTGGAGTTTCTCGGCATCCTCCTCACAGCACACACGCCCACCCAGCTTTGTGTCCTCTGCAAACTTGGAGATATTACATCTAGTTCCCTTGTCTAGATCATTAATATATATTGTGAATAGCTGGGGTCCTAGCACCGATCCCTGCGGTACCCCTCTAGTTACTGCCTGCCACTCGGAAAAAGACCCGTTTATTCCAACTCTTTGCTTCCTGGCTGCCAACCAGTTCTCTATCCAAGTCAGTACCTTACCCCCAATCCCATGTGCTTTAACTTTGCACGCCAATCTCTTATGCAGGACCTTATCGAAAGCCTTCTGAAAGTCCAAATACACCACATCCACTGGTTCTCCCTTATCTATTCTACCAGTTACATCCTCAAAAAATTCCAGATCAGTCAAGCATGATTTACCTTTTGTAAATCCATGTTGACTTTGTCCAATCCTGTCACTATTTTCCAAGCGCTCTGCTATTACATCTTTTATAACGGACTCTAGCATTTTCCCCACTACCGATGTCAGGCTTACCGATCTATAATTCCCCGTTTTCTCTCTAACATCTTTTTTTAATAGTGGGGTTACATTAGCTACCCTCCAATCCATGGGAACTATTCCAGAGTCTATAGAATTTTGGAAGATGACCAGCAATGCATCTACTATTTCTAGGCCCACTTCCTTAAGTACCCTAGGATGAAGATTATCAGGCCCTGGAGATTTATCGGCCTTCAATGCCCTCAATTTCCCTAACAGCATTTCCCTACAAATACTGATTTTTTCAGTTCCTCCCTCTCATTAGACCCTATGTTCCCCGACATCTCTGGAAGGGTATTTATGTCCACCTTTGTATTTAATTGGTCTCCCATTTCTTTGTTCCCCATTATAAATTCCCCTGACTCTGACTGCAAGGGACCTACTCTTGACTTAACCAATCTTTTTCTCTTCACATATCTATGGAAGCTTTTACAGTCATTTTTTATGTTCCCTGCTCTCATATTCTATTTTCCCCCTCTTAATTAATCCCTTTGCTGAATCCTAAACTGCTCCCAATCCTCAGGTTTGCTGCTTTTTCTGGCCAATTTATATGTCCTCTCCTTGGATCTTATGTTATCCCTAATTTCCCTTGTTAGCCACGATTGAGTCACCTTTTTTGTTTTATTTTATGCCAAACAGGGAGGAACAAATTCTGTAGTTCATCCATGCGATCTTTAAATGTTTGCCATTGCCTATCCACCGTCAACACTTTAAGTAACGTTCTCCAATCCATCCTAGCCAACTCGCGCCTCATACCATCGTAGTGTCCTTTATTTAAATTCAGGACCGTAGTCTCTGAGTCAGCTACTTCACTCTCTATCTTAATGAAGAATTCTATCATATTATGATCGCTGCTCCCCAAGGGGCCTCGCACAACAACATTGCTAATTAATCCTTTCTCATTACATAATACCCAGTCTAAGATGGCCTGATCTCTAGTTGGTTCCTCGACATATTGGTCCAGGAACCCATCCCGTATACACTCTAGGAATTCCTCCTCCACAGTATTGTATTCATATATATCTTTCCAAATCTTGAAGAACAACGTTTTTAATCGGTGAACAAAATTACTGGACATTGAAACATACAAGATTCTGAAGGGGATTGGCAGTCTAGATACTGAGAGGCTGTCTCCCCTGGCTGGAGTGACTAGAACTAGGGGGCATAGTCTCAGGATAAGGGGTCGGCCATTTAAGACTGAGATGAGGATAACATTTCTTCACTTAGGAATTCTCTGCCACAGAGGGCTGTGGATGTTGAATCGTTGAGTATATTCAAGGCTGAGATAGATAGATTTTTGGACTCTAGGGGAATCAAGGGATATGGGGATCAGGCAGGAAAGTGGAATTGAGGTTGATGATCAGCCATGATCTTATTGAATGGCAGAGCAGGCTTGAGGGGCCGTATGGCGGAGCAGGCTCGAGGGGCTGTATGGCGGAGCAGGCTCGAGGGGCCGTATGGCCTACTCCTGCTCTTATTTCTTATGTTCTTATGTTGGACACCAAAGGGGTGATCCCACGATCTGGCTCTCACAGTAGGGGGGCACCATTCAAAGGGAGTGCATCTTGGCAACTTTGGAGTGTGCAGCTCGTTATGTTTTGTGTATTAATTTTAATAGACTGTAAACCATGGCTATGAGAGTACAATTCTTGCAAGCTTTGGGCCGCACTAGGATTAGATCACAGAATCATGCCTCATATTTAAAGGAGAGGTTTAATGAGCAGCACTGGGAATTGCCTTGTTGTACTGTAATACAACAGCACCTGTATGATACATGTAATGATTTTAATTACATTTCAACACATTGGTTGCACCCTTCCAGATCACAAAGCTGAATCAGTGTCCAAATATATATTGTAGATGGATGTAATCATATACTTAAGATTAATCATATATAACAAAGGTATATTTTGAACCTAAATAGAAACTTGTATCCACTGAACTTGCAACTCTGAAGCTGAAAAATTTTCAACATATATTTCTGATTTCTAAGCTATTAACATTTAAAAATCAAACTGTAGTGGACAAATACATGTTTAATAGTTAACGTAAATCACCCAGAGGAACAGGGAAACACAACGGTGAGACTACCCAGTTACCATCCTAACCAGAGCTATGGTATGAATAGAAAATGAATAGCACCACCAGGCAGCATCTAAAATGAAGATCCTTTAACAATTCAGGTGGTTCTGTCATTGCATGTTGTTCTGACAAAGGTTAACATTTAGGGCAGGACCCTATCATTCTCTGACAGAAAGTAAGGGCTAGATTTCTTCCCTCCTGCCTGTGCGTTGTGTTGCCTGAGAAGTGCATAAATGAAAAACCAGCTGGTAACAGAACCCACCTGATTTTGCTTCCATTTAAGTGAATGGAAAGGAAAATCAGACTGATGTAGCAGGCATATGATTCCCCTCCCCGATGGAACTTTCCTCTACACCCTGCTCAAGCAATGCTTAACACCCAGATGGGAAAAATGGAAATATACCCCTAACTGTTATGTTGTTGTGATCTGGATTGCTCTGTCTGAAAGGGTGGGGTAAGCAGATTTTATAGTAACTTTCAAAAAGGAATTGGATAAATACTAGAAAAGGAAAAATTTGCAAGGCTTGGGGAGTGGGACTAATTGGATAGCTGGCACAGGCATGATGGGCCGAATGGCCTCAATCTGTGCTGTATGATTCTATGAATTGACTGGCTGCACACTCCTACCAGTTTCTGGGGGGCTTTAGGTTTCCAGGAATGGCAGTTTTCCCATTGATCCAACATATCAATGCACTATGGGTGATTGCCAGTGAAGGAAGCTCATACTTCAGGAACTTAGTTGGTGCAGATATAAATACATACAAGCAATTTGACTAATGTGTTTGCTAGATACTGTGATTTGCAGTTGACTGGCAGAGTGTTGGTGTTTTCTCAAAGACTTCCTGTATTTGGCACCAAGTTGTGATGCATTCCCATCCCATCAATAGCTGGGGCTGGTGCCAGAAGTACAGTTACTACACAGGCATTATCAATGGGACAAGTGTTCTGATAACATGAAAAAGATTCTCAAAGCTATTTTTTGAGTGTGCCTATTTCAATGAGTGTCAGTGTTGTGCTGTTAACAGTCTCCAAGCAAAATGGCTTTCAATCTGTATCCTTATACCAATTGACCTGTGTTCCCATTTGATTGTTATTTTAATATTTCCCTGTTTCCTATCAGCTATATTTAAATAAAACTTTAATGAACTTGTCAGTGTCTTTTTGTGGTAACGTAGCATTGTTGAATCTGTCACTAACCATTTTTAAGGAAATTTGGGGTTTTGTGTGGGGCTACTTGGATTAAAATGCCCTTTCACTCTGGGTAGGGTTGCCTTCTCTGTTTGGAGGTATTACTGGAGGTTTGATCCTGTGTCGTCTGATCACATGATGTCTGCAAATGTTATTGCAATTACACTATAACGGTTGCGTCCCATGTAGTTGAGTATCTTTGCTCGTGGTTTCGTGCCAACAGCTGTTGTTCAAGTAGTTCCGAGATACACATATCACTAAAAGTAGCGACACAGGTTAATAAGGCCATTAAAAAGCAAACAAAGCACTGGGGTTGACGATAGCAAAATACTGCGGATGCTGGAAATCCGAAATAACAACAGAAAATGCTGGAAAAACTCAGCAGGCCAGGCAACATCCGTGGAGAGAGAAACAGAGTCAACGTTTCAGGTTGAAAGCCTTCTACAGAACTGAGAAAATAAGGCAGGAAATAAAACAGAATAAAAGGCAGTTTGGGGGCTGGGAAATGGGGGAGGGGATGAAAGAAGAGACATTAAGAGATATTCAAGGTGAGACGAGATAGTAATAGGACAGGTAAAGAAACAAACAATGGCTCTAGATGAAGTGTGAAATGCGCTGGCAGAGTGAAAGACAGTTGCCATGTGGGAGAGAGAAAAAAAAAGGAAAAGGCACCAACCAAAAGTGTGAATAAAAAATATAAAAATGTAATGGGGGCCGAGGTTATGATCTGAAATTGTTGAACTCGATATTGAGTCCGGAAGGCTGTAAGTGCCTAATCGGAAGATGGGGTGCTGTTCCTTGAGTTTACGGTGAGCTTCCATGGAACAATGCAAGAGGCTGCAGACAGTGAGGTCTGAGTGGGAATGGAACGGTGAATTGAAATGACAGGTGACCGGAAGCTCAGAGTCACCCTTATGGACTGAACGGAGGTATTCCGCAAAGCGGTCACCCAATCTACATTTGGTCTCCCCAATGTAGAGGAGACCACATCATGAGCAGCGAATACAGTATACTAGATTGCAAGAAGTACAAGTAAATCGCTGTTTCACCTGGGGTTCATTTCCAGAGCGATAGAACTGAAAAGCAAAGATGTTATGTTAAACTTGTATAGAACCTTGGTTAGACCACACTTGGAGTACTGTGCACAGTTCTGCTCTCCATATTATAAAAAAAGGTTATAGAGGCACTGGAGAAGGTGCAAAAAAGATTTACTAGGATGATACCAGAACTGAGAGAGTTTCCTATCAGGAAAAAATGAACAGGATTGGGCTCTTTTCTCTATAAAGGAGAAGACTGAGGAGTGACCTGATAGAGGTCGTTAAAATTATGAAAGGGTTTGATAGACATAGAGAAGATGTTTCCACTTGTGGGGGAGACCAGAACTAGGGGCCATAAAGATAAGACAATCGCTAATATATCCAATAGGGAATTCAGGAGAAACTTCTTTACCCAGAGAGTGGTCAGAATGTGGAACCCACTACCACAAGGAGTAGTTGAGATGAATAGCATAAATGCATTTAAGGGGAAGCTATATAAGCACACGAGGGAGAAAGGAAGAGAAGGATATGTTGAGAGACCAGGAGAGCACCGAGGCGGCAGTATAAAAGGAGGAGCGAGGCGAGGCACACCAACTCAGCAGTGGGGAGAGAGGTAAAAGGTAATCAGGGTGTGATGTCACCAGGGAGCAGGTAAGTGATTGGTTGGTGAGTATTTCTCTTTTTTAAACTTTAACTCTGTGGTTTATAGTTGCTAAGGTCATTCTGGTGTAGCGGGGACTGTTGGTAAACCATACAAGTGCCTTAGAGTTTATCTTTAATTGGTGATAGTGAATTAATTTAAATTAATTAAAGGGTAAGTCATGCCAGGAGAGCCCAGCCCTGTGTTATGCTCCTCTTGCTCTATGTGGGAATTCAGGGACACTGCCGGTGTCCCTGATGACCACGTGTGCCAGAAATGCATCCAGCTGCGGCTACTAGCAGACCGCATTGTGGCGCTGGAGCTGCGGATGGATGGGCTTTGGAGCATTCACGATGCTGAGAGGGTCGTGGATAACACGTTTGATGAGGTGGTCACACCGCAGGTAAGGGCTGCACAGGCAGAAGGGAAATGGGTGACCATCAGGCTGAGCAGTAGAGGCAGGCAGGTAGTGCAGGGGACCCCTGTGGCCATCCCCCTCTCAAACAGGTATACCGATTTGGATACTGTTGAGGGGGATGACTTACCAGAGGAAGGCAGCAGCAGCCAACTTCCCGGCACCAGGGGTGCTTCTGCTGCTCAGGAAGGGAGGAAAAAGAGTGGGAGAGCAATAGTGGTAGGGGATTCTATCGTAAGGGGTACAGATAGGCGTTTCTGTGGCCGTAGACGTGACTCCAGGATGGTTTGTTGCCTCCCTGGTGCCAGGGTCAAGAATGTCACTGAACGGCTGCAGGGCATTCTGAAGGGGGAGGGTGAACAATCAGAGGTCGTGGTTCACATTGGGACCAATGACATGGGTAGGAAGAGGGATGAGGTCCTGCAGCAAGAATTTAGGGAGCTAGGTAGCAGATTAAAGAGCAGGACCTCAAAGGTTGTAATCTCTGGATTACTCCCGGTGCCACGTGCTAGTGAGTATAGGAATAGGAGGATAGAGCAGATGAATGCGTGGCTAAAGAGTTGGTGCAGGAGGGAAGGCTTTAGTTTCCTGGATCACTGGGCCTGCTTCTGGGGAAGGTGGAACTTGTACAAGTCGGACGGGTTGCACCTGAACCAGAGCGGGACAAATATCCTTGCGGGGAGGTTTGCTAGCACTGTTCGGGGGGGTTTAAACTAAAATGGCAGGGGTTGGGAACCTGAGCAGGGAGACAGAGGAAAGGGAAACAGGGATAAAAGCAAAAGATAGGAAGGAGAAAAACAAAAGTGGCAGTCAGAGAAATCAACGGTTTAAATCAAACGTGGCCACAGTAAATAAGAATTCTAATAGGTCTAAGAGCGTTAAAAAAACAAGCCTGAAGGCTTTGTGTCTTAATGCGAGGAGCATTTGTAATAAGGTGGACGAATTGGCTGCGCAAATAGAGGTAAACGAATATGATTTGGTTGGGATTACGGAAACGTGGCTCAAGGATGGCCAAGACTGGGAACTCAACATCCAGGGGTATTCGATATTGAGGAAAGATAGGCAAAAAGGAAAGGGAGGTGGGGTAGCATTACTGGTTAAAGAAGGGATTAATACAATTGTAATGAAGGATATTAGCTCTGATGATGTGGAATCTGTATGGGTAGAATTGAGAAATACTAAGGGGAAAAAAACATTAGTGGGAGTGGTACATAGACCTCCCAACAGTAAGGCGGAGGTTGGGGATGGCATTAAAAGGGAAATTAAAGAAGCGTGCAATAAGGGCACAGCAGTCATCATGGGTGACTTTAATCTACATATAGATTGGGCCAACCAAATTAGTAACAATACTGTGGAAGAGGAATTCCTGGAGTGTTTACGGGATGGTTTCCTGGACCAATATGTCGAGGAACCAACCAGAGATCAGGCCATCTTAGACTGGGTATTATGTAACGAGAAAGGATTAATTAGCAATCTTGTTTTATGAGGCCCCTTGGGTCTGAGCGATCATAATATCATCGAATTGTTCATTAAGATGGAGAATGAAGTAGTTGACTCAGAGACTAGGGTCCTCAATTTAAATAAAGGAAACTATGATGGTCTGAGGAGCGAGTTGGGTAGGATTGATTGGGGAATGGCACTCAAAGGGTTGACAGTGGATAGGCAATGGCAAACATTCAAAGACCGAATGGATGAGCTACAGAATTTGTTCACCCCAGTTTGGCATAAAAATAAAACAAAAAAATGTGACTCAACCGTGGCTAACAAGGGAAATTAGGGATAGCATAAGATCCAAGGAGACGACATATAAATTGGCCAGAAAAAGCAATAATCCTGAGGATTGGGAGCAGTTTAGGATTCAACAAAGGAGGACAAAGGGATTAATTAAGAAAGGGAAAATAGAATATGAGAGTAAGCTATCAGGGAACATAAAAACTGACTGTAAAAGTTTTTATAGATATGTGAAGAGAAAAAGATTGGTGAAGTCAAGCGTAGGTCCCTTACAGTCAGAATCAGGGGAATTTATAATGGGAAACAAAGAAATGGCAGATCAACTAAATTCATACTTTGGATCTGTCTTCACAAAGGAGGACACAAATAACCTCCCAGAGATGCCGGGGAACATAGGGCCTGATGAAAGGGTGGAACTGAATGAAATCAGTATTTGTAGGGAAATGGTGTTAGGAAAATTGATGGGACTGAAGGCCGATAAATCCCCAGGGCCTGATAATCTACATCCCAGGGTACTTAAGGAAGTGGCCCTAGAAATAGTAGATGCATTGCTGGTCATCTTCCAGAACTCGATAGACTCTGGAACGCTACCCATGGATTAGAGGGTAGCTAATGTTACCCCACTATTCAAAAAAGGTGGTCGAGAAAAAGCGGGGAATTATAGACCAGTAAGCCTGACATCGGTAGTGGGGAAAATGCTAGAATCTATTGTAAAAGATGTAATAGCAGAGCACTTGGTAAGCAGTGACAGGATCCGACAAAGTCAACATGGATTTACAAAAGGTAAATCATGCTTGACTAATCTACTGGAATTTTTTGAGGATGTAACTGGTAAAATAGATAAGGGAGAACCAGTGGATGTGGTGTAATTGGACTTTCAGAAGGCTTTCAATAAGGTCCCACATAAGAGATTAGCGTGCAGAATTAAGGCACATGGGATTGGGGGCAAGGTATTGACTTGGATAGAGAACTGGTTGGCGGACAGAAAGCAAAGAGTTGGAATAAACGGGTCGTTTTCCGAGTGGCAGGCAGTGACTAGTGGGGTACCGCAAGGATCGGTCCTAGGACCCCAGCTGTTCACAATATATATTAATGATCTGGACGAGGGAATTGGATGTAATATCTCCAAATTTGCAGACGACACAAAGCTGGGTGGGAGGGTAAGCTGTGAGGAGGATGTCGTGAAACTCCAGTACGATTTGGACAGATTGGGTGATTGGGCAGAAACATGGCAAATGCACTACAATGTGGATAAATGTGAGGTTATCCACTTTGGTGGCAAAAACAGGAAGGCAGATTATTATTTGAATGGCAATAGATTGGGAGAAGGGGAAGTGCAAAGAGACCTGGGTGTTCTTGTGCACCAGTCGCTGAAGGTAAGCATGCAGGTGCAGCAAGCGGTTAAGAAGGCAAATGGTATGTTGGCCTTCATAGCAAGAGGTTTCGAGTACAGGAACAAGGATGTCTTGCTACAGTTGTACAGGGCCTTGGTGAGACCGCACCTTGAGTATTGTGTGCAGTTTTGGTCGCCTTACCTGAGGAAGGACGTACTTGCCATGGAAGGAGTGCAGCGAAGATTCACCAGGCTGATACCTGGGATGGCGGGAATGACGTATGAGGAGAGATTGTGTCGATTGGGCTTATACTTACTGGAGTTTAGAAGATTGAGAGGGGATCGAATCGAAACCTATAAAATTCTGTCAGGCCTGGACAGGCTAGATGCAGGAAGGATGTTTATGATGGCCGGGGAGTCCAGAACCAGAGGTCATAGCCTAAGGATAAGGGGTAAGCCATTTAGGACTGAAATGAGGAGGAATTTCTTCACCCAGAGAGTGGTGAACCTGTGGAATTCTCTGCCACAGAGGGCGGTAGAGGCCAGCTCATTAAATATATTCAAAAAAGAGTTGGATATATTTCTTAAGGCTAAAGGGATCAAGGGATATGGGGAGAAGGCAGGGACAGGGTACTGAATTTGGATGGTCAGCCATGATCTCATTGAATGGCGGAGCAGGCTCGAAGGGCCGAATGGCCTACTCCTGCTCCTATCTTCTATGTTTCTATGTTTGATGGGGTGAGATGAAGTAGGGTGGGAGGAGGTGCGTGTGGAGCGTGTGGAGCGTGTTGGGCCGAATGGCCTGTTTCTGTGTTGTAAATACTTTGTAAATTTGTAACTATAAGGCCTCCCGTGAGCAGGGGTAGAGAGGAAATCGAGGGCGAGGAAGAGGAGAAACCGAAGGTGAGGGAGAGATTCTCTGGCCGGAGGAACTTTGATTCCACCAGTAACTAAAACTAATTCACTGAAATTGCACCGATAACGAATGGTAACACTCAGAATCCGCTCATGACCAACTGTATGCGATAACTTACTGATAGTCTATATGTAAAAGGTGTAATGCCCCATACCCTACCTGTAACCAGTAATAATACTATTACTCACTGATATTCTACCTGATATTCATCCTGAAACTATAGCCAGAATCCCCCTGCACTGCACAGACATCCCAGCCATTGGCACTTTTAACAGGTTCCATTGCTCTTCCTATCTCCTTAGTCTCTGGCTGGACTCAGGTTGTGTGTGAAGATGACGGGCAGGATTTTCATTGAGCCATGGAGGCAGGCTTGGAGGTGTGTGGGGGGTTAAAATTGCAATAACTGGTGGGCGGGACCCCCCCCCCCCCCCGCCTGGTTCCTGACACCTGTGGAAGGTTGGAGCCTCACACCCATCTCCAGTGTGACCTCCTGGGAAACCCCTCTCACCACCTTCACTCAGCGCTTCCTCAATGGAGGCATATCCCAGAAGCATGGGAGCCAGTTATTTCCTTCCCATCTGGGCATTAGAAGAGCTCGAGCACCAGCCGCGGTAGCAGCAGAACCAGGAACAACAGCAGCACCAGCAACAGCAGCAGGAGCGCCAGGCTGCTGCTCACCCACCTGAGGCTGCACAGGCCAGAAGGGGCCAGTGCCTGGAAGCCCGTCAGCGCAGGAGATACCCCCCAAACAGGGTCTACAGACGCAGGGTCACCTATCTCAACATGTCTGAGCAGCAGTGCAAAAGGTGGCTCTGACTTTCGCGAGAGGTAGTGACTGACATCTGCGCAATGCTACAGCAAGACCTGCTGCCAAGAGGACCAGGTGGACAAGCATTACCAGTGGCCATCAAAATCACCACCGCACTCAACTTTTTTGCCTCAGGCTCATTCCAGGGATCAGCAGCAGACATCAGCGGCATCTCCTAGGGGGCCACACACACTTGCATCACGCAGGTAACCAATGCCCTCTTTGCCCTCGCGCACAATCACATCCATTTCACCAAGGATTGAGCAAGTGTCACGGCGCGAGCGGTTGGATTAGCTAATCTGACAGGCTTTCCAAGGGTGCAGGGCATTGTTGACTGCACACATGTGGCCCTTAAGGCACCCCATCGCAATCCAGGTATTTTTGTCAACCGCAAGGGCTTCTGCTCCCTTAATGTTCAGCTGGTGTGTGACCAGAAGAAGGAAATTTTGCATGTTTGTGCCATTTAGCCTGGCAGGTGCTATGACTCCTTCATACTGTGCCAGTCTAGTGTGCCTCCGCTATTCAGTCCACCAGACCAACTTAACGGATGGCTACTTGGAGACAAGGGCTATCCCGAGGACGTGGCTGATGACGCCGTTGAGGAGACCATCCAACGAAGCTCGGGAGAGCTACAACTCCAGCCACATGTCCACCAGAGCCATATTCGAGCAAGATGCGCTTCAGATGCCTGGATAGATCAGGTGGAGCCCTACAGTACTCAGCAGCCAGGGTCTCCAGAATCGTCGTGGTTTGCTGTGCACTTCACAACATGGCACAGCGTCGTGGCTTGCAGATTCCTGAGGACCAAGTGGCTCCTCACATATCCTCCTCAGATGAGGAGGAGGAGGAGGGCGAAAACGAACATCCTGCAGAGGCCCATCAACCAGCGGCAGCATTACGCGAGTACATTGCTGCCCGGGATGCAAGGAATGCACTCATCCTGGCCAGATTTGCTTAGCCTAGTCAATCAAACACTTTTGCCTCGCAGCTTCTTACCAGAGCATTGACAATGGCCAAGAACCAGAGGATTCCTAGCACTCTGACCACCATACTGACAGTTGCAAGTATTCCTAAGGCCTCAATGTGGAAGTTCCAATAGCAAAATGACAGACACCACAACTGCAACATTTGCCATCAGAATTTTTATGTACAATTACGACGTGATGGCATTTTTACACTTAAAACAAAATTCCACCCAAGTGACTGCCCTTGTGACTACTTGTGCTTTAACTTCCTCTTGGCCCCTTGCTCACTTTCATGCTGCTCCTGTCTCGACACCTTTGGCGGGCGTCCTCTGGGGTTGTGAGCTTGTGAGGGCTCGTCAACAGTCTGCTGCTCCTGCGGCTGTGCAGGGGTTGAGATGTCTATCTCACTTGGGTGTGGACTCCGGTGGGGCTTTGACCGAGGGCTCTGCAGTGGCATGGATGTGTGAGCTCTTGGAGAGGAGCCCCCACTTCCTTGCAGTCTGCCACCAACCTCCCTCTCATGGGTCAGGTCCCCCTCAGCGCCTGCAAGTGGCTGGAGAGCACCTTGCTGCACATCAGGAGGGCCATGGGGACCCGTATCTGCAATAGCAGTCCTACTCAGAAGGACTTCCATGAAGGTCTGGTTTCTCTGTTCAATAGATGCCCATCGCTCCTCAAGAGATGTCATTCTATTCTGAACAATGACCATGTTTTCCATACCCTGGCGACTAAGCTCCTCCATGGCCATAGCCATCCTCTTCTCTACCATAGCCATCCTCTCCTGTACGGTAGTCAGCCTTACCATGGAGGTAGCAATCATTTCCATGGAGGTAGCCATCCTTTCCGTGGTGATGTGTTCATGCGCCAATGACTCCACAAAGGCTCTGCTCATGTTCGCTATGGAGTCCTCCATTCACTCCACACTCGCAGCGACCCTAGAGACAAAACCTGCCAGAGACTCCTGCATCTGTGCCTGGAGTTCCATCACCTCTGATCTTATGGATGGACACAGAGGCAGAGGGTCGACATGCTGCTGAGCCGAGCTGGCAAAGTCCTGCGCCCTCCGACGACTCTCCACTGCTGTCCCTGTCTCCACAATCTGCTGATGCTCACTTGTGAGCTGTGATACACCAGGTGACAACACTACTCTATGTCCCGAAAGTCCCACCGAGGTGCGAGTGTCTGTGCTGGTGCTGGGTGTGCTGAATTCTGGTGACGCTGTGCCCTCAGAGGTTGCAGCTTCCTCTGAGGGGTCTGGCTGCTCAGCCTCTTCTTCCTGGCTAGGGGGGATGGATGCTTTTGACGGTCCTGTGGGGGAGTAAAGGAAAGAGTCAGAGATGTGATGCAAAGGCTACATGCACATAGCATTTTGCAGATGCTCATAAGTCCATCTGTTACAGCTTCACAATCATTATCAGTGACTCATGCAATGTCAAAGAGAGAGATGGCAAACTTTTCTGTCACCAGCTTGCTGTGTTGCACCCGTCTGTCCGTCCCCCACGTGCGAATCATCCTCAATGTCCATCATTTCCAGGACGGCCTCCTCCCAGATGGTCTGGTGGGCTATGGAGGCTGTCCCTCCTCCTGTCCTGGTTCGCTCTCTTTTGTTGTGAGCTCTCTTTTCCTGCAATGAGGGAGACAAGTGGAGGTTGAGTGAGAATGAAGGAGTGAGTGTAGAGATTGCATAGCACAGATACTTAGAAGGAGACAAAGATGGAGTGAGGTTGCAAGATCAAGGGCCCTCCCTGTGTGTTGTCAGTTGTGTTCAAAGCATCAGAGTGATAGGGAGTGTGAGGGCTGCATGGTGGAATAGTTATGTGAATGTGAGCATAGAGAGAGAGGGAATGGGTAAGGATGCATGGATATCAGTGTCAAGTGGGATGTGGAGGAAAAGATTGCTAAAGCTGAGTGCTGGTGAGGAAAGGCAATGGGGATCAGATTGAGGGTGATGGGAAATTCATACTCACTTTTCCAGTGCACTGAAGGTCATGAAATCTTTTCCTGCACTGTATCCAGGTTCTGCGGGTGACTCCCAAGGAGTTGACCTCCTCAGCCACCTGCATCCACACTGCCTTGGTCTGAGTGGGAGGCCTCTTCCTCCCTGATGAAGGGAAGAGCACCTCCCTGTTGGCCCTAGCCCCATCAACTAATGCCGGCGGTGCCACCTGGTCAAAGCGAGGAGCTGATCTGGCCTTCCCGCTTGTCATATTTGCTGCAGCTCCCTCACTCTGCACAGTCAAGAAGCTTGGCAGTCTGCAGAAGAAGCAAGGCTTGCTGTGGACCTTAAATGCAGCAGCAATGATGAAGTCATCGGAGGGGACTTTCAGTCATGAAAAACCCATTTGCAAAGGCTTCCCACACGTTGGAAATCATTTGGCCAATTAAGTTAAAATTGCATCAATCTCCCACATCCATTTAGATTCGTGTGGGAAAAACGAAATTCAGATAACACTACTCAAGCCTGCACCTGAGTTAAAATCCAGCCCGACAACTCTGAACTGGGAGCCTCATTCAGAGCCTAGCTGTTCTTGGACTTCACACATCAAAACCGGGTGGTACAGACTGACCTCAACAAACCAAGGGATCGCACAAAGGGCAGTGGGATCAGTGTTCGGGGCACTTATCCTCCTAAACTCAGCTCAGCATCAACATTTCTAGGGGGGTGGGTGCTGTCACCGATCTGGGGCTTGTATGAGGCCGCAGTCAGTAGCAGGAGTCAGGGTGGGGGAAAGGATAGCACAGGTGCCAGCTCGCCGGAGGGCGAGGTCGCACACGAGTTGTGCTGCAGAGAAGTCAGTTGAGGACTTCGATGGGCCAGGCTATAGAAGAAGGCTGATGGTTCTACATAACCAAATATGTGCTGCATTGGGAAACCTGTCAGAAAGCCTGTAATCAATGTCAAGGAGCATGGAGGACTCCAGCACCAACTTAGCACAGGGCTTTGGGCAGAGCTTGGAGCCCATCCTTTCCAACATGGAACTGATGGCCAACTCCATCAACACACCTGTGGATTCCACCATGATGCAGTGTCTGATGGTCGATGTCTCAGCTTCCATTGCAGCTCAAGCAGCTTCACCAAAAGTCTGAGTGCTGCAGTGCAGACTGCTGCCATCATGGCTCTGGATTACAGTGTTCAAAGGGGTTTCCAGGGCATCACAACAGTCCATCAACCTGTCCTCCAACAGATTGCTAGGATTCCTGAGGAGTCACCCCGGGAGAGTAGTAGTGGCTCCATGGAGCATGACCCTGCTGTCCTCTCTCACGATGACACCATTCATCCTCCCACCATTGTCACTCTGCCAGTGCCCTTGCTGTTGTCTGTCAGCCAGCCAGTCCAGACTGCTGCCGGCCAGGCTGAGATGGTGCAGTCTACTGCCGGGCCTTCTGGGCCCAGAGCTCCTCAAGGTCACCCTCTAAGGCCATCTGCAGTCTCCTCAATTTGAGGTCAGCAGCCTTCCACCAGCCGTGGGGAAGCACTTCATAGGAGCACAAGGAGAGGCAAAGGCACGCGGAAGACAAGCACTACTGGAATGCACAAGGGTGATCGGTTTGATTTTGTGCGCATTATACAGGAAACTTTGTGATATCCGGCACTGACAGGACCGGCGTGTTGCCGATCTATCAAAACTGCCGGACATACAAAGTTAATGTTGCAGCATACGGAAGTTTTCATCTCCGTATCTGACAACAAACACTGTTGCTTAGCAACAGCTTCTAAAGAGTCGGCTGCAGCTGCAAGCATCTGTAGCTGAAGCTGTTGCTATAGCTACAGACCTTGCAGTGGCTGACTGGGAAAAAAAAAAACGAGATCTAAAAAAACTTACAGAAAACGGCTCCTGATTTTTGCCGTTGGATCGAGTATTCCGGACATACAACCTCCAGATAAACCAAAGTTTCCTGTATAATGATTGTATTCATAAAATTGGATTGGAATGTGCATTTCTGGTGATTTTTATTTTTGTGTTGTCAGAAAGAGGTTGATGTGATGGTCAGTGATAGAGGAAAGGTAAGGAGCGTGGGACTGTTTGCGAATGGGGAGGTGTGGTTGAGGTTACTGATATCACCCATGAATAATTTATCATGTAGAGCCTGGGAAGAAAGGGGCTGCCTACATTGTAGCCTCCCTTCCTTCTCCTGTTCCTCCACCTCCAGTTGCACTTCTTCCTCCTCCTCCTCTTCCTCCTGCTCCTCAGCTTCTCACCTGATAGGTGATGGCAAGGACTGTTCCCTCGTAATGCAGCTTACTACCACAAATCTTGATACCTGCTCAGCTGAGTACTGCAGGGCTCCTCCAGAGCGGTCCAGGCAGCAGAAGCATTGCTTGAGGATGTCGATGGTGTGCTCTATAATGTTCCTTCTGGCAGCATGGCTCTCATTGAATGCCTGCTGTGCATGTGTGTGGGGGTTCCGGACCGGACTCATGAGCCATGTCGTGAGTGGATAACCCTTGTCGCCCAGGTTGCAGCCTTTGACTTCGCTGTGGCGGGTCAAATACAAGTGGCACAGAGGACTGCCGCAGAATATAAGAATCATGAGTGCTGCCAGGATAATGGGTACTCACCTGCATGAAGTGCTTTCTGTGGTCGTACACCAGCTGTGCATTCAGGGGGTGAAATTCCCTTTTTTTAAATTCATTCACGGGATGCGGGTGTCGCTGGCAAGGCCAGCAGTTATTGCCCATCCCTAACTGCCCTTGAGAAGGTGGTGGTGAGCCGCCTTCTTAAACTGCTGAAGTCTGTGTGGTGAAGGTGCTCCCACAGTGCTGTTAGGGAGGGAGTTCCAGGATTTTGATCCAGCGACGATGGAGGAAGGGCGATATATTTACAAGTCAGGATGGTATGCGACCTGGAGGGGAACTTGGAGGTGATGGTGTTCCCATGTACCTGCTGCCCTTGTCCTTCTAGGTGGAAGAGGTCGCGGGTTTGAGAGGTGCTGTTGAAGAAGCCTTGGCGAGTTGTCACAATGCATCTTGTAGATGGTACACACTGCAGCTACGGTGCGCTGGTGGTGGAGGGAGTGAATGTTTAAGCTGGTGGATGGGGTGCCAATCAAGCGGGCTGCTTTGTCCTGGATGCTGTCGAGCTTCTTGAGTGTTGTTGGAGCTGCACTCATCCAGACAAGTGGAGAGTATTCCATCACACTCCTGACTTGTGCCTTGTAGGTGGTGGAAAGGCTTTGGGGATTCAGGAGGTGAGCCACTTCTGGTTCATGAAAATGGCTGAGTTCACATGAGGTGCAGGCAAGGCAAGGCAATGTGTGTACAGTCAATGGCACCCTGTCCCATGGGGAAGGCTGCAATATGTGCAAACCTTCGTACTCACTGTGCCTGCTTGTCTCTGGCAAGAGGGAATGAGATGAAGCTGTCTCTCTGTGTATAGAGAGCCTCAGTGACCTCCCTTATGCAGCCGTGTATTGCAAGCTCTGAGATGTTGTTAATATCACCAGCACCAACATGGAAGGAGCCAGACACATAAAAATAAAAGAGCCACAGTCACCGTGACAGCCACTGGCAATGCTATCCTTGCCCTGTTTTGAGGCTGCATTTGTGGTTGTTGCAGGGACGCCCCCTTTAGCGAAGCAAAGACGTCTCACACATTGGTCCTCGTTGAAGTTCAGGTCAGAGAATTGGGGTGAAAAATTCGGTTGGTTAGCGCCTCCAGGGGGCGCTAACAGGGTGTTCGGAACTTAGCGCCCAAGCGTGCCGATTTTAGCACCGCTCGAGAAATTGACCTGTCATTTTGTGGTGGCACTAAACACTACCGCCACGATCTCCTGTGCCCGCAGACCATGACGTTAGTCGAGCATGCAACGGTAGTGCCCCGGACTGGAAATGGAGTCACGGCCCCTGCCTTAGCGCCTGCCGCTAGGAACGACAGGTGGAGGGGAACATTTTCAAGTTGTGAAGGGGCTGGGAGAACGCTATTTAAAGGCGGGCGTTTCCTGCCTTTTCTTGTCAACAAAATTTTTGGAACACACTGGTGGAGAGGGAGAGAGACGTCCGGAAAGATTTAATGCTGTCCTAAGGAGTTGTGGCCCTCAGCACCTCTTTTGAGACCCCTAAGTGCCGAGCTCTTTCCCTGGGTGCTTCCAACACAATTGCTTTTGAGGTCTCTCCAGGCCGAGATTCAAGGCTGCAATGAGCGGGGTATGGCTGGCCAGCAAGATGGCCCATCCCCTTTAAGAACTGGACGGCGCAAGTCTGTCTGGCTTCCATGGTAACTGATATCACCTGAGCTTCGGTAGCGTTCTGAGGCAGCGCCTCGCTCCCCGACGTTAGCGCCTTAAGAAAGGTGTGTAGCGCCTGATTTAGTACTCAAATCACCGCCAGGGGCGACAGAGGCGAATTTTGCAGTCGGGGGCAATAATTAGCGCCGGGCACTAAACTTTGCGCCCGGCCGATAATAGCGCCCCAAAATGGGTGATACCCAATTTTTCCCCCTTGTTCTCTAAAGACCCCCGACGGATGTGGCCTCCTGCTTCCCCCTTCTCCTCCGCCTCCTCCTTTCTTCCAGCAGTTTGTCCTGCTTTGCGTGGCCTCCCTTCATTGTCCCGGTCAAACTCAATACCCAGGGGAAGGTCTACCAGGCCACCCATGTCTAGAATCAACTTTAGCCAAGTATAGGAAAGCACCAAAATCATGTACAATTGCAGCAGCAGCCTGAAGAAATAATGCAGCAACTGACCTGTAATTGGTTCATGATTGCTTTAAATAGGGCTGGCGGGCGGTCCTTCATACCATTTAACGTCGTGTTCAGCCATGTGAGGTTAAGATGTTGGGTGGAGTGTGGAGTTGGAAGATAGCAGCATTGCACACTGATTTGCGACATGCTCTGCCTGCTCTGCATGTTCCCAGCCCATGCACAAACCCCTTTACTATCGATGTCATCCTGCGCACTGCTTGTTGGAAGTCTGCGCGCACATCCCTGACCCCGTTTTCAAGCATTAGGTGGCCGTGTAGTGTCTAAAAACAGCTCAGTTTAGCCCCCAACATCTTTTAATACTTGAAACAGACAACAGTTCCCACAGACGCTACTGTGGGTGCCCATGAAGAACAGAATGACATGAGGAGAAATAAGCATTAGTAATCATTTCATCTCTAAGCCAGTTAATGAAGTTGATTGGGGTGGAGTTTCCACTAGCATTTAAAGTGCAATTTCCACGGATTCGGCCAGACCAGCGTGTGAAACTTACCATGTAAGGATGGTTTTCTGGCACTACTCTCAGCAGGAGGCACGATGCAGCGTGGCCATAGTGTCCCTGGAGCAGGAGCAGACATTTTAGAAAGCAGTGTCAGTCCCTTAAAGGGGAACTGCCTTCTAAAATGCAAAAAATTAAATTTATGTTAAAATAGGCAGTCTTTAGCCCTTACAGCTCAAGTGCCTTCAAGAAGAAGAAGGAGGAGGAGGAGGAGGACATGGGTAAAGGCACGGATGCTGGAAATCTGAAATAAAAGCACAAAATGCTGGAAATATTCAGCAGGTCAGGCAGCATCTCGACCTGAGACATGAACTCTGTTTTTCTCTCTATGGATGCTGTCTGACCTGCTGAGTATTTCCAGCACTTCCTGTCTTCCAAGAGACCTCCTTTTACCTTGCAAGTGTCTAGCAGCACTCCCTACAATCCCAACACTCCCTGCACTCCCTACAATCCTTGCACACTTTAAAAACTTTTAACATCTATTGCACCAAGCCGCTACTTCAATAAAAATTAAAAAATCCAGTCCAGAAGCTTAAATCAAACTTACCTGAAAGGTATGTGTGCACCCCTTTAAGAAGCACTGACAATGTCTCTGTAGGTCTGCTGCACGCTCGCTTTTCTGAGCGTGCTTAGAACCCAGTGCTAAAGTCAGTGAAAGGGTCAAAGTTTGCAGTCGTGGCGTCAAGTTGGTGTTGTACGCTCTGCTGATTTGCATTTCTAGGGCCCACGTTGCTAATGGCAGCGCTATGGCCCTCACCAAAATGGTGGCCGATGAGTCCCGTGCCAGAGGCAGGCGGAAGTGAGGCAGCTGCCATTTCTTCCAAGAAACGGGCCTTAATGGAAAGCGGTAAGTCTGCAAATTTCTAGGCTGTGATTTTTATAGGCACGCCAATATCATAAAAATGTGTTCGCCAATTTTATACCCCTTTTATTATCAACTGTTTAGTGATGAAATGCATGCTACATATTGTGACAAAAATGATGCATGACTCTTATCCCTCATCAAAAAAATGGCAAATCCATCTCTGACCTCTTCTTCCAGACATGTGGAAGTGTGTCTTGTCTCGGTGAGAAGGGATTAAGTATGACCTTTACTTTTTCCTAATGCTCAAATTATGCTTCAACTGGTGTACTGTTATAAACTCCAAACAATCAACAAAAGCACAGCCTGAAATTCAGATGTGAACAGCGCCGATCTCCCCCATCACCCCCCTTTCATCCAGCCTGTAATTACCATTTTAATGATGTTACGCATAAGGCAGTTTGTTATTTGCGTTTTCTCCATACTTCACTGAGTTGTAAGTTTGTATCCTAACTACCATTACTACAATTTAAATCCATTTAATCTATAAACTGTACCCTTTTATATAAGGTAACTCACTAAACCTAGAGAAGATCAGAATATGCCCCCTGCCCCCCGCACCCCAAAGGCACCACTATGTCCCCAACAGATTTGATCCAGATGAGGTAAGCTAGCTCCAGTGTGTGTAATGATCAATAACATGTCATTCTATAGTGGACACTAGGTGGAGCCGTAGAGCTGTTTAGAGCTGTATACTGCTGTGTGTTTAGTTGAATGTGTTTAAGACTACACTACCCATGATGCACTAGGCTACCCAGAAGGCAGTAGTCAAGATGGCGGCCTGCACACAGAAGCACACATGCTGAATCTCTACAGATGCTGTACCTAGAGAATGTGTACTGAATAAATGACTAGCTAGAAACTATCTGTGTTCATAATAAGAAAGTCTAGTTATTAATAAACATAACATGGTACCAGGAGTTGTGAAAATCTGCTAAACATTGTGAAACATGACATGGAGTCTTTGAAGCCACCAGGAGGTTTGAACCTCATGGGAAATGTCGACTACAATTGGCGGGCTTTCAAACAACAATTCAAACTCTACATTGCTGCCATCGGGTTCGGTACGAAGCCAGACGCAAGGACAGTAGCATTGCTGCTCACGGTTGCAGGCCCACAGGCGATAGAGGTATTTAATACATTTGTATTTAATCCAGAGGAGAACAGAGAAAAATTAGACGATGTGCTAAAGAAATTTGATACACATTGTTCTCCCAAAACGAACGAAACCTATGAGAGGTCTGTTTTCTGTTCTCGGACACAGCAGCAAAATGAAGCTTTTGATAGCTTTTTGACTGACCTGAAACTGAAAGCACAGACATGTAATTTCTCTGAGCTGAAATCATCCATGATTCGTGACCAGATTGTGTTTGGTACTCAGGATAAAAAGGTGAGGGAACGTCTGTTGAGAGAAACCGAACTGACATTGGAAAATGCTGTGAAAATATGCCAAGCCAGTGAGCTAGCTCGACAGCACGCAAAGACTTTCAGTGAAATCAATAATGATGCAATTGTAGTCAGTGCTGCTGTCGGTGCTGTGTCCTAGAAAGGAAAGGAACATGGGCAGAACAGAAATGAAAAGCAATTGGAGGATGAAATTTTTAATTGTAAACGCTGTGGTTACAAACACCAGTTAAGACAATGCCCAGCGTTTGGAAAATGTGCACAAAATGTCATGGAAAGAATCACTTTGCCAAAATATGCTTTTCAAAAGTAACAACAAAGAAAGGGCAACAAGTCAATATGATTGAGGACACTGATTTAAGTGAGACATTTTTTGTACGAATGGTGTCATGTGACAGTGTCAAAAATGATACAGAAAATGTGCAGCCCTCAGATATGGACAATGCTGAACATAATGTTAATGCAGTAAAAGAGGACAAATGGATGATCCCACTGCAGGTAAATGGAGCATTAGTTACATTGAAACTAGACACTGGGGCAAAAGCAAACTTAATCAGTATGAGTGACATTAAAAACATGAAAGAAAAGCCCAAAATACAGAAAAAGTCAGTACTACTGAAGAACTATAATGGACAGAAAATAGATAGCTTAGGTGTATGCACACTTAAAGTGACAGTCAAAGACAAAGTGCATCATCTCATGTTTTCTGTTGTGGCTGAAGGACTTGATTCACTACTGGGTGACAAAGCTTGTGAGGACTTAGAACTGGTCAAGAGAGTCTACCGTATAAACTGTGCCATAAGCAGACCAGGTGACTCGGTGGATTCTGTAGTAAATAATTTCCAGGATGTGTTCAAAGGATTTGGAGTTCTACCATTCACTTACAAGATCCAGCTAAAGGAGGATGCTCAGCCAGTGGTACATGCTCCACGAAGAGTTCCAGCACCCCTGCGTGACCGGCTCAAGAATGAACTGGACAGAATGACCACACTAGGAGTCATCAGGAAAGTCGAAGAGCCAACAGACTGGGTTAACTCCATGGTATGTGTAAAGAAAAAGAACAATGATCTAAGAATATGCATGGATCCAAAGGACTTAAATGCAAACATAAAATGTGAACACTACCAGATTCCCAAGCGAGAAGAAATCACCAGTGAAATGTCAGGTGCCAGATACTTTACAAAGCTCGATGCCTCACAAGGATTTTGGCAACTAAAACTGGATGAAGAGAGCACCAAATGCTGTACCTTCAACACACCATTTGGCAGGTATTGTTTCCTCAGAATGCCTTTCGGGATAATATCTGCATCTGAAATCTTTCATAGAGCGAAATTGAAGGTCTGGAAGGAGTCCGGGTCTATGTTGATGACATTATCATCTGGGGCTCCACACTAAAAACACAAGAGACTATTCAAGAGCAGATTGATGACAATGCCGCAACTGCACCTTGTCAATCACCACCAGAACAATTTCATGAAGACACATCAGACTTACCCGTGTTGAGAAGATCCACACGTGAAGTAAAAAAGCCTGAGTATAAAGTAAAGCTTTGAAAATGTTTATGTTTATAGAGCACTAACAAAAGTGTTACTGATATCATCTTTATTGTTTTTCTTGAAAGTTGATTGATATTGATTTTGTTTAACCTCAAAGAAAGGGGGATGTAATGATCAATAACATGTCATTCTATAGTGGACACTAGGTGGAGCCGTAGAGCTGTTTAGAGCTGTATACTGCTGTGTGTTTAGTTGAATGTGTTTAAGACTACACTACCCATGATGCGCTAGGCTACCCAGAAGGCAGTAGTCAAGATGGCGGCCTGCACACTGAAGCACACATGCTGAATCTCTACAGATGCTGTACCTAGAGAATGTGTACTGAATAAATGACTAGCTAGAAGCTAGCTTTGTTCATAATAAGAATGTCTAGTTATTAATGAACATAACAGTGTGCTTGGCTAGACCAACTTCTCTACAGCCACTACTGATGAAGTACTCTGGTCTTATGTACAAATGTGCTAACAGACTCATATTAATATATGCTTTTGCAATTGCCTTTTAAGCAAAAGTTGTAATAGCTGCAACATGTCAAATTTAATGAAAAAAAAGGTTACAGATTGTTGTGTATTTTGAATGTGTATTAGAATTGTCCCACATGGGATACCGTAGTGGTGATTTGCAATGCACTATGGGAAATTTAGTGCATTGAGTGAAGAAGCACATTGTAAATAAAATGGCCGTTAACTAAACTCTCCACCCCGGAGTCATTCTTAATTGTTATATAGGTAAGGGTATAAAACCCCTTGAGACACAACAAAACTGGCGATGAGGACGATGGACTTGCGCATCAATTTGCACTGGAATCGTCAATGTTTAAAGTAAGAAGTTCCCATCTTTTCTTAATGGCACGCCCGCAGTTTAGTGCTGATGCAATCACCTCATAAAGGTGGTGGTTCATGTGTTACACAAATAAGAAGGGGGAGAGTAATGATACAGTGAAACAAAGTGGAGGAAAAGGACTGTGAAGAAAAAAAAGTAAAAAAATGGCTATGCTAACCGGAGCGTTTGGACCATTTGATGAAACGGCGGAGTAATGGAGTGCTTATTCAGAGCGTTTCGGATTTTTCGTGACTGCAAATGGTTCGTGACTACAAATGGCATTAAAGATGACGTGAAAGTGGCGATGTTCCTCAGTGTGATCGGAGCAAAAACATTTGGCTTGTTACGGAGTTTGATGCACCCGGATAAGCCCGGCGCTAAGACATATGATCAAATTGTGGAAGTTTTGGAAACACATTTCGCACCCAAGCCACTGCTGATTGCCGAGAGGTTCAGGTTTCACAAACGAAACCAAGGGGAGGGTGAGTCCATAGCCGAATATGTTGCAGTGCTAAAGAAGCTAACTGAGCATTGTGAGTTTGGTGAAACTCTAAATGACACTGTCCGTGATAGGTTTGTGTGTGGATTAAGATGTGAAGCAACACAGAAGCGCTTGCTCACGACTGACAAACTGACGCTTAAATCAGCAGTGGAGCTCGCTGTGTCTATGGAGTTAGCAGCTAAAGATGCACAGCTGTTGGGGGCTGCAACAAGAGTGCACGGGGTAGCAGCTACACCGGATAAGCATGCAAGGGGCGCCAGAGATGTGGAAGGTCAGGTCATCAGCCATCTGACTGCTGGTGTAAAGACCTGACCTGTCGGAAATGTGAAAAGGAAGGACACATTGAATGTGTGTGTAAAGGGCAAAGCAAACAATCCTACACAGAGACACACTAAAACAAACAAGGAAACACATCCAACTGGCGTTCTAAAAAGAAAAACCTACACATGGTGAAACAAGAACAGGAAGACAGTGACACAGACTGATGGGGAGCTGAATCTCCATGTGTTAACGGTGAATGGAGGCTCATCAGGCTAAGGAGTCACTCCACTACTAGAGGGAATACCGGTCAAAATGGAACTGGATACGGGGGCCGCTGTCTCCTTGATTTCAGAGAAGCTATTCAAAGAAAAACTGAACCACCTATCACTGACACCGGCCAAGCTCATCTTAAAGACCTACACTGGGGAAACAGTCCCATTGCTGGGTAAGACGGAGGTCAAGGCGGAGCTTAATAGACAAACCATGATGCTGCCAGTTTACGTGGTCAAGGGTGATTATCCATCCCTGATGGGCAGGCCATTGTTGGAGAAAATTCATCTGGATTGGAAAAAAGTGAATGCGGTGTCAATCGAAGAGGCGGGGCTAGCGGCAGTGTTGACAAAGCATGTGGTTGTCTTTGACAGAGAATTGGGGAGTATGAAGGGGATTACGGTCAAACTCAAGGCGAAGCCTGACAGCCAGCCACGATTCCTGAAGGCCAGGAACATTCCCTACACCCTCAGACCAAAGGTGGAGGCTGACCTGGAGTGTCTGGTCAAGATAGGGGTCCTGGTGCCGGTTTCGCACAGTGAGTGGGCCACGCCCGTGGTACCAGTGATGAAGAGTGACGGTGCGGTTCGCTTATGTGGGGATTTCAAAGTAACAGTGAATCCTGTGCTCTCAGCTGAACAGTACCCCCTCCCCATCATTGAAGATATTTTCGCGGGTCTAGCAGGCGGTCAGAAGTTTAGCAAGATTGATCTATGCCAAGCCTACTTGCAGATGCATGTAGAAGAGGACTCACAGAAGTACCTCGCCATCACCACCCACAAGGGCCTCTACAGGTACTGCCGCCTACCCTTTGGTATAACGTCAGCACCAGCATTGTTTCAACGGGCTATGGACCAGATCTTAAGCAGCATTCCAGGGGTACAATGTTATCTCAACGATATCCTTGTCACAGGAAAGGACGACAATGAGCATCTGCAGAACCTGACGAAGACACTGGGAAGACTTGAAGAACATGGCTTACGCGTTCGCAAGGACAAATGCAAATTTTTCAAGCCATCAGTGGAGTACCTAGGCCATGTCATCGACGCGGACGGCCTACACACAGCACCGTCGAAAGTGAAAGCCATTGCAGACGCTCCTGCACCTACAAATGTTGGCCAGCTGCGGTCATTCTTAGGTCTCCTGAACTATTACGGAAAGTTTATTCCACAGCTGGCATCACTGTTGAAACCTTTACATGAGTTGCTGTGTCAGGGCAAGGCCTGGGCGTGGACGAAGGAGTGCGAAGCTGCATTCAAGAAAGCCAAAGCAGCTTTGACTGACCCCAGAGTGTTGACGCACTTTGACCCATCGTTGCAGATTCAGCTGGCCTGCGACGCGTCGCCTTATGGCATCGGCGCGGTCGTGTCCCACATCTTTCCCTCAGGCGAAGAGAAGCCGATTGCATTCGCGTCAAGGTCCCTGAGCAAGGCGGAGGTGAAATACCCACAGATTGAAAAAGAGGCTTTGGGCATCATCTTTGGAATCAAAAAATTCCATCACTACTTGTTCGGAAGGAAATTCACCTTGCTGACGGATCATCGTCCTCTGACATCAATCTTTGGTCCACACACAGGAATACACTCCCTGGCAGCGTGCAGGATGCAGCGCTGGGTGCTGATGTTAAGCGCTCACAATTACAATATCAAATACCGGAGGTCAGCAGCACATGGCAAAGCAGACGGATTGTCAAGGCTTCCGCTGCCTGTGCCCTCTGAAGGCTGTGAGCAGAAGATTTTCTACTTTGACATGGTGAGCAATGCCCCTGTCACGGCCCGGCAGGTCAAGAAAGAGACCAGAGTGGACCGTACGCTATCCAAGGTGCTGGATCGGGTGATGCGAGGAGACGGATCACGGGTGTCAGATGCACCAACTGAGCTCCTACCTTACCTGTCAAGAGGGAAGGAGTTGTCTGTCACGTCAGGATGCCTCCTTTGGGGCATGCAAGTGATCATACCACCAAAGCTGCGGAAACATGTCCTCAACGAGCTGCACTCAGGACATTGTGGTATTATCCGGATGAAGGAGCTGGCACGAAGCTACTTCTGGTGGCCCGGTCTGGATCATGAAATTGAAGTTGAAGCGAAATCATGCCCATCATGCGAGACAACCATGGGAATGGCCGGCGACACCGTGGCAACGGATCCATCTGGACTTTGCGGGACCAGTGGAAGGAGCGATGTTCCTGGTCGCGGTGGACTCCCATTCCAAATGGCTGGAGGTTGCAGTAATGTCCACTACCACTACGGAGAAAACCATCGAGACTCAGAGAGAGATGTTCGGGCGATTTGGTCTGCCGGAGCAGATCGTAACCGACAATGGAACACAGTTCACATCCCAGGAGATGGAGGAGTTCCTCAAGAGCAATGGAATCCAGCACACGTTCTCTGCGCCTTATCATCCATCCATGAATGGATTGGCGGAGAGATTTGTCAGAACGCTGAAACGCGCGTTGAAAGCGGCAAGAAGTGATGCTCCTCTAAAGCAGCACCTGAATGCTTTCTTGCTGAAATACCGAAACACGCCTCATGCTACGACTGGAGCATCTCCTGCTTACCTACTCATGGGAAGGCAGCTACGGACACGCCTTGACCTGCTGAGGCCAATATCCACAGAAGCAGTGGTGCACGCCAATCAGCAGGATCAAGTAAGCAGATGAGCTCAGAGTTCCAAAGAACGACACTTTGTGGTGGGGGGCAAAGTCCTCGCGCATAACTACACCACCCCGGAGCGGTGGGTCCCGGCTACGGTCATTCAAAAGACAGGCCCCGTTTCATACCGAGTCCGCACCAGAGACGACCGAACATGGAGACGGCATGTAGACCAGTTACTGCCAAGACAGTCGCCACAGGTAACCCAAGAAACAGAGGATCAAGGACCTGCTGGGGGCTCCAGCAGGGACTGGTCGTCCGACCCTGAGACGGTGGCACCATCCACTCTTGTGTCATCGAGGGAGGAAGCCACGCCTGCAGGGTCACGGGAGAGCCAGCCAGAGCCTGCTCCTGAGACTAGGCGTTACCCCCAAAGAGAAAGGCAGCCTCCAGAGCGCCTTAGTTACAGTTAGTGTTTGGGGCAGAATAATCCCCAGGGTTAGCGGAATGTAGAGGCAGTCTACCCTCTCTTCCAAAGTTATAGTCATTTTCAGTTATTCTGTTTTGTGGACATTCTATTTTAAGAGGGAGGAAATATGTTGTGTATTTTGAATGTGTATTACAATTGTCCCACATGGGATATCATAGTGGTGATTTGCAATGCACTATGGGAAATGTAGTGCATTGAGTGAAGAACCTCATTGTAAATAAAATGGCTGTTAATTAAACGCTCCACCCCAGAGTCCTTCTTAATTGTTATATAGGTAAGGGTATAAAACCCCTTGAGACACAACACAGATCATATCCAATATTAACAGGTTTCTTAGAGGTGGACTGGCTATTTATATAATTGAGTTCTTGACTCCCAGATCAAAGCCTTTTTATACTGATTTTCTTTTAAGTCATATTCTGGGATCTTGGCACCTGAGAGCCAGTCCCCAGCACTTATGCTGTTAAATCTGATTTCCTTAGACTTGTCGATCTGTTTTGTGGACCCAACATAAAAAAGCAGCTTGAGTTTTCAGTCCATGGCTCCATGTCACTCACACTCACTTCGTTTAGGCTGATGAGCTCTGTCAGCGGAGCAATGAGCACCATCTCAGATAGAAAAGAAAGTAGGATTGCCCGATGCAGAATGCTCAAATTACATCTCCTGCTAGTCAATCATGGAATATTAGTGACAGTTACGATGCCACCTGAGGTGCCAATAAAACTGTCTGGAATGTGATGTGTTGGTTTGCTGCAACTGGAACAAGAAAAACCACAGGGAGAATCAAAGAAATGTTTAAAAACGCTGCCTCAATGAACAGCAGAAATTCATTGTGACAAATTGTCATATAACTTATCATTTATATTACATTTTTATTACAGTTTTACAAACACTCATTATTCATTTTTACAGGTTTTTATTTGGATTGCTAGTTGTGGTTGTGAGAGTGAGTCACGTCAGTGCTGGGACCTGGAATACTTTTGCTTGCCAAGCCATCTGTTTTTCTCGATCAGAGTCCATTTGTTGAGTAGACGGCCTGTTTTTTTCATATAAACCAGATGGCAATTAAAATCCCTATTTGAGTTTTTGAGCAGATTTCTTTTCAGCCAGTATTATAGTATTTAGCGTAAAATATCAAAACTGGGCTGAAATGAACTCTTCCAACCAAAATCACCAGCACTTCAAACTGAAGCTCAGTGTTACCAGCAGCTGGTCTTGGCCATATAAAAGTCTTAAAAATGTAAACAGAGAGAAATAGAGTCCAAATAATTGTAACTCGTAATCAGGGAAGTGCCTCCAAATATATACAGAAACTACTGGGCATAACATTTAATACAAAATGTAATATAAAAACTAAACACAGGGAGAATAAAAGAAATGTTTAAAAAATACTGGCGTCAATGAACAGCAGAAATTCAATGTGACAAATTGTGACATATAGGCCCAGTAATTCCGTTCCAAACACGTGAGTACGGTCGGGGTACTCACGCGTCTGGCTGGAGGAAATGCCGCTTTTCAGCATGCACAGCGCATGCGGGGAAAACCGGCAATTCCTGTCCTCTGAACGAAGAGGTTCAGAGGCACAGCGCATGCGACTGCACAGGCAGCGCGTGCGCAGTGAACTTCGTCGATTTCATTCATGGATTCAGTGAGGTTAAGTCCTTACAACTTACACATGAAAAAAGCATGTGTAAAGTTGCTCCAGAGGCTGCGGAGGAAGATATATGTTATCGTGGAGCTTCTGAAAGGCAATATTTTTGTTTGGGAAAGGGAGGAAAGTTATTTTAAGAAATGCTGAGGTAAGTTTTAAAGTTTAATTTGTTTTTTTTAAACGGGTTTTCAGTACTGTAGGTAGAAGGAGCAATTGTGGCTGTGTGAATTGAATTTGCTGTGTTTATTAACATTTAAGAAACTTTTCATTTAAGTAATTATGTATGTATGTCCGTATATATTCCTTTACGTATATGTATGTATGTATATATTCCTTTACTTATGTGTATGAATGTATGTATTTAATTATGATTTTCCAATAAGTTACTTTCTCTGAAAGTCATAATTAAATACATACATTCATACACATAAGTAAAGGAATATATACATACATACATATATGCAAAGGAATATATACAGACATGTGGTAAACCACTGTTTGTATTCCACTGTGTACATGCCTGGACATGCCTCGGCTGACTCCTCCCACAAGTCCTAGTATAAAGGTGACTGCTCCCCAGCCCCCTTTGTATTCTGGACCGGTCGACCACTCGAGGCAGACCTTCATTCTTTTGTTAATAAAAGCCTTTAGTTACTCTCTTAACTCTCAGTCTTTTATGAGTAATTGATAGCGCATCAATTTTATTAACAAATTTTTATAATGGAGAAGATCCTCACACCAGCATGCCTGGACTTAGATCATCGGGAGGCGGACTCATCCACCAAGTTTACTCACTGGCTTAAGTGTTTCGAAAAATTCCTGACCGCCTCCGCAGCAATCAAATCGGACGAGGACAAACTGGATGTCCTGACCTCCAAAGTGAACCACCGAGTGTACTCGGTCATCCAAGACGCGACCTCGTACGCGGACGCTATCAAGCTCCTCAAGGACCAGTACACGCGCCCAGTGAACGAAGTGTACGCCAGGCACCTTCTGGGGAGTCGTAAACAACAACCTGGGGAATCGACCATAGAATACCTTCAGGCACTGTCTGTGCTTGGCCGGGCCTGTGGTTGTTAGGATGTAAAGGCCGCCGTGTACACAGAGGAACTTATCCGGGACGCTTTTGTAGCGGGCCACAGATCCAATTACACCCGACAGCGACTGTTGGAGCAGAGTGACCTCGACCCCAACAAGGCCTCTGAACTCGCACTATCACTGGATGCAGCCTACCGGGGCATGGATGCCTACTCCTCTGCACCGTGGACGCCGCGGGGAATGACAGCCTGGGACACGGTAGGACCGCCTCATAGCGCCGTGCCACCCCAGCCACACCCCAGCAATGGCCCAACTACCGCAGCAGTGTCCCAAGGCCAGACAGCAGTGCCCCAAGGCCAGAAATGCTACTTCTGTGGCCAGGCAAAACACCCCAGAGCGCGCTGCCCGGCGAAAAACGCGATCTGCTCGGGCTGCGGGAAGAACGGACACTATGCTAACGTCTGCAGGGCCAAAGCCACCCCGAACTCCAGCAGCAGCGTGGGTGGGCCATGCTGGCCGCCATCTTGGGCCTCCCCGGCCATGTGCGAACCACCAGTACAGCAGCCATTTTGGACGCCTCCAGCCACATGGGGATCATGGACGCCGCCATCTTGGACGACAGCCGGAACGCAGCAGGCCCCCAACACCACCTCATCTGATACCCGCAGCGACACACCGACCCCTACGCTGGCATCCGTTACACTGGACCAAGCGAGACCGCACCAGCTGGCCAGCTCCACAATGGACATTAAGGTAAATGGCCACGATACAATCTGCCTTTTTGACTCTGGGAGCATGGAGAGCTTCATCCACCCCGACACACCTTAAAAGTGTTACGATGGCGTACGGTGGACCCCTACCCCCACTCACAGTCCGCAGCCAGCAGCTCCCAAATTGCCCGACGCGCACCAGGTGCAACCTCTCCACACTCAGAGTCACCCCCCCCCACTGTTTGCTAACCTCACCCCCGACTGTAAGCCCATCACCACAAAGAGCAGGCGATACAGTGCCGGGGACAGGGTTTTCATTAAAACCGAAGTGGAGCGGCTCCTGAAGGAAGGGATTATTGAGGGCAGCACCAGCCCCTGGCGAGCCCAGGTTGTGGTCGTTAAGACCGGCGAGAAGCAGCGCCTGGTCATTGACTACAGCCAGACAATAAATCGCTACACCCTGCTGGACGCCTACCCACTCCCCCGCATAGCTGATATGGTCAACCAGATCGCGCAGTACCGCGTCTTCTCGACCATTGACCTGAAATCAGCGTACCACCAGCTCCCTATCCGCCCTGAGGACCACCAGTATACTGCCTTTGAGGCAAACGGCCGCCTCTATCACTTCCTTAGGGTTCCCTTTGGCGTCACCAATGGGGTCTCCATCTTCCAAAGGGAGATGGACCGGATGGTAGATCAAAATGCGTTGCAGGCCACTTTCCCATATCTGGACAATGTGACCATCTGCGGCCGTGACTTGCAGGACCATGACGCAAACCTCGAAAAATTCCTCCGCACCGCCCAACTCCTGAACCTGACATATAACAAGGAGAAGTGCATATTCCGCACAAACCGCCTCGCCATCCTTGGCTGTGTTGTGGAACACGGAGTCATCGGCCCCGACCCCGACCGGGTGCGTCCCCTTATGGAACTCCCACTGCCCCACTGCCTCAAGGCCCTGAAGAGGTGCCTCGGGTTTTTCTCCTATTATGCCCAGTGGGTCCCCTACTATGCGGACAAGGCCCATCCGCTGATCAAGTCCACCTCTTTTCCCTTGACGGCAGAGGCCCGCTTAGCCTTCCACCGTATCAAGGAAGACATTGCCAAAGCCACCATGCACGCAGTGGACGAATCCATCCCCTTCCAGGTGGAAAGCGACGCGTCCGACTTTGCCCTGGCCGCTACCCTCAATCAGGTGGGGAGACCCGTGGCTTTCTTTTCACGAACCCTCCAAGGCCCAGAGACCAGACACTCCGCTGTTGAGAAGGAGGCCCAGGCGATTGTGGAGGCTGTGCGGCATTGGAGGCACTACCTGGCCGGAAAACGATTTACCCTGCTCACTGACCAACGTTCAGTTGCTTTCATGTTTAACAACAAGCAGAGGGGCAAAGTCAAAAATGACAAGATCTTGAGGTGGAGAATCGAACTTTCCACCTACAATTACGAGATCTTGTACCGGCCCGGGAAGCTCAATGAACCCCGCCAGCGCGCAGATCGATAGACTGCAGGCCCTCCACAATGACCTCTGCCACCCGGGGGTCACCAGGTTCTTCCACTTCATCAAGGCCCGCAACCTGCCTTACTCTATTGAGGAGGTCAGGACCATGACCAGGAACTGCCAAGTCTGCGCTGAGTGCAAACCGCACTTTTATAGACCAGACAGGGCCCACCTGATAAAAGCCACTCGCCCCTTCGAGCGCCTGAGCGTTGATTTTAAAGGGCCTCTCCCCTCCTCCGGCCGCAATGTGTACTTCCTCAATATTATTGATGAGTACTCCCGTTTCCCGTTCGCCATCCCCTGCCCGGACATGACCAGTGCCACGGTCATTAAATGTCTGAACGACCTCTTCACCCTGTTCGGTTTCCCCAGCTATATCCATAGCGACCGGGGCTCATCGTTTATGAGCGACGAAATCCATCAGTACCTGCTAACTAGGGGTATTGCCACAAGCAGGACCACCAGTTACAACCCCCGGGGGAACGGACAGGTGGAAAGAGAAAATGCGACAGTTTGGAAGGCCGCCCTGCTAGCCTTAAAGTCTAGGGGCCTTCCAACCTCCCGCTGGCAGGATGTGCTCCCCGATGCGCTCCACTCTATTCGGTCACTGCTCTGCACTGCCACTAACGCCACCCCTCATGAGAAAATGTTTGTCTTCCCAAGGAAGTCCACATCGGGGACATCGCTACCGCCATGGCTGACGTCCCCAGGGCCGGTCCTACTGAGAAGGCACGAGAGGACCCATAAAATGGACCCCCTGGTCGAGAGGGTCGACCTCCTCCACGCCAATCCCCAGTATGCTTATATTGCATACCCGGACGGGCGGGAGGACACAGTCTCCATAAGAGACCTTGCACCCTCGGGGGCCGCAGTAACCCACTACTCACTACCACCCCACCCCACGATCCGATATCCAGCCCCAGCAGACGGCAGGCCTGGGCCCAGCGACCCGCTCGACACCTACGAGGACGACACGCCTGTGCCACAGCCTACGCGGGACTCGACGCCGGAAGCTCCACTACCCCTGCCGTCGCCACGCCGATCACAGCGGCAGACAAGACCTCTGGAGAGACTCCAATACACTAACTTTTAATACACTTCACCCCGCCGGACTCAATTTTAAACAAGGGGTGAATGTGGTAAACCACTGTTTGTATTCCACTGTGTACATGCCTGGGCATGCCTCGGCTGACTCCTCCCACAAGTCCTAGTATAAAGGTGACTGCTCCCCAGCCCCCTTTGTATTCTGGACCGGTCGACCACTCGAGGCAGACCTTCATTCTTTTGTTAATAAAAGCCTTTACAGAATCACAGAATCACAGAAACCCCACAGTGCAGATAGAGGCCATTTCGGCCCATCGAGCCTGCACCGACACATATTCCACCCGATCCCCGTAACCCCACGTATTTAATCCCCCTAACACTAAGGGTCAATTTATCATAGCCAATCAACCTAACCCGCACATCTTTGGACTGTGGGAGGAAACCGGAGCACCCGGAGGAAACCCACGCAAACACGGGGAGAATGTGCAAACTCCACACAGACAGTCGCCCGAGGCCGGATTCGAACCCGGGTCCCTGGCGCTGTGAGGCAACAGTGCTAACCACTATGCCACCGTGCTGCCCTCTCTTAACTCTCTTAACTCTCAGTCTTTTATGAGTAATTGATAGCGCATCAAGACATACATACATAATTACTTAAAAGAATATATTACTGATGAAAAGTTTCTTTCTTAAAAATGTTGGAGTCATTTTCACATTTAATAAACACAGCAAATTCAATTCACATAGCCACAATTGCTCCTTCTACCTACAATACTGAAAACCCGTTTTACAAAACAAAAATAAACTTTAAAACTTACCTCAGCATTTCTTAAAATAACTTTCCTCCCTTTCCCAAACAAAAATAATGGGCCAGAAATTCGTGAATGGGGCTTGCCGCACGTGCAAGCCCCGTATATGCACTTACCCTGCGCTCCTGCCGATCAGCTCCAGGGACGCCTGGAATTGGTGTTTCAAACAGAAGAATCCCGGGCAGCGTATGACGTCACGCCGCCCAGGAGTGCAGCCAGCGCGAAGCCTGGAGCGTGCAGTGCAAGTGAGGCAAGCCCCTTAAGGTCTCATTGTAGCAGGACACGCCCCCAATGTTTCTGTCAAGCTGCTAAGCATTTTTACATGCAAAGCAGCAGTTTAAATAGGTTTTTGGAAGTTTTTTGAAGATTTTGGTAACATTTATAAACTTTTAAAAATGTTTACATTATTTTGAAGAATCTGAAGTAGTTTTAAAGAGATTCAGAATCACAGAATCACAGAATCCCCACAGTGCAGATAGAGGCCATTTCAGCCCATCGAGCCTGCACCGACACATATCCCACCCGATCACCGTAACCCCTACACCAACACATATCCCACCCTATCCCTGTAACCCCCCTAACGCTAAGGGTCAATTTATCATAGCCAATCAACCTAACCCGCACATCTTTGGACTGTGGGAGGAAACCGGAGCACCTGGAGAAAACCCACACAAACACGGGGAGAATGTGCAAACTCCACACAGACAGCCGCCCGAGGCCGGATTCGAACCCGGGTCCCTGGCGCTGTGAGGCAACAGTGCTAACCACTATGCCACCGTGCTTTTAAAGACTTTTAAAAGCCCTAAAAGAATTTTTTTAATTCCATTTATTTATTTAGCAATGTCGTCGTCATACGTGTCTTCACACTGTTCCCTTTGGGGAACTGTATGAAGTGGTGGAAGGATTTATGGCCATGATTAACGCTCATTCCGTGACCGTAACCATCTTTGAACCAGCCATTAGGGCGGTTAGTCCTATGGCGGGAGGGTTTTACGGGCTCCCACAAGCTATACAAGGAGGGGGGGCCACCCACACCCACGGACGCAAATATCCCACTGGATGTCAACCCAGAATTTAGAGCCCGAGCTCCGACTCCACTTGCCGGGACTGTCTGGAGCGGGGTTCGAAACCCTACTCTGATCTGGCCCAGCGGCGGGGATCCTACCACTATGCCAAAGGCCCAATCCGATTAGCAACGTGAAATGGCTGGAATGAGCACACTTCACGGCATTAAAAGAACTCACAATTGAACTGATGATGACCTCAGCAATCTCCTCAAGGAGGTGGAGGCGCAGCGCCTGCTCATCATTGGTAATGAGAAGTCAAAGGCGCCGCAAAAAGGGCAGATGATAGCTTGGTCTTTCAAGTGGCAGCATAGGGCTCCAGTCACGGGGAGGGAAAAGGCGCAGGAAACGTATGGGTGTCACCTTTTGTGCGGAGTGGGCCTTTTGCGTAGCAGTAAGCATCCCCGCCGCTGGGCCAGAAGGAGTAGGGTTTCGAACCCCACTCCAGACAGTCCCGGCAAGTGGAGTCGGAGCTCCAACTATAAATTCTGGGTGGACATCCAGCGGGATACTTGCGTCCGTGGGTGTGGGTGGCCCCCCCGCCCTCAGATGGGTTGTGGGAGCCCGTAAAACCCTCACGCCATAGGACTAACCACCCTAATGGCTGGTTCAAAGATGGTTACGGTCACGGAATGAGCGTTAATCACGGCCATAAATCCTTCCACCACTTCATACAGTTCCCGAAAGGGAACAGTGTGAGGATACGTACGACGATGACCTCTTGCGCAATGCACCTCCTTGGACTCTCAGTCGCAGATGCGAGGGGGCAAATCGTGCAATTGTTAAATTTTTCATTTTATTGACATGTGAAATGTTGGACCAGTAATTCCCTTCCAAATGCGCGAGTACGGTCGGGGTACTTACGCGTCTGGCCAGAGGAAATGCCGGTTTTCAGCATGCACAGTGCATGTGGGGAAAACCAGCATTTCCTGTCCTCTGAACGAAGGGGTTCAGAGGCAGAACGCGTGCGACTGCACAGGCAGCGCGTGCGCAGTAAAATTCGCCGCTTTCATTCATGCTTTCAGTGAGGTCAAGTCATTACAACTTACACATGAAAAAAGCATGGGTACAGTTGCTCCAGAGACTGCGGAGGAAGATATTTTTTTATCATGGAGCTTCTGAAAGTATGTATGTCTGTATATATTCCTTTGCGTGTTATGTATATATTCCTTTACTTATGTGTATGAATGTATTATGACTTTCAGAGAAAGTAACTTATTGGAAAATCATAATTAAAAACATACATTCATACACATTAGTAAAGGAATATAAAACATACATATATATACGTAAAGGAATATATGTGGACATACATACATAACTCATTCTCACATTCCATTCACACAGCCACAATTGCTCCTTCTACCTACCGTTCTGAAAACACGTTTAAAAAAAAAAATTTATACTTTAAAACTTACTTAAAATTTCTTAATATTGCATTTCAGAAGCTCCACGATAAAATATATCTTCCTCCGCAGCCTTGGAACAACTTTACACCTGCTTTTTTCAAGTGTAACTTGTAAGGACTTACCCTCACTGAATCCATGAATGAAATCTACAAAGTTCACTGCGCAAGCGCTGCCTGTGCAGTCGCACGCGCTGTGCCTAGACCTCGGGTCTGGAAATGTCGGCGTTCCCCGCATGCGCTGTGCATGCTGAACGCCGGCATTTCCAACGGCCAGATGTGTGAGTACCCCGACCGTACTCACGCCTTTGGCCACGAATTTCTGGCCCATTGCCTTTCAGAAGTTCCACGATAAAATATATCTTCCTCCGCAGCCTCTGGAGCAACTGTACACATGCTTTTTTCATGCGTAAGTTGTAAGGACTTAAACTCACTGAAAGCATGAATGAAACCGGTGAATTTTACTGCGCACGCGCTGCCTGTGCAGTCGCACGCATTTTGCCTCTGAACCCCTTCGTTCAGAGGACAGGAAATGCCGGTTTTCCCCGCATGCGCTGTGCATGCTGAAAACCGGCATTTCCTCCGGCCAGACGCGTGAGTACCCCGACCGTACTCACGCATTTGGAACGGAATTACTGGGCCAACATTTTACATGTCAATAAAATGAAAAATTTAACAATTGCACGATTTGCCCCCTCGCATCTGCGACTGAGGGTCCAAGGAGGTGCATTGCGCAAGAGGTCATCGTCGTACGTATCCTCACACTAACAGTATGAAGTGGTGGAAGGATTTCTGGCCACGTTAACGCTCCTTCCGTGACCATAACCATCTTCATACCAGCCATTAGGGTGGTTAGTCCTATGGCGTGAGGGTTTTACGGGCTCCCACAACCCATCTGAGGGGGGGGGCCACCCACACCCGCGGACGCAAGTATCCTGCTGGATGTCCACGCAGAATTTATAGTTGGAGCTCCGACTCCACTTGCCGGGACTGTCTGGAGCGGGGTTCGAAACCCTACTCCTTCTGGCCCAGCGGCGGGGATGCTTACCGCTACGTAAAAGGCCCACTCCGCGCAAAAGGTGACACCCATACGTTTCCTGTGCCTTTTCCCTCCCCGTGACTGGAGCCCTATGCTGCCACTTGAAAGACCAAGCTATCATCTGTCCTTTTTGCGGCGCCTTGGACTTCTCATTACCAATGATGAGCAGGTGCTGCGCCTCCACCTCATTGAGGAGATTGCTGAGGTCATCATCAGTTCAATTGTGAGTTCTTTTAATGCTGTGAATTGTGCTCATTCCAGCCATTTCACATTACTAATCGGAGTGGGCCTTTGGCGTAGCGGTAGGATCCCCGCCGCTGGGCCAGACGGGGTAGAGTTTCGAACCCCGCTCCAGACAGTCCCGGCAAGTGGAGTCGGAGCTCTGGCTCTAAATTCTGGGTTGACATCCAGTGGGATATTTCCGTCCGTGGGTGTGGGTGGCCCCCCCTCCTCGTATAGCTTGTGGGAGCCCGTAAAACCCTCCCGCCATAGGACTAACCACCCTAATGGCTGGTACAAAGATGGTTACGGTCACGGAAGGAGCGGTAATCACGGCCATAAATCCTTCCACCACTTCATACAGTTCCCCAAAGGGACCAGTGTCATGTTTGACATGTTTCTGCCCAATCACCCAACCTGTCCAAATCGTACTGGAGTTTCACGACATCCTCCTCACAGCTTACCCTCCCACCCAGCTTTGTGTCGTCTGCAAATTTGGAGATATTACATCCAATTCCCTCGTCCAGATCATTAATATATATTGTGAACAGCTGGGGTCCTAGGACCGATCCTGCCACTCGGAAAACAACCCGTTTATTCCAACTCTTTGCTTTCTGTCCACCAACCAGTTCTCTATCCAAGTCAATACCTTGCCCCCAATCCCATGTGCCTTAATTTTGCACGCTAATCTCTTATGTGGGACCTTAAAGCCTTCTGAAAGTCCAAATACACCACATCCACTGGTTCTCCCTTATCTATTTTACCAGTTACATCCTCAAAAAATTCCAGCAGATTAGTCAAGCATGATTTACCTTTTGTAAATCCATGTTGAATTTGTCCGATCCTGTCACTGCTTTCCAAGTGCTCTGCTATTACATCTTTTATAATAGACTCTAGCATTTTCCCCACTACCGATGTCAGGCTCTCGACCACCTTTTTTGAATAGTGGGGTAACATTAGCTACCTTCCAATCCATGGGTACTGTTCCAGAGTCTATCGAGTTCTGGAAGATGACCAGCAATGCATCTACTATTTCTAGGGCCACTTCCTTAAGTACCCTGGGATGTAGATTATCAGGCCCTGGGGATTTATCAGACTTCAGTCCCATCAATTTTCCTAACACCATATCCCTACAAATACTGATTTCTTTCAGTTCCACCCTTTCATCAGGCCCTATGTTCCCCGGCATCTCTGGGAGGTTATTTGTGTCCTCCTTTGTGAAGACAGAATCAAAGTATGAATTTAGTTGGTCCACCATTTCTTTGTTTCCCATTATAAATTCCCCTGATTCTGACTGTGATGCGCCATCAATTACTCAAAAGACTGAGGTTAAGCGAGTAACAACCAGGCTTTTATTAACTAAAGAATTAAGGTCTAGTCTCGAGTGGTCGACCCGTCCAGAATACTAAGGGACTGGGAGGTAGTCACTTATATACCTGGAATAGTGGGAGGAGTCAGCCGAGGCATGTCCAGACCTGTACCTAGTGGAATACACATACACATACAGACAGGTATAACAGTGGTTTACCACAGACTGCAAGGGACCTACGCTTGACTTCACCAATCTTTTTCTCTTCACATATCTATAAAAGCTTTTACAGTCAGTTTTTATGTTCCCTGCTGGCTTACTCTCATGTTCTATTTTCCCTTTCTTAATTAATCCCTTTGTCCTCCTTTGTTGAATCCTAAACTGCTCCCAATCCTCAGGATTATTGCATTTTCTGGCCAATTTATATGTCCTCTCCTTGGATCTCATGCTGTCCCTAATTTCCCTTGTTAGCCATGGTTGAGTCACCATTTTTGTTTTATTTTTATGCCAAACTGGGATGAACAAATTCTGTAGCTCATCCATTCAGTCTTTGAATGTTTGCCATTGCCTATCCACCGTCAACCCTTTGAGTGCCATTCCTCAATCAATCCTACCCAACTCGCTCCTCAGACCATTGTAGTTTCCTTTATTTAAATTGAGGACCCTAGTCTCGGAGTCAACTACTTCATTCCCCATCTTAATGAAGAATTCGATGATATTATGATCGCTCCGACCCAAGGGGCCTCGTACAACAAGATTGCTAATTAATCCTTTCTCGTTACATAATACCCAGTCTAAGATGGCCTGATCTCTGGTTGGTTCCTCGACATATTGGTCCAGGAAACCATCCCGTAAACACTCCAGGAATTCCTCCTCCACAGTATTGTTACTAATTTGGTTGGCCCAATCTATATGTAGATTAAAGTCACCCATGATGACTGCTGTGCCCTTACTGCATGCTTTTTTAATTTCCCTTTTAATGCCATCCCCAACCTCTGCCTTACTGTTTGGAGGTCTATATACCACTCCCACTAATGTTTTTTTCCCCTTAGTATTTCTCAATTCTACCCATACAGATTCCACATCATCAGAGCTAATATCCTTCATTACAATTGTATTAATCTCTTCTTTAACCACTAATGCTACCCCACCTCCCTTTCCTTTTTGCCTATCTTTCCTGAATATCGAATACCCCTGGATGTTGAGTACCCAGTCTTGGTCATCCTTGAGCCACGTTTCCGTAATCCCAACCAAATCATATTCGTTTACCTCTATTTGCGCAGCCAATTCGTCCACCTTATTACAAATGCTCCTCGCATTAAGACACAAAGCCTTCAGGCTTGTTTTTTTAACGTTCTTAGACCTATTAGAATTATTATTTACTGTGGCCACGTTTGATTTAAACCGTTGATTTCTCTGACTGCCACTTTTGTTTTTCTCCTTCCTATCTTTTGCTTTTATCCCTGTTTCCCTTTCCTCTGTCTCCCTGCTCAGGTTCCAACCCCCTGCCATTTTAGTTTAAACCCCCCCGAACAGCACTCGCAAACCTCCCTGCGAGGATATTTGTCCCGTTCTGGTTCAGGTGCAACCTGTCCGACTTGTATAAGTCCCACCTTCCCCAGAAGCAGGCCCAGTGATCCAGGAAACTAAAGCCCTACCTCCTGCACCAACTCTTTAGCCATGCATTCATCTGCTCTATCCTCCTATTCCTATACTCACTAGCATGTGGCACCAGGAGTAATCCAGAGATTACAACCTTTGAGGTCCTGCTCTTTAATCTGCTACCTAGCTCCCTAAATTCTTGCTGCAGGACCTCATGCCTCTTCCTACCCATGTCATTGGTCCCAATGTGAACCACGACCTCTGACACTTCACCCTCCCCCTTCAGAATGCCCTGCAGCTGTTCAGTGACATCCTTGACCCTGGCACCAGGGAGGCAACAAACCATCCTGGAGTCACGTCTACGGCCACAGAAACGCCTATCTGTTCCCCTTACAATATAATCCCCTACCACTACTGCTCTCCCACTCCTTTTCCTCCCTTCCTGAGCAGCAGAAGCACCCCTGGTGCCAGGAAGTTGGCTGCTGCTGCCTTCCCCTGGTAAGTCATCCCCCTCAACAGTATCCAAATCGGTATACCTGTTTGAGAGGGGGATAGCCACAGGGGACACCTGCACTACCTGCCTGCCTCTACTGCTCTGCCTGATGGTCACCCATTTCCCTTCTGCCTGTGCAGACATTACCTGTGGTAATTTTTATAGGTTTTTTTGGACTAATAGTTGTGCTCATGAAAGTGAGTCCATCAGTACTCTTAGCTGGATTTCAAGGACTCTGAGCTAGTGTGCAAGGAATCTGAGCTGGTGTGCAAGGTCTCTGAGCTAGTGTGCAAGGATTCTGAGCTGCAGTGCAAGGATTCTGAGCTGGTGTGCAAGGACTCTGAGCTTGTGTGGAAGGACGCTGAGCTGGAATTCAAGGACTCTGTGCTAGTGTGCAAGGATTCTGAGATGGTGTGCAACGACACTGAGCTGGTGTGCAAGGACTCTGAGCTGGAGTGCAAGGACTCTGAGCCGGAGTGCAAGGTCTCTGAGCTAATGTGCAAGGGGGGCACGGTGGCATAGTGGTTAGCACTGTTGCCTCACAGCGCCAGGGACCCGGGTTCAAATCTGGCCTCGGGCGACTGTCTGTGTGGAGTTTGCACATTCTCCCTGTGTCTGCGTGGGTTTCCTCCGGGTGCTCCGGTTTCCTCCCACAGTCCAAAGATGTGCAGGTTAGGTTGATTTGGCTATGATAAATTGACCCTTAGTGTTAGGGGATTAAATACGTGGGGTTACGGAGATAGGGTGGGATATGTGTCGGTGCAGGCTCGATGGGCCGAAATGGCCTCTATCTGCACTGTAGATTCTGTGATTCTGTGACACTGAGCTTGAGTGCAAGGATTCTGGGCTAGTTTGCAAGGACTCTGAGCTGATGAGCAAGGCCTCTGAGCTGGAGAGCAAGGACTCTGAGCTGGCGTGCAAGGACTCTGAGCTAGTGTGCAAGGATTCTGAGCTGCAGTTCAAGGACTCTGAGCTAGTGTGCAAGGACACTGAGCTGGTGTGCAAGGACTCTGAGCTGGTGTGCAAGGACTCTGAGCTGGTGCGCAAGGATTCTGAGCTGGAGTGCAAAGAATCTGAGCTGGAGTGCAAGGACTCTGAGCTGGTGTGCAAGGACTCTGAGCTAGTGTGCAAGGACTCTGAGCTGGAGTGCAAGGACTTTGAGCTGGTGTGCAAGGACTCTGAGCTAGGATGCAAGGACTCTGAGCTAGTGTGCAAGGAATCTGAGCTGGAGTGCAAGGACTCTGAGCTGGAGTGAAAGGACTCTGAGCTGGAGTGCAAGGACTCTGAGCTGGAGTGCAAGGACTCTGAGCTGGAGTGCAAGGAATCTGAGCTGGAGTGAAAGGACTCTGAGCTAGTGTGCAAGGACTCTGAACTGGAGTGCAAGGACTCTGTGCTGGTGTGTAAGGAATCTGAGCTGGAGTGCAAGGACTCTGAGCTGGTGTGCAAGGACACTGAGCTAGTGTGCAAGGACTCTGAGCTGGAGTGCATGGACTCTGAGCTGGAGTGCACGGACTCTGAGCTGTTGTGCAAGGGCACTGAGCTGGAGTGCAAGGATGCTGAGCTGGTGTGCAAGGACTCTGAGCTGGAGTGCACGGACTCTGAGCTGGAGTGCAAGAACTCTGAGCTGGTGTGCAAGGACTCTGAGCTAGGATGCAAGGACTCTGAGCTAGTATGCAAGGACTCTGAGCAAGAGTGCAAGGACTCTGAGCTGGAGTGCAAGAACTCTGAGCTCGTGTGCAAGGACTCTGAGCTAGTGTGCAAGGAATCTGAGCTGGAGTGCAAGGACTCTGAGCTAGGATGCAAGGACTCTGAGCTAGTGTGCAAGGACTCTGAGCTAGAGTGCAAGGACCCTGAGGTGGAGTGCAGGGATTTTGAGCTAGTGTGCATGGACTCTGAGCTGGTGTGCAAGGACTCTGAGCTGGAGTGCAAGGACTCTGAGCTTGAGTGCAAGGACTCTGAGCTGGTGTGCAAGGACTCTGACCTGGAGTGCAAGGACTCTGAGCTGGTGTGCAAGGACTCTGACCTGGAGTGCAAGGACTCTGAGCTAGATTGCAAGGACTCTGAGCAGGAGTGCAAGGACTCTGAGCTGGTGTGCAAGGACTCTGAGCTGGAGTGCAAGGACACTGAGCTGGAGTGCAAGGATGCTGAGCTGGTGTGCAAGGACACTGAGCTGGAGTGCAAGAATGCTGAGCTGGTGTGCAAGGACTCTGAGCTGGAGTGCAAGGACTCTGAGCTGGAGTGCAAGGACTCTGAGCTGGAGTGCAAGGACTCTGAGCTGGAGTGCAAGGACTCTGAGCTGGAGTGCAAGGACTCTGAGCTGGAGTGCAAGGACTCTGAGCTGGAGTGCAAGGACTCTGAGCTGGAGTGCAAGGACTCTGAGCTGGAGTGCAAGGACTCTGAGCTAGAGTGGAAGGACACTGCGCTAGAGTGCAAGGACACTGTGCTAGAGTGCAAGGACTCTGAGCTGGTGTGCAAGGACTCTGAGCCGGAGTGCAAGGACTCTGAGCTGGAGTGCAAGGACTCTGAGCTTGTGTGCAAGGACTCTGAGCTGGTGTGCAAGGAATCTGAGCTGGAGTGCAAGGACAGTGAGCTGGAGTGCAAGGACTCTCAGCTGGATTGCAAGGACAGAGCTGGTGTGCAAGGACTCTGAGCTGGAGTGCACGGACTCTGAGCTGGAGTGCAAGGATTCTGAGATAGTGTGCAAGAACTTTGAGCTGGAGTGCAAGGATTTTGAGCTCGTGTGCAAGGACTCTGAGCTGGTGTGCAAGGACTCTGAGCTGGAGTGCAAGGACTCTGAGCTGGAGTGGAAGGACTCTGAGCTGGAGTTCAAGGACTCTGAGCTGATGTGCAAGGACTCTGAGCTAGTGTGCAAGGACTCTGAGCTGGTGTGCAAGGACCCTGAGCTGGTGTGCAAAGACTCTGACCTGGAGTGCAAGGACACTGACCTGGAGTGCAAGGACTCTGAGCTTGAGTGCAAGGACTCTGAGCTGGTGTGCAAGGACTCTGAGCTAGATTGCAAGGACTCTGAGCTGGAGTGCAAGGACTCTGAGCTGGTGTGCAAGGACTCTGAGCTGGAGTGCAAGGACACTGAGCTGGAGTGCAAGGATGCTGAGCTGGTGTGCAAGGACACTGAGCTGGAGTGCAAGAATGCTGAGCTGGTGTGCAAGGACTCTGAGCTGGAGTGCAAGGACTCTGAGCTGGAGTGCAAGGACTCTGAGCTGGAGTGCAAGGACTCTCAGCTGGAGTGCAAGGACTCTGAGCTGGAGTGCAAGGACTCTGAGCTGGAGTGCAAGGACTCTGAGCTGGAGTGCAAGGACTCTGAGCTGGAGTGCAAGGACTCTGAGCTGGAGTGCAAGGACTCTGAGCTGGAGTGCAAGGACTCTGAGCTAGAGTGGAAGGACACTGCGCTAGAGTGCAAGGACACTGTGCTAGAGTGCAAGGACTCTGAGCTGGTGTGCAAGGACTCTGAGCCGGAGTGCAAGGACTCTGAGCTGGAGTGCAAGGACTCTGAGCTTGTGTGCAAGGACTCTGAGCTGGTGTGCAAGGAATCTGAGCTGGACTGCAAGGACAGTGAGCTGGAGTGCAAGGACTCTCAGCTGGATTGCAAGGACAGAGCTGGTGTGCAAGGACTCTGAGCTGGAGTGCACGGACTCTGAGCTGGAGTGCAAGGATTCTGAGATAGTGTGCAAGAACTCTGAGCTGGAGTGCAAGGATTTTGAGCTCGTGTGCAAGGACTCTGAGCTGGTGTGCAAGGACTCTGAGCTGGAGTGCAAGGACTCTGAGCTGGAGTGGAAGGACTCTGAGCTGGAGTTCAAGGACTCTGAGCTGATGTGCAAGGACTCTGAGCTAGTGTGCAAGGACTCTGAGCTAGAGTGCAAGGACTCTGAGCTGGTGTGCAAGGACTCTGAGCTGGTGTGCAAGGACTCTGACCTGGAGTGCAAGGACTCTGACCTGGAGTGCAAGGACTCTGAGCTGGAGTGCAAGGACTCTGAGCTGGTGTGCAAGGACTCTGAGCTAGTGTGCAAGTATCTGAGCTGGAGTGCAAGGACTCTGATCTAGTGTGCAAGGACACTGCGCTGGAGTGCAAGGACGCTGAGCTGGTGTGCAATGACATAGCTGGCGTGCAAGGATAGAGCTGGTGTGCAAGGACTCTGAGCTGGAGTGCACGGACTCTGAGCTGGAGGGCAAGGACTCTGAGCTAGTGTGCAAGGATTCTGAGCTGGAGTGCAAGGACACTGAGCTGGAGTGCAAGGACACTGAGCTGGAGTGCAAGGACACTGAGCTGGAGTGCAAGGAATCTGAGCTGGAGTGCAAGGACTCTGAGCTGGAGTTCAAGGACTCTGAGCTGGTGTGCAAGGACTCTGAGCTAGTGTGCAAGGACTCTGAGCTGGAGTGAAAGGACCCTGAGCTGGAGTGCAAGGACTCTGAGCTAGTGTGCAAGGACTCTGAGCTCGTGTGCAAGGACTCTGAGCTGGAGTGAAAGGACTCTGAGCTGGAGTGCAAGGACCCTGAGCTATTGTGCAAGGACACTGCGCTGGAGTGCAAGGACACTGAGCTGGAGTGCAAGGACGCTGAGCTGGTTTGCAAGGACAGAGCTGGTGTGCAAGGACAGAGCTGGTGTGCAAGGACTCTGAGCTGGAGTGCACGGACTCTGAGCTGGAGGGCAAGGACTCTGAGCTAATGTGCAAGGATTCTGAGCTGGAGTGCAAGGACACTGAACTGGAGTGCAAGAACTCTGAGCTGGTGTGCAAGGACTCTGAGCTAGGATGCAAGGACTCTGAGCTAGTGTGCAATGACTCTGAGCTAGTGTGCAAGGACACTGAGCTGGAGTGCAAGGTCTCTGAGCTGGATTGCAAGGACAGAGCTGGTGTGCAAGGACTCTGAGCTGGAGTGCAAGGACTCTGAGCTGGAGTGCAAGGACTCTCAGCTAGTGTGCAAGGACACTGTGCTGGAGTGCAAGGACTCTGAGCTGGTGTGCAAGGACTCTGAGCTGGAGTGCACGGACTCTGAGCTGGAGTGCAAGGACTCTGAGCTGGTGTGCATGGACTCTGAGCTAGATTGCAAGGATTCTGAGCTGGAGTGCAAGGACTCTGAGCTAGTGTGCAAGGAATCTAATCTGGAGTTCAAGGACTCTGAGCTAGTGTGCAAGGACACTGAGCTGGGGTGCAAGGACTCTGAGCCAGAGTGCAAGGACTCTGAGCTGGTGTGCAAGGACACTGAGCTGGAGTGCAACATAAGAACATAAGAACATAAGAAATAGGAGCATGAGTAGGCCAATCGACTCCTCGAGCCTGCTCCGCCATTCAATATGATCATGGCTGATCTGATCCTAACTGCCAATCTACTATCACAGAACCATCTCCTGAATCTAACAGAATTAGACACACGAAATAGCATCAGGATCAGGCTACACGGCCCCTGGGCCCGCTTCGGTAACCACAGGGCCATGTCCGATCCGAACCTGGACTCATGTCCAAATTCCTGCCCACTCCCCGTAACCCTTAATTCCCTTTACTTCTCGGAATCTGTCTATTTCTGTTTTAAATTTATGTAATGATGTAGCTACTACAGCTTTTTGGGGCAGCATATTCCATGGACCTACCACCCTCTGAGTGAAGTAGTTCCTCCTCATCTCAGTTTTGAAAGAGCAGCCCCTTATTCTAAGACTATGCCCCCTAGTTCTAGTTTCACCCATCATCGGGAACATCCTCCCCGCACCCACCCGATCCAACCCCTTCACAATCTTATATGTTTCAACAAGATCGCCTCTCATTCTTCTGAACTCCAATGAGTAGAGTCCCAATCTACTCAGCCTCTCCTCATATGTCCATCCCCTCATCCCCGGGATTAACCGAGTGAACCTTCTTTTTACTGACTCGAGAGCAAGGATGTCTTTTCTTAAGTATGGACACCAAAACTGTATGCAGTATTCCAGGTGCGGTCTCACCAATACCTTGTACAACTGAAGCAATACCTCCCTATTTTTATATTCTATCCCCCTAGCAATGAAAGCCAACATTCCATTGGCCTTCTTAATCACTTGCTGCACCTGCATACTAACCTTTTGAGTTTCGTGCACCAGGATGCCCAGATCCCTTTGTACTTCAGTACTTTCCAGTTTCTTGCCATTAAGATAATAACTTGCTCTCCGATTTTTCCTGCCAAAGTGCATAACCTCACACTTTCCAGTATTGTATTCCATCTGCCAAATCTCTGCCCACTTAATTAGCCTGTCTATGTCCCCTTGCAGGTTTTTTATGTCCTCCTCACTCACTACTTTCCCTCCCATCTTAGTATCATCTGCAAACTTTGATATGTTACACTCGGTCCCCTCCTCCAAATCGTTAATATAGATTGTAAAGAGTTGGGGACCCAGCACTGACCCCTGCGGAACACCACTAGTTACTGATTGCCAGTCTGAGAATGAACCATTTATCCCAACTCTCTGCCTTCTGTTAGATAGCCAATCCTCTATCCATGCCAGAATATTACCCCCAATCCCGTGTTTTTTTATCTTAAGCAATAATCTTTTGTGTGGCACCTTGTCAAATGCCTTTTGGAAGTCTAAATACACTACGTCCACTGGTTCCCCTTTATCCACCCTATATGTTACTTCCTCAAAGAACTCCAGCAAATTTGTCAAACATGACTTCCCCTTCATAAAACCATGCTGACTTTGTCCTATTAAATTATGATTATCCAAATGTCCTGTAACTGTCTCCTTAATAATGGACTCCTAAATTTTACCTACCACAGATGTTAGGCTAACCGGTCTATAGTTTCCAGCCTTCTGTCTACTGCCCTTTTTAAATAAGGGTGTTACATTAGCAGTTTTCCAGCCTGCCGGGACCTTTGCTGAGTCCAGGGAGTTTTGGAAAATTATTACCAATGCATCCACAATCCCTACCGCCACTTCCCTCAAGACCCTAGGATGTAAGCCATCAGGTCCAGGTGATTTATCCGCCTTGAGTCCCATTATTTTACCGAGTATCACTTCCTTAGTGATTTTGATCGTGTTTAGCTCCTCCCCCCCATAGCCCCCTGTTTGTCCAGTGTTGGGATATTCTTAGTGTCCTCTACTGTAAAGACTGATACAAAATATTCATTCAGTGTTTTTGCCATCTCCATATTTCCCACCATTAATTTCCCGGTCCCATCCTCTCAGGGACCAACATTAACTTTAGCCACCCTTTTTCTTTTTATATAACTATAAAAACTCTTACTGTTTTTATATTTTTTGCTAATTTACTTTCATAATTTATCTTCCCTTTCTTAATCAATCTTTTTGTTATTTTTTGCTGTCTTTTAAAGTTTTCCCTATCCTCTATCCTCCCACTCGATTTGGCTACCTTATATGCCCTGGTTTTTAGTCGAATACTGTCCTTAATTTCTTTACTTAGCCACGGATGGCTGTCTTTTCTTTTACACCCTTTTCTTCTCAGTGGAATATATATTTTTTGGAAGTTGTAAAATAACTCCTTAAATGTACACCACTAATCATGTATCGTCTTACCCTTTAATCTATTTTCCCAATCCACTCTACTCAATTCCGCTCTCATACCTTCATAGTCTCCTTTATTCAAGCTTAGCACAATTGTTTGAGATCCAACCTTCTCACCCTTTAATTGAATATGGAATTCAACCATGTTATGGTCACTCATTCCAAGGGGATCCTTTACTAGGACATTTTTAATTAATCTTGTCTCGTTACACAGGACCAGATCTAAGGTTGCTTGCCCCCTGGTCGGTTCAGTTACATACTGCTCAAGAAACCCATCCCTAATACACTCAATGAACTCATCCTCAAGGCAGCCCTGCCCAATTTGATTTGTCCAATTAATATGATAGTTAAAATCCCCCATAATTATAGATGTTCCCTTATTACAAGCCTCAACTATTTCCTGATTGATACTCCGTCCAACAGAGTTGAAACTGTTCGGAGGCCTATAGACTACGCCCACTGGTGTTTTTTTCCCCTTATTATTCCTTACCTCCACCCAAACTGTTTCATTATCCTGATCTTTTGACCCAATATCATTTCTCTGTATTAAAGTGATTCCTTCCTTTATTAACATAGCCACCCCACCTCCCCTTCCTTCCTGCCTGTCCTTCCTGATCGTTAAATAACCTGGTATGTTTAATTCCCAGGCATTGTCACCCTGCAGCCATGTTTCTGTAATGGCCACAAGATCATACCCATATGTAGTTATTTATGCCATTAACTCGTCTATTTTGTTACGAATGCTACGTGCATTCAGATAGAGAACTTTCAAATATGTTTTGCGACACTTAGTTCCTGCTTTTGCCCTTTTTATTACTTTACCTTTTACTCCATACCTTCTACCCCTTCCTGACACGCTCTGGTTTTTAATTTCCCCACTGCTACCTAAGTCTATGACCTTCTCTGTTGTCATTTTTATTATTTGCTCTCTAGGAACCTCCCCCCCACTAGTTAGTTTAAAGCCCTCTCTACAGCCCTAGTTATATGATCCACCAGGACTCTAGTCCCAGCACTGGCCAACTGAAGCCCATCCCAACGGAACAGCTCCCTCCTGCCCCAGTACTGGTGCCAGTGTCCCAGGAAGCAAAACCCATTTCTCCCACACCAGTCTTTGAGCTACGCATTTAACTCTCTAATTTTATTTGTCCTAGCCAAATTCGCTCGTGGCTCAGGTAAGAATCCAGAGATTATTACCCTTGAGGTTCTGTTTTTTAATTTGACCCCTAGCTGCTCATACTCCTTTAACAGAACCGGCTTCCTAGTCCTATCTACATCGTTTGTACCAACATGGACCATAACAACTGGATCCACCCCCTCCCACTGCAAGTTTCTTTCCAGCCCAGAGGAGATGTCCTTAACCCTGGCAACACAGCCTTCGGGACTCTCACTCTTGTCTGCAGAGAACTCTATCTATCCCCCTAACAATACTATCCCCTACCACTACAACATTTCTATTTACTCCCCCCTCTTGAATGGCCCCCCGTTCCACGGTGCTGTGGCCAGGTTGCTCATATTCACTGCAGTCCCTGCTCCTGTCCCCACAGGGAGTAAAAACCTCGAACCTGTTGGACAAGAGCAAGGGCTGCGGCTCCTCCAGCTCTACCTCCTGGATCCCCGTACCTGCCTCACTCGTAGTCACACCGTCCTGTCCCTGACCATGGGCTACATCTGAATTAATTAACTTCATAGGTGTGACCACCTCCTGATACACAGAGTCCAGGTACTTCTCCCCCTCCCTGATGTGTCGCAGTGTCTGAAGCTCATACTCCAGCTCATCAACACGGAGCTGGAGTTCCTGTAGCAGCAGACACTTGTCACAGATGTAATCACCGTGAGCCTCAATGGGGTTCACCGGCTCCAACATCTCGCAACAGTAACACATCACCTGCTCCATTCTATGTAATTAATTAAATTTTTTATTGTTAGTTATGGACACCCTCTGCCCGATTTTAGATGCTAGTATCACCTTTTATTAATTGGATTTAAATTAAATCAATCCCTCTAGTTACACCAGGTAAATGATTTACCAACAGTCACTCTGCACCAGAAAGGCCTTATTAACTACAACCCACAGAGTTAAAGTTTGAAAAGAGTACCTAACACCCCACTTACCCTAACTCACGCTTCCCCAAACTCACAGCACTCTTTGATGACTCGCACTCAGTGCTTGCTCGCACTAGGACTGGTCCTTTTATACTGTTTGTTTGTTTACAGCCAAATGAGTCACCCCTGCTGATTGGTTAAAAAACTGGTTTCCACTGCCTGCTGTGCCAATTTACTCCTACTGCAGTGTAACCTTGTTTTAATCTTCTTAAACCAACAGAATCTCAAATATTTAATTTTTCCCTTTACTTAAACTGCTTAAGCAATCTTATCAAGAATGATTTAAAGATAAATAACAATTTAAGTACTCTCACACTTACCCAAACTCACAGCACTCTTTGATGACTCGCACTCAGTGCTTGCTCGCACTAGGACTGGTCCTTTTATACTGTTTGTTTGTTTACAGCCAAATGAGTCACCCCTGCTGATTGGTTAAAAAACTGGTTTCCACTGCCTGCTGTGCCAATTTACTCCTACTGCAGTGTAACCTTGTTTTACTCTTCTTAAACCAACAGAATCCCAAATATTTAACTTTTCCCCTTTATTAAACTGCTTAAGCAATCTTATCAAGAATGATTTAAAGAGAAATAACAATTTAAGTACTCTCACACTTACCCAAACTCACAGCACGCTTTGATGACTCGCACTCAGTGCTTGCTCGCACTAGGACTGGTCTTTTTATACTGTTTGTTTGTTTACAGCCAAATGAGTCACCCCTGCTGATTGGTTAGAAAACTGGTTTCCGCTGCCTGCTGTGCCAATTTACTCCTACTGCAGTGTAACCTTGTTTTAATCTTCTTAAACCAACAGAATCTCAAATATTTAATTTTTCCCTTTACTTAAACTGCTTAAGCAATCTTATCAAGAATGATTTAAAGATAAATAACAATTTAAGAACTCTCACACTTACCCAAACTCACAGCACGCTTTGATGACTCGCACTCTGATCTGGAGTGCAAGGACAGTGCAGGTGTGCAAGGACTTTGAGTTGGAGTGCAAGGACTCTGAGCTGGAGTGCAAGAACTTTGAGCTAGTGTGCAAGGACTATGAGCTGGTGTGCAAGGACACTGAGCTGGAGTGCAAGGACTCTGAGCTGGAGTGCCAGGACTCTGAGCGGAAGTTCAAGGACTCAGAGCTGGAGTGCAAGGACTCTGAGCTGGTGTGCAAGGACTCTGAGCTAGGATGCATGGACTTGGAGCTAGTGTGCAAGGACTCTGAGGTGGAGTGCAAGGACACTGAGCTGGAGTGAAAAGAATCTGAGCTGGTGTGCAAGGACTTTGAGCTGGAGTGCAAGGACACTGAGCTGGATTGCAAGGTGTGGTAAACCACTTTTATCGTTCACTATCGTTACACTATAGTTATCACTGTTATATCATTACTCTATGGTTATCACTGTTCACACTGTTGTATCACTATACGAGGTCGCCTCTTGTCACGCTGCTATACCTGGGCTGACCACTGCTGACTCCGCCCATGACTCCACCTACCTGCCCAGGTATAAAGGTAGTCGACTGGCTGGCATTCCTCCTTGTTGTATCCGATCACCCACGAGGGTGGGCTCTGTTATTTAGCCAATAAAAACCTATAGTTACTTCCTTAACTCGTCGCTTTTCATTGGATGAATTGATAGGTATATCAATTTTATTGGCTAAATTTTAAAATGTCGACAACTGAGCAGTCAAACGACCAGCCAAGCGACCAGCCAGATGCCCAGCTACAACAGCCACCGCAGCCGGCCTGGCTGCGAGCCCTCAGACCACCGTACCTGGATCTAAACCCACAGGCAGCAAACTCAGCCCTCGACTTCGAACACTGGCTGAGCTGCTTCGAAGCCTACCTGGGAGAATCCGGCGTGCCTCAGAAATCCATGCTAAGAGTTCTGAACGCCCAAGTGAGCCCTAAAGTATTCGCACTCATCCGGGACCTTAAAACATACGAGGACGCCATCAACCAGCTGAAAAGACAGTGCCAAACCCCGGTAAATTCCATGTATGCCAGGCACCTCCTAAGATCCCGCCCGCAACAGCCAGGAGAGCCCGTGGAGGAATTTTTACGGGTGCTACAAGCACTCAGCAGAGACTGTAACTTTAAAGCGGTAACGGCGGCAGAAAATACTGAAGACAATGTCCGCGATGCCTTCGTGAAAGGCCTGCGGTCCGACTACTCACGGCAAAGACTACTGGAAGCAAGGGACCTCGACCTGGACAAAGCTGCAGCCCTCGCTCTCTCTCTAGAGGTGGCCCATCAGGACCTCGAGGCATACTCAAGGTACTGTAACTCGCGACCCTGGGACTTGGGACCGACCCCGGCCGCGATACCCCCCGAGCAAACCCCCTGGGACCTACCTCAGCGTCGGCGTCCCGGACCCAATCGAGACTGCCACCCCCGGTACCGGCTCCGACATCGGACCCCCGCGATCGGGCCGCCGGCTGCTTCTTCTGCGGCCAGGCGAAACACCCGAGGTCGCGCTGCCCAGCCAGGAACTCTACCTGCTCAAACTGCAGGAAGAAAGGCCACTTCGCTAAGGCCTGCAGGGGTGGATCATCAGAGGCCAGCAGTGCCTCATGCGAGCTGTGGGGGCGGCCATCTTCCTTCAAGGCAACAGAGGCCAGCATCCCCACATGTGAGTCATGGGGGCGGCCATCTTTGATACAGGCAACCGACACCAGCAGTGCCTCATGTGAGTTATGGGGGCAGCCATCTTCTCCACCATTTTGTCCAACGTCGTGGGAGACGCCATTTTACCCACCACGCCCGACCGCCACCGTGCCTCTAGACCCGACTACCGCCTCAACCGCAGACTACAACAACTCGCTCAGCTATACACTAGCCTCCGTCACACTGGATCAGGCCCGCCCGCATCACCTGTCCAAGTCGATGATGGACATCAAAGTAAACGGCCACGCCACGACCTGCCTGTTCGACAGCGGAAGCACGGAGAGCTTCATCCACCCAGACACGGTGAGCCACTACTCCCTCCCTGTCCTGCCAACGCGCAACCGGATCTCGATGGCATCGAGGTCACACGCCACAGACATCAGCGGCTACTGTGTTGTGACCCTGTCGGTTAAGGGTACGGAGTATAAAAATTTTAAACTCCTCGTCCTGCCCCAGCTATGCGCTGCCGTCCTACTAGGCCTAGACTTCCAATCCCACCTCCAAAGCGTCACGCTAGCATACGGCGGACCCCTCCCCCCACTCACAGTCGACAACCAGCAGATTTTAAACCGCCCACCGCGTAACACCTGCGGCCTATCCACCCTCAAGGTCCCGCCACCTTCCCTGTTCGCTAACCTCACACCCGACTGCAAACCCGTCGCTACCAAGAGCAGACGGTACAGCGCCGGGGACAGAGCTTTCATTAGCTCTGAGGTGCAGCGTCTCCTGAAGGAGGGCATCATCGAGGGGAGCACCAGCCCCTGGCGTGCCCAGGTCGTGGTCGTTAAGACCGGCAATAAAAACCGCCTGGTCATCGACTACAGCCAGACCATAAACAGGTACACCCAGCTGGACGCATACCCCCTTCCCCGCATATCTGATATGGTCAATCAGATTGCGCAGTACCGGGTATTCTCCACCATCGACCTTAAGTCGGCCTATCACCAACTCCCTATCCGCCCTGAGGACCGCCAGTATACAGCCTTCGAGGCGAACGGCTACCTCTACCACTTCCTTAGGGTTCCCTTCGGCGTCACCAACGGGGTTTCGGTCTTCCAAACGGAGATGGACCGGATGGTTGACCAGAACGGGCTGCACGCCACGTTCCCCTATCTAGATAACGTCACCATCTGCGGCCGCGACCGGCAGGACCACGATGTTAATCTGGAGAGATTCCTCCGTACGGCCCAATGGCTGAACCTCACCTACAATAAGGATAAATGTGTGTTTAACACCTCGCGCCTTGCCATCTTCGGCTGTGTAGTAGAGAACGGAGTCATCGGCCCCGACCCCGAAAGAATGCGCCCCCTCATGGAGCTACCCCTCCCCCACTGTCCAAAGGCACTGAAGAGAACCCTATGCCCAATGGGTGCCCAATTATGCGGACAAAGCCAGACCCCTCATGAAGTCCACATCCTTCCCCCTTACGGAGGAAGCGTGCGCAGCCTTCTCCCTCATTAAGGGAGACATTGCCAAGGCCACAATGCACGCAGTGGATGAGTCCACCCCCTTCCAAGTCGAGAGCGATGCATCCGACTTTGCCCTAGCCGCCACCCTTAGCCAGGAGGGGAGACCGGTGGCCTTTATCTCAAGGACCCTACAGGGCCCTGAGATCCGACACTCGTCGGTCGAGAAGGAGGCCCAGGCGATTGTGGAGGCGGTACGACGCTGGAGGCACTACCTGGCAGGCAAACGATTTACCCTCCTTACCGACCAACGTTCGGTTGCTTTTATGTTTAATAACAAGCTGAGGGGCAAAATCAAGAATGACAAGATCTTGAGGTGGAGAATCGAGCTCTCCACCTATGATTATGGTATCTTGTACCGGCCAGGTAAGCTGAACGAACCCCCCGATGCTCTGTCACGAATTACATGCGCCAGCGCGCAAAGTGATAGACTTCAGACCCTCCACAATGACCTCTGCCACCCCGGGGTCACCAGACTTTACCACTTCATTAAGGCCCGCAACCTGCCCGACTCCATCGAGGAGGTCAGGACCATGACCAGGAACTGCCAGACCTGTGCCGAGTGCAAACCGCACTTCTTTAGGCCGGACAGAGCAAGCCTGATCAAGGCCACCCGCCCCTTCGAGCGCCTGAGCATCGACTTTAAGGGGCCCCTCCCGTCCTCTGACCGTAATGTGTACTTCCTCAACATTGTTGATGAGTACTCCCGTTTCCCCTTTGCCTTCCCCTGCCCAGACATGACCAGTACCACGGTCATTAAATGCCTGAACGACCTCTTCGCCTTGTTCAGGTTCCCAAACTATATACATAGTGACCGGGGCTCCTCCTTCATGAGCGAGGAACTCCGTCAGTTCCTACTAGCGAGAGGTATTGCTGCAAGCAGGACCACCAGCTACAACCCCCGAGGGAACGGCCAGGTGGAAAGAGAGAACGCGACGGTATGGAAGGCCGTCCTCTTAGCCTTAAAGTCTAAGGGCCTCCCAACCTCCCGCTGGCAGGAAGTCCTCCCGGCAGCGCTGCATTCCACCCGGTCACTACTTTGCACTGCCATCAACGCCACCCCCCATGAACGAATGTTTGCTTTCCCCAGGAAGTCGACTACGGGAACCACGCTACCAACCTGGCTGACCTCTCCGGGGCCCGTCTTGCTGCGAAAGCACGTGAGGGCCCATAAAACGGACCCCCTGGTCGAGAGGGTGGACCTCCTGCACGCCAACCCCCAGTACGCCTATGTGGCATACACAGACGGGCGGGAGGACACAGTCTCCTTACGAGACCTCGCACCCTCGGGCACTCCGGAGACACCACCTTCACCCCCCCCACCACCCCCCCAATTCCAGCCCAGGTAGACGGCATGCCGGAACCCCACGAGCCTTCGCTGACCACGCAGACACCAGCATTAACACCGGATAATGCAACACCGCTGCTGCGATGATCAGAAAGGCTTACGAGGCCTCCGGACAGACTGACATACCAGAACTGGTAGTACACTTCACCCCGCCGGACTCAAATCTAAACAAGGGGTGAATGTGGTAAACCACTTTTATCGTTCACTATCGTTACACTATAGTTATCACTGTTATATCGTTACTCTATGGTTATCACTGTTCACACTGTTGTATCACTATACGAGGTCGCCTCTTGTCACGCTGCTATACCTGGGCTGACAACTGCTGAATCCGCCCATGACTCCACCTACCTGCCCAGGTATAAAGGTAGTCGACTGGCTGGCATTCCTCCTTCTTGTATCCGATCACCCACGAGGGTGGGCTCTGTTATTTAGCCAATAAAAACCTATAGTTACTTTCTTAACTCATCGCTTTTCATTGGATGAATTGATAGGTATATCACAAGGACACTGAGCTGGAGTGCAAGGACTCTGAGCTAGAGTGTAAGGACTTTGAGCTAGTGTGCAAGGATTCTGAGCTGGATTTCAAGGACTTTGAGCTGGAGTGCAAGGAATCTGAGCTAGAGTGCAAGGACTTAGAGCTAGTGTGCAAGGACTGTGAGCTATTGTGCAAGGACACTTAGCTAGAGTGCAACGACTCTGAGCTAGTATGCAAGGACTCTGAGCTGGAGTGCAAGGACAGTGAGCTGGATTGCAAGGATTCTGAGCTGGTGTGCAAGGACTCTGAGCTGGTGTGCAAGGACTCTGAGCTAGGATGCAAGGATTTGGAGCTAATGTGCAAGGACTCTGAGCTGAAGGGCAAGGACACTGAGCTGCAGTGCAAGAAATCTGAGCTGGATTGCAAGGACTCTGAGCTGGAGTGCATGGAATCTGAGCTAGAGTGCAAGGACTCTGAGCTGGAGTGCAAGGACTCTGAGCTGGAGTGCAAGGAATCTGAGCTAGAGTGCAAGGAATCTTAGCTAGAGTGCAAGGACTCTGAGCTAGTATGCAAGGACTCTGAGCTAGTGTGCAAGGACTCTGAGCTGGAGTGCAAGGACTCTGAGCTGGAGTGCAAGGAATCTGAGCTAGAGTGCAAGGAATATAAGCTAGAGTGCAAGGACTCTGAGCTATTGTGCAAGGACTCTTAGCTAAAGTGCAAGGACTCTGAGCTAGTATGCAAGGACGCTGAGCTAGTGTGCAAGGACTCTGAGCTGGAGTGCAAGGACTCTGAGCTGGCGTGCAAGGAATCTGAGCTAGAGTGCAAGGAATCAGAGCTAGTGTGCAAGGACTCTGAGCTAGTATGCAAGGACTCTGAGCTAATGTTCAATGACACTGAGCTGGAGTGCAAGGACTCTGAGCTGGATTGCGAGGACTCAGAAATTGTGTGCAAGGGCTCTGAGCTGGAGTGCAATGACTCAGAGCCGAAGTGCAAGGACACTGAGCTGGAGTGCAATGACACTGAGCTGGAGTATAAGGAATCTGAGCTGGATTGCAAGGACTCTGAGCTGGAGTGCAAGGACTCTGAGCTAGTGTGCAAGGACTCTGAGCTGGATTGCAAGGACTCTGAGCTAGTATGCAAGGACACTGAGCTGGAGTGCAAGGACGCTGTGCTGGAGTGCAAGGACTCTGTGCTGGAGTGCTAGGACTCTGAGCTGGAGTGCAAGGATTCTGGGCCGGAGTGCAAGGACACTGAGCTGGAGTGCAAGGATTCTGGGCTGGAGTGCAAGGACACTGAGCTGGAGTGTAAAGACACTGAGATGGACTGCAAGGACTCTGAGCCAGAGTTCAAGGACTCTGAGTCAGTGTGCAAGTATTCTGAGCTGGAGTGCAAGGACTCTGAGCTAGGATGCAAGGACTCTGAGCTGGAGTGCAAGGAATCTGATCTAGTGTGCAAGGATTCTGAGCTGGAGTGCAAGGACTCTGAGCTAGGATGCAAGGACTCTGAGCTGGAGTGCAAGGAATCTGATCTAGTGTGCAAGGATTCTGAGCTGGAGTGCAAGGACTCTGAGCTAGGATGCAAGGACTCTGAGCTAGTGTGCAAGAACTCTGAGCTGGAGTGCAAGGACTCTGGGCTAGTGTGCAAGGACTCTGAGCAGTTGTGCAAGGACTCTGAGCTGGAGTGCAAGGAATCTGAGCTAGAGTGCAAGGAATCTTAGCTAGAGTGCAAGGACTCTGAGCTAGTATGCAAGGACTCTGAGCTAGTGTGCAAGGACTCTGAGCTGGAGTGCAAGGACTCTGAGCTGGAGTGCAAGGAATCTGAGCTAGAGTGCAAGGAATATAAGCTAGAGTGCAAGGACTCTGAGCTATTGTGCAAGGACTCTTAGCTAGAGTGCAAGGACTCTGAGCTAGTATGCAAGGACGCTGAGCTAGTGTGCAAGGACTCTGAGCTGGAGTGCAAGGACTCTGAGCTGGCGTGCAAGGAATCTGAGCTAGAGTGCAAGGAATCAGAGCTAGTGTGCAAGGACTCTGAGCTAGTATGCAAGGACTCTGAGCTAGTGTGCAAGGACTCTGAGCTGGAGTGCAAGGACTCTGAGCTGGCGTGCAAGGAATCTGAGCTAGAGTGCAAGGAATCAGAGCTAGTGTGCAAGGACTCTGAGCTAGTATGCAAGGACTCTGAGCTAATGTTCAAGGACACTGAGCTGGAGTGCAAGGACTCTGAGCTGGATTGCGAGGACTCAGAAATTGTGTGCAAGGGCTCTGAGCTGGAGTGCAATGACTCAGAGCCGAAGTGCAAGGACACTGAGCTGGAGTGCAATGACACTGAGCTGGAGTATAAGGAATCTGAGCTGGATTGCAAGGACTCTGAGCTGGAGTGCAAGGACTCTGAGCTAGTGTGCAAGGACTCTGAGCTGGATTGCAAGGACTCTGAGCTAGTATGCAAGGACACTGAGCTGGAGTGCAAGGACGCTGTGCTGGAGTGCAAGGACTCTGTGCTGGAGTGCTAGGACTCTGAGCTGGAGTGCAAGGATTCTGGGCCGGAGTGCAAGGACACTGAGCTGGAGTGCAAGGATTCTGGGCTGGAGTGCAAGGACACTGAGCTGGAGTGTAAAGACACTGAGATGGACTGCAAGGACTCTGAGCCAGAGTTCAAGGACTCTGAGTCAGTGTGCAAGTATTCTGAGCTGGAGTGCAAGGACTCTGAGCTAGGATGCAAGGACTCTGAGCTGGAGTGCAAGGAATCTGATCTAGTGTGCAAGGATTCTGAGCTGGAGTGCAAGGACTCTGAGCTAGGATGCAAGAACTCTGAGCTGGAGTGCAAGGAATCTGATCTAGTGTGCAAGGATTCTGAGCTGGAGTGCAAGGACTCTGAGCTAGGATGCAAGGACTCTGAGCTAGTGTGCAAGAACTCTGAGCTGGAGTGCAAGGACTCTGGGCTAGTGTGCAAGGACTCTGAGCAGTTGTGCAAGGACTCTGAGCTGGAGTGCAAGGAATCTGAGCTAGAGTGCAAGGAATCTTAGCTAGAGTGCAAGGACTCTGAGCTAGTATGCAAGGACTCTGAGCTAGTGTGCAAGGACTCTGAGCTGGAGTGCAAGGACTCTGAGCTGGAGTGCAAGGAATCTGAGCTAGAGTGCAAGGAATATAAGCTAGAGTGCAAGGACTCTGAGCTATTGTGCAAGGACTCTTAGCTAGAGTGCAAGGACTCTGAGCTAGTATGCAAGGACGCTGAGCTAGTGTGCAAGGACTCTGAGCTGGAGTGCAAGGACTCTGAGCTGGCGTGCAAGGAATCTGAGCTAGAGTGCAAGGAATCAGAGCTAGTGTGCAAGGACTCTGAGCTAGTATGCAAGGACTCTGAGCTAATGTTCAAGGACACTGAGCTGGAGTGCAAGGACTCTGAGCTGGATTGCGAGGACTCAGAAATTGTGTGCAAGGGCTCTGAGCTGGAGTGCAATGACTCAGAGCCGAAGTGCAAGGACACTGAGCTGGAGTGCAATGACACTGAGCTGGAGTATAAGGAATCTGAGCTGGATTGCAAGGACTCTGAGCTGGAGTGCAAGGACTCTGAGCTAGTGTGCAAGGACTCTGAGCTGGATTGCAAGGACTCTGAGCTAGTATGCAAGGACACTGAGCTGGAGTGCAAGGACGCTGTGCTGGAGTGCAAGGACTCTGTGCTGGAGTGCTAGGACTCTGAGCTGGAGTGCAAGGATTCTGGGCCGGAGTGCAAGGACACTGGGCTGGAGTGCAAGGATTCTGGGCTGGAGTGCAAGGACACTGAGCTGGAGTGTAAAGACACTGAGATGGACTGCAAGGACTCTGAGCCAGAGTTCAAGGACTCTGAGTCAGTGTGCAAGTATTCTGAGCTGGAGTGCAAGGACTCTGAGCTAGGATGCAAGGACTCTGAGATGGAGTGCAAGGAATCTGATCTAGTGTGCAAGGATTCTGAGCTGGAGTGCAAGGACTCTGAGCTAGGATGCAAGGACTCTGAGCTGGAGTGCAAGGAATCTGATCTAGTGTGCAAGGATTCTGAGCTGGAGTGCAAGGACTCTGAGCTAGGATGCAAGGACTCTGAGCTAGTGTGCAAGAACTCTGAGCTGGAGTGCAAGGACTCTGGGCTAGTGTGCAAGGACTCTGAGCAGTTGTGCAAGGACTCTGAGCTGTTGTGCAAGGACACTGAGCTGGAGTGCAAGGATGGTGAGCTGGTGTGCAAGGTTTCTGAGCTGGTCTGCAAGGACTCCGAGCTAGGATACAAGGGCTCTGAGCTAGTGTGCAAGGAATCTGAGCTAGAGTGCAAGGACTCAGAGCTAGTGTGCAAGGACTGTGAGCTATTGTGCAAGGACTCTTAGCTAGAGTGCAAGGACTCTGAGCTAGTATGCAAGGACTCTGAGCTAGTGTGCAAGGACTGTGAGCTGGAGTGCAAGGTCTCTGAACTGGAGTGCAAGGACAGATTATGTGTGCAAGGACTCTGAGCTGGCGTGCAAGGACTTTGAGCTGGTGTGCAAGCACTCTCAGCTGGAGTGCAAGGAATCTGATCTGGAGTGCAAGGACTCTGAGCTGGAGTACAAGGACAGTGAGCTGGATTGCAAGGACTCCGAGCTGGAGTGCAAGGATTCTGAGCTAGGATGCAAGGACTTGGAGCTAGTGTGCAAGGACTCTGAGCTGGATTGCAAGGACTCTGAGCTAGGATGCAAGGACTCTGAGCTAGTGTGCAAGAACTCTGAGCTGGAGTGCAAGGGCTCTGGGCTGGTGTGCAAGCACTCTCAGCTGGAGTGCAAGGACTCTGATCTGGAGTGCAAGAACTCTGAGCTGGAGTGCAAGGACAGTGAGCTGTTATGCAAGGACTCTGAGCTGGTGTGCAAGGATTCTGAGCTAGGATGCAAGGACGTGGAGCTAGTGTGCAAGGACTCTGAGCTGAAGGGCAAGGACACTGAGCTGCAGTGCAAGAAATCTGAGCTGGATTGCAAGGACTCTGAGCTGGAGTGCATGGAATCTGAGCTAGAGTGCAAGGACTCTGAGCTGGTGTGCAAAGACTCTGAGCTGGTGTGCAAGGACTCTGAGCGGAAGTTCAAGGACTCAGAGCTGGAGTGCAAGGACTCTGAGCTGGTGTGCAAGGACTCTGAGCTAGGATGCATGGACTTGGAGCTAGTGTGCAAGGACTCTGAGGTGGAGTGCAAGGACACTGAGCTGGAGTGAAAAGAATCTGAGCTGGTGTGTAAGGACTTTGAGCTGGAGTGCAAGGACACTGAGCTGGATTGCAAGGTGTGGTAAACCACTTTTATCGTTCACTATCGTTACACTATAGTTATCACTGTTATATCATTACTCTATGGTTATCACTGTTCACACTGTTGTATCACTATACGAGGTCGCCTCTTGTCACGCTGCTATACCTGGGCTGACCACTGCTGACTCCGCCCATGACTCCACCTACCTGCCCAGGTATAAAGGTAGTCGACTGGCTGGCATTCCTCCTTGTTGTATCCGATCACCCACGAGGGTGGGCTCTGTTATTTAGCCAATAAAAACCTATAGTTACTTCCTTAACTCGTCGCTTTTCATTGGATGAATTGATAGGTATATCAATTTTATTGGCTAAATTTTAAAATGTCGACAACTGAGCAGTCAAACGACCAGCCAAGCGACCAGCCAGATGCCCAGCTACAACAGCCACCGCAGCCGGCCTGGCTGCGAGCCCTCAGACCACCGTACCTGGATCTAAACCCACAGGCAGCAAACTCAGCCCTCGACTTCGAACACTGGCTGAGCTGCTTCGAAGCCTACCTGGGAGAATCCGGCGTGCCTCAGAAATCCATGCTAAGAGTTCTGAACGCCCAAGTGAGCCCTAAAGTATTCGCACTCATCCGGGACCTTAAAACATACGAGGACGCCATCAACCAGCTGAAAAGACAGTGCCAAACCCCGGTAAATTCCATGTATGCCAGGCACCTCCTAAGATCCCGCCCGCAACAGCCAGGAGAGCCCGTGGAGGAATTTTTACGGGTGCTACAAGCACTCAGCAGAGACTGTAACTTTAAAGCGGTAACGGCGGCAGAAAATACTGAAGACAATGTCCGCGATGCCTTCGTGAAAGGCCTGCGGTCCGACTACTCACGGCAAAGACTACTGGAAGCAAGGGACCTCGACCTGGACAAAGCTGCAGCCCTCGCTCTCTCTTTAGAGGTGGCCCATCAGGACCTCGAGGCATACTCAAGGTACTGTAACTCGCGACCCTGGGACTTGGGACCGACCCCGGCCGCGATACCCCCCGCAGCAAACCCCCTGGGACCTACCTCAGCGTCGGCGTCCCGGACCCAATCGAGACTGCCACCCCCGGTACCGGCTCCGACATCGGACCCCCGCGATCGGGCCGCCGGCTGCTTCTTCTGCGGCCAGGCGAAACACCCGAGGTCGCGCTGCCCAGCCAGGAACTCTACCTGCTCAAACTGCAGGAAGAAAGGCCACTTCGCTAAGGCCTGCAGAGGTGGATCATCAGAGGCCAGCAGTGCCTCATGCGAGCTGTGGGGGCGGCCATCTTCCTTCAAGGCAACAGAGGCCAGCATCCCCACATGTGAGTCATGGGGGCGGCCATCTTTGATACAGGCAACCGACACCAGCAGTGCCTCATGTGAGTTATGGGGGCAGCCATCTTCTCCACCATTTTGTCCAACCTCGTGGGAGACGCCATTTTACCCACCACGCCCGACCGCCACCGTGCCTCTAGACCCGACTACCGCCTCAACCGCAGACTACAACAACTCGCTCAGCTATACACTAGCCTCCGTCACACTGGATCAGGCCCGCCCGCATCACCTGTCCAAGTCGATGATGGACATCAAAGTAAACGGCCACGCCACGACCTGCCTGTTCGACAGCGGAAGCACGGAGAGCTTCATCCACCCAGACACGGTGAGCCACTACTCCCTCCCTGTCCTGCCAACGCGCAACCGGATCTCGATGGCATCGAGGTCACACGCCACAGACATCAGCGGCTACTGTGTTGTGACCCTGTCGGTTAAGGGTACGGAGTATAAAAATTTTAAACTCCTCGTCCTGCCCCAGCTATGCGCTGCCGTCCTACTAGGCCTAGACTTCCAATCCCACCTCCAAAGCGTCACGCTAGCATACGGCGGACCCCTCCCCCCACTCACAGTCGACAACCAGCAGATTTTAAACCGCCCACCGCGTAACACCTGCGGCCTATCCACCCTCAAGGTCCCGCCACCTTCCCTGTTCGCTAACCTCACACCCGACTGCAAACCCGTCGCTACCAAGAGCAGACGGTACAGCGCCGGGGACAGAGCTTTCATTAGCTCTGAGGTGCAGCGTCTCCTGAAGGAGGGCATCATCGAGGGGAGCACCAGCCCCTGGCGTGCCCAGGTCGTGGTCGTTAAGACCGGCAATAAAAACCGCCTGGTCATCGACTACAGCCAGACCATAAACAGGTACACCCAGCTGGACGCATACCCCCTTCCCCGCATATCTGATATGGTCAATCAGATTGCGCAGTACCGGGTATTCTCCACCATCGACCTTAAGTCGGCCTATCACCAACTCCCTATCCGCCCTGAGGACCGCCAGTATACAGCCTTCGAGGCGAACGGCTACCTCTACCACTTCCTTAGGGTTCCCTTCGGCGTCACCAACGGGGTTTCGGTCTTCCAAACGGAGATGGACCGGATGGTTGACCAGAACGGGCTGCATGCCACGTTCCCCTATCTAGATAACGTCACCATCTGCGGCCGCGACCGGCAGGACAACGATGTTAATCTGGAGAGATTCCTCCGTACGGCCCAATGGCTGAACCTCACCTACAATAAGGATAAATGTGTGTTTAACACCTCGCGCCTTGCCATCTTCGGCTGTGTAGTAGAGAACGGAGTCATCGGCCCCGACCCCGAAAGAATGCGCCCCCTCATGGAGCTACCCCTCCCCCACTGTCCAAAGGCACTGAAGAGAACCCTATGCCCAATGGGTGCCCAATTATGCGGACAAAGCCAGACCCCTCATGAAGTCCACATCCTTCCCCCTTACGGAGGAAGCGTGCGCAGCCTTCTCCCTCATTAAGGGAGACATTGCCAAGGCCACAATGCACGCAGTGGATGAGTCCACCCCCTTCCAAGTCGAGAGCGATGCATCCGACTTTGCCCTAGCCGCCACCCTTAGCCAGGAGGGGAGACCGGTGGCCTTTATCTCAAGGACCCTACAGGGCCCTGAGATCCGACACTCGTCGGTCGAGAAGGAGGCCCAGGCGATTGTGGAGGCGGTACGACGCTGGAGGCACTACCTGGCAGGCAAACGATTTACCCTCCTTACCGACCAACGTTCGGTTGCTTTTATGTTTAATAACAAGCTGAGGGGCAAAATCAAGAATGACAAGATCTTGAGGTGGAGAATCGAGCTCTCCACCTATGATTATGGTATCTTGTACCGGCCAGGTAAGCTGAACGAACCCCCCGATGCTCTGTCACGAATTACATGCGCCAGCGCGCAAAGTGATAGACTTCAGACCCTCCACAATGACCTCTGCCACCCCGGGGTCACCAGACTTTACCACTTCATTAAGGCCCGCAACCTGCCCGACTCCATCGAGGAGGTCAGGACCATGACCAGGAACTGCCAGACCTGTGCTGAGTGCAAACCGCACTTCTTTAGGCCGGACAGAGCAAGCCTGATCAAGGCCACCCGCCCCTTCGAGCGCCTGAGCATCGACTTTAAGGGGCCCCTCCCGTCCTCTGACCGTAATGTGTACTTCCTCAACATTGTTGATGAGTACTCCCGTTTCCCCTTTGCCTTCCCCTGCCCAGACATGACCAGTACCACGGTCATTAAATGCCTGAACGACCTCTTCGCCTTGTTCAGGTTCCCAAACTATATACATAGTGACCGGGGCTCCTCCTTCATGAGCGAGGAACTCCGTCAGTTCCTACTAGCGAGAGGTATTGCTGCAAGCAGGACCACCAGCTACAACCCCCGAGGGAACGGCCAGGTGGAAAGAGAGAACGCGACGGTATGGAAGGCCGTCCTCTTAGCCTTAAAGTCTAAGGGCCTCCCAACCTCCCGCTGGCAGGAAGTCCTCCCGGCAGCGCTGCATTCCACCCGGTCACTACTTTGCACTGCCATCAACGCCACCCCCCATGAACGAATGTTTGCTTTCCCCAGGAAGTCGACTACGGGAACCACGCTACCAACCTGGCTGACCTCTCCGGGGCCCGTCTTGCTGCGAAAGCACGTGAGGGCCCATAAAATGGACCCCCTGGTCGAGAGGGTGGACCTCCTGCACGCCAACCCCCAGTACGCCTATGTGGCATACACAGACGGGCGGGAGGACACAGTCTCCTTACGAGACCTCGCACCCTCGGGCACTCCGGAGACACCACCTTCACCCCCCCCACCACCCCCCCAATTCCAGCCCAGGTAGACGGCATGCCGGAACCCCACGAGCCTTCGCTGACCACGCAGACACCAGCATTAACACCGGATAATGCAACACCGCTGCTGCGACGATCAGAAAGGCTTACGAGGCCTCCGGACAGACTGACATACCAGAACTGGTAGTACACTTCACCCCGCCGGACTCAAATCTAAACAAGGGGTGAATGTGGTAAACCACTTTTATCGTTCACTATCGTTACACTATAGTTATCACTGTTATATCGTTACTCTATGGTTATCACTGTTCACACTGTTGTATCACTATACGAGGTCGCCTCTTGTCACGCTGCTATACCTGGGCTGACAACTGCTGAATCCGCCCATGACTCCACCTACCTGCCCAGGTATAAAGGTAGTCGACTGGCTGGCATTCCTCCTTCTTGTATCCGATCACCCACGAGGGTGGGCTCTGTTATTTAGCCAATAAAAACCTATAGTTACTTTCTTAACTCATCGCTTTTCATTGGATGAATTGATAGGTATATCACAAGGACACTGAGCTGGAGTGCAAGGACTCTGAGCTAGAGTGTAAGGACTTTGAGCTAGTGTGCAAGGATTCTGAGCTGGATTTCAAGGACTTTGAGCTGGAGTGCAAGGAATCTGAGCTAGAGTGCAAGGACTTAGAGCTAGTGTGCAAGGACTGTGAGCTATTGTGCAAGGACACTTAGCTAGAGTGCAACGACTCTGAGCTAGTATGCAAGGACTCTGAGCTGGAGTGCAAGGACAGTGAGCTGGATTGCAAGGATTCTGAGCTGGTGTGCAAGGACTCTGAGCTGGTGTGCAAGGACTCTGAGCTAGGATGCAAGGATTTGGAGCTAATGTGCAAGGACTCTGAGCTGAAGGGCAAGGACACTGAGCTGCAGTGCAAGAAATCTGAGCTGGATTGCAAGGACTCTGAGCTGGAGTGCATGGAATCTGAGCTAGAGTGCAAGGACTCTGAGCTGGAGTGCAAGGACTCTGAGCTGGAGTGCAAGGAATCTGAGCTAGAGTGCAAGGAATCTTAGCTAGAGTGCAAGGACTCTGAGCTAGTATGCAAGGACTCTGAGCTAGTGTGCAAGGACTCTGAGCTGGAGTGCAAGGACTCTGAGCTGGAGTGCAAGGAATCTGAGCTAGAGTGCAAGGAATATAAGCTAGAGTGCAAGGACTCTGAGCTATTGTGCAAGGACTCTTAGCTAAAGTGCAAGGACTCTGAGCTAGTATGCAAGGACGCTGAGCTAGTGTGCAAGGACTCTGAGCTGGAGTGCAAGGACTCTGAGCTGGCGTGCAAGGAATCTGAGCTAGAGTGCAAGGAATCAGAGCTAGTGTGCAAGGACTCTGAGCTAGTATGCAAGGACTCTGAGCTAATGTTCAATGACACTGAGCTGGAGTGCAAGGACTCTGAGCTGGATTGCGAGGACTCAGAAATTGTGTGCAAGGGCTCTGAGCTGGAGTGCAATGACTCAGAGCCGAAGTGCAAGGACACTGAGCTGGAGTGCAATGACACTGAGCTGGAGTATAAGGAATCTGAGCTGGATTGCAAGGACTCTGAGCTGGAGTGCAAGGACTCTGAGCTAGTGTGCAAGGACTCTGAGCTGGATTGCAAGGACTCTGAGCTAGTATGCAAGGACACTGAGCTGGAGTGCAAGGACGCTGTGCTGGAGTGCAAGGACTCTGTGCTGGAGTGCTAGGACTCTGAGCTGGAGTGCAAGGATTCTGGGCCGGAGTGCAAGGACACTGAGCTGGAGTGCAAGGATTCTGGGCTGGAGTGCAAGGACACTGAGCTGGAGTGTAAAGACACTGAGATGGACTGCCAGGACTCTGAGCCAGAGTTCAAGGACTCTGAGTCAGTGTGCAAGTATTCTGAGCTGGAGTGCAAGGACTCTGAGCTAGGATGCAAGGACTCTGAGATGGAGTGCAAGGAATCTGATCTAGTGTGCAAGGATTCTGAGCTGGAGTGCAAGGACTCTGAGCTAGGATGCAAGGACTCTGAGCTGGAGTGCAAGGAATCTGATCTAGTGTGCAAGGATTCTGAGCTGGAGTGCAAGGACTCTGAGCTAGGATGCAAGGACTCTGAGCTAGTGTGCAAGAACTCTGAGCTGGAGTGCAAGGACTCTGGGCTAGTGTGCAAGGACTCTGAGCAGTTGTGCAAGGACTCTGAGCTGTTGTGCAAGGACACTGAGCTGGAGTGCAAGGATGGTGAGCTGGTTTGCAAGGTTTCTGAGCTGGTCTGCAAGGACTCCGAGCTAGGATACAAGGGCTCTGAGCTAGTGTGCAAGGAATCTGAGCTAGAGTGCAAGGACTCAGAGCTAGTGTGCAAGGACTGTGAGCTATTGTGCAAGGACTCTTAGCTAGAGTGCAAGGACTCTGAGCTAGTATGCAAGGACTCTGAGCTAGTGTGCAAGGACTGTGAGCTGGAGTGCAAGGTCTCTGAACTGGAGTGCAAGGACAGATTATGTGTGCAAGGACTCTGAGCTGGCGTGCAAGGACTTTGAGCTGGTGTGCAAGCACTCTCAGCTGGAGTGCAAGGAATCTGATCTGGAGTGCAAGGACTCTGAGCTGGAGTACAAGGACAGTGAGCTGGATTGCAAGGACTCCGAGCTGGAGTGCAAGGATTCTGAGCTAGGATGCAAGGACTTGGAGCTAGTGTGCAAGGACTCTGAGCTGGATTGCAAGGACTCTGAGCTAGGATGCAAGGACTCTGAGCTAGTGTGCAAGAACTCTGAGCTGGAGTGCAAGGGCTCTGGGCTGGTGTGCAAGCACTCTCAGCTGGAGTGCAAGGACTCTGATCTGGAGTGCAAGAACTCTGAGCTGGAGTGCAAGGACAGTGAGCTGTTATGCAAGGACTCTGAGCTGGTGTGCAAGGATTCTGAGCTAGGATGCAAGGACGTGGAGCTAGTGTGCAAGGACTCTGAGCTGAAGGGCAAGGACACTGAGCTGCAGTGCAAGAAATCTGAGCTGGATTGCAAGGACTCTGAGCTGGAGTGCATGGAATCTGAGCTAGAGTGCAAGGACTCTGAGCTGGTGTGCAAAGACTCTGAGCTGGTGTGCAAGGACTCTGAGCTGGTGTGCAAGGACTCTGAGCTATGATGCAAGGATTTGGAGCTAGTGTGCAAGGACTCTGAGCTGGAGTGCATGGAATCTGAGCTAGAGTGCAAGGACTCTGAGCTGGAGTACAAGGACTCTGAGCTGGAGTGCAAGGAATCTGAGCTAGAGTGCAAGGAATCTTAGCTAGAGTGCAAGGACTCTGAGCTATTGTGCAAGGACTCTTAGCTAGAGTGCAAGGACTCTGAACTAGTATGCAAGGACTCTGAGCTAGTGTGCAAGGACTCTGAGCTGGAGTGCAAGGACTCTGAGCTGGCATGCAAGGAATCTGAGCTAGAGTGCAAGGAATCAGAGCTAGTGTGCAAGGACTCTGAGATAGTATGCAAGGACTTCGAGCTAATGTTCAAGGACACTGAGCTGGGGTGCAAGGACTCTGAGCTGGATTGCGAGGACTCAGAAATTGTGTGCAAGGGCTCTGAGCTGGAGTGCAATGACTCAGAGCCGAAGTGCAAGGACACTGAGCTGGAGTGCAAGGATGGTGAGCTGGTGTGCAAGGTTTCTGAGCTGGTCTGCAAGGACTCCGAGCTAGGATACAAGGGCTCTGAGCTAGTGTGCAAGGAATCTGAGCTAGAATGCAAGGACTCAGAGCTAGTGTGCAAGGACTGTGAGCTATTGTGCAAGGACTCTTAGCTAGAGTGCAAGGACTCTGAGCTAGTATGCAAGGACTCTGAGCTAGTGTGCAAGGACTGTGAGCTGGAGTGCAAGGTCTCTGAACTGGAGTGCAAGGACAGATTATGTGTGCAAGGACTCTGAGCTGGCATGCAAGGACTTTGAGCTGGTGTGCAAGCACTCTCAGCTGGAGTGCAAGGAATCTGATCTGGAGTGCAAGGACTCTGAGCTGGAGTATAAGGACAGTGAGCTGGATTGCAAGGACTCTGAGCTGGAGTGCAAGGATTCTGAGCTAGGATGCAAGGACTTGGAGCTAGTGTGCAAGGACTCTGAGCAGGATTGCAAGGACTCTGAGCTAGGATGTAAGGACTCTGAGCTGGAGTGCAAGGACGCTGTGCTGGAGTGCAAGGACTCTGTGCTGGAGTGCAAGGACACTGAGCTGGAGTGCAAGGATTCTGGGCTGGAGTGCAAGGACACTGAGCTGGAGTGTAAAGACACTGAGATGGACTGCAAGCACTCTGAGCCAGAGTGCAAGGACTCTGAGTCAGTGTGCAAGGATTCTGAGCTGGAGTGCAAGGACTCTGAGCTAGGATGCAAGGACTCTGAGCTGGAGTGCAAGGAATCTGATCTAGTGTGCAAGGATTCTGAGCTGGAGTGCAAGGACTCTGAGCTAGGATGCAAGGACTCTGAGCTAGTGTGCAAGAACTCTGAGCTGGAGTGCAAGGACTCTGGGCTAGTGTGCAAGGACTCTGAGCAGTTGTGCAAGGACTCTGAGCTGTTGTGCAAGGACTCTGAGCTGGAGTGCAAGGATGGTGAGCTGGTGTGCAAGGTTTCTGAGCTGGTCTGCAAGGACTCCGAGCTAGGATACAAGGACTCTGAGCTATTGTGCAAGGACTCTTAGATAGAGTGCAAGGACTCTGAGCTTGTATGCAAGGAATCTGAGTTGGAGTGCAAGGACAGAGCTGGTGTGCAAGCACTCTGAGCTGGAGTGCAAGTTCTCAGAGATGGAGTGCAAGAACTCTGGGCTAGAGTGCTAGGACAGTGAGCTGGATTGCAAGAATCTGAGCTGGATGCAAGGACTCTGAGCTGGAGTGCAAGGACACTGAGCTAGAGTGCAAGGAATCAGAGCTAGTGTGCAAGGACTCATAGTTGGATTGCAAGGACTCTGAGCTAGTATGCAAGGACTCTGAGCTGGAGTGCAAGGACGCTGTGCTGGAGTGCAAGGACTCTGTGCTGGAGTGCAAGGACACTGAGCTGGAGTGCAAGGACACTGAGCAAGAGTTCAAGGGCTCTGAGCTGTTGTGCAAGGACTCTGAGCTGGAGTTCAAGGAATCTGAGCTGGAGTGCAAGGACTCTGAGCTGGAGTGGAAGGACACTGAGCTGGAGTGTAAGGACTCTGAGCTAGAGTGTAAGGACTCTGAGCAGAAGTATAAGGAATTCTACCTGGAGTGCAAGGACTCTGAGATGGAGTGGAAGGACACTTAGCTGTATTGCAAGGAATATGAGCTGGAGTGCAAGGACTCAGAGCTAGTGTGCAAGGACTCTGAGCTATTGTGCAAGGACTCTTAGCTAGAGTGCAAGGACTCTGAGCATGTATGCAAGGAATCTGAGTTGGAGTGCAAGGACAGAGCTGGTGTGCAAGCACTCTGAGCTGGAGTGCAAGTTCTCAGAGATGGTGTGCAAGAACTCTGGGCTAGAGTGCTAGGACAGTGAGCTGGATTGCAAGAATCTGAGCTGGATGCAAGGACTCTGAGCTGGAGTGCAAGGACACTGAGCTAGAGTGCAAGGAATCAGAGCTAGTGTGCAAGGACTCTGAGCTGGATTGCAAGGACTCTGAGCTAGTATGCAAGGACTCTGTGCTGGAGTGCAAGGACACTGAGCTGGAGTGCAAGGATTCTGGGCTGGAGTGCAAGGACACTGAGCTGGAGTGTAAAGACACTGAGATGGACTGCAAGGACTCTGAGCCAGAGTGCAAGGACTCTGAGTCAGTGTGCAAGGATTCTGAGCTGGAGTGCAAGGACTCTGAGCTAAGATGCAAGGACTCTGAGCTGGAGTGCAAGGAATCTGATCTAGTGTGCAAGGATTCTGAGCTGGAGTGCAAGGACTCTGAGCTAGGATGCAAGGACTCTGAGCTAGTGTGCAAGAACTCTGAGCTGGAGTGCAAGGACTCTGGGCTAGTGTGCGAGGACTCTGAGCAGTTGTGCAAGGACTCTGAGCTGTTGTGCAAGGACACTGAGCTGGAGTGCAAGGATGGTGAGCTGGTGTGCAAGGTTTCTGAGCTGGTCTGCAAGGACTCCGAGCTAGGATACAAGGGCTCTGAGCTAGTGTGCAAGGAATCTGAGCTAGAGTGCAAGGACTCAGAGCTAGTGTGCAAGGACTGTGAGCTATTGTGCAAGGACTCTTAGCTAGAGTGCAAGGACTCTGAGCTAGTATGCAAGGACTCTGAGCTAGTGTGCAAGGACTGTGAGCTGGAGTGCAAGGTCTCTGAACTGGAGTGCAAGGACAGATTATGTGTGCAAGGACTCTGAGCTGGCGTGCAAGGACTTTGAGCTGGTGTGCAAGCACTCTCAGCTGGAGTGCAAGGAATCTGATCTGGAGTGCAAGGACTCTGAGCTGGAGTACAAGGACAGTGAGCTGGATTGCAACGACTCTGAGCTGGAGTGCAAGGATTCTGAGCTAGGATGCAAGGACTTGGAGCTAGTGTGCAAGGACTCTGAGCAGGATTGCAAGGACTCTGAGCTAGGATGCAAGGACTCTGAGCTAGTGTGCAAGAACCCTGAGCTGGAGTGCAAGGACTCTGGGCTGGTGTGCAAGCACTCTCAGCTGGAGTGCAAGGACTCTGATCTGGAGTGCAAGAACTCTGAGCTGGAGTGCAAGGACAGTGAGCTGTTATGCAATGACTCTGAGTTGATGTGCAAGGATTCTGAGCTAGGATGCAAGGACTTGGAGCTAGTGTGCAAGGACTCTGAGCTGGATTGCAAGGACACTGAGCTGGAGTGCAACAAACCTGAGCTGGTGTGCAAGGAATTTGAGCTGGAGAGCAAGGACACTGAGCTGGATTGCAAGGACTCTGAGCTGGAGTGCAAGGACACTGAGCTGGATTGCAAGGACTCTGAGCTGGAGTGCAAGGAATCTGAGCTAGTGTGCAAGGACTCTGTGCTGGATTGCAAGGACTCTGAGCTGGAGTGCAAGGACTCTGAACTGGAGTGCAAGGACAGAGCTTCTGTGCAAGGACTCTGAGCTGGCGTGCAAGGACTCTGAGCTGGAGTGCAAGGACTCTGAGCTGGAGTGCAAGGACTCTGAGCTAGTGTGCAAGGACTCTGAGCTAGTGTGCAAGAACTCTGAGCTGGAGTGCAAGGACTCTGGGCTAGTGTGCAAGGACTCTGAGCAGTTGTGCAAGGACTCTGAGCTGTTGTGCAAGGACTCTGAGCTGGAGTGCAAGGATGGTGAGTTGGTGTGCAAGGTTTCTGAGCTGGTCTGCAAGGACTCCGAGCTAGGATACAAGGGCTCTGAGCTAGTGTGCAAGGAATCTGTGCTAGAATGCAAGGACTCAGAGCTAGTGTGCAAGGACTGTGAGCTATTGTGCAAGGACTCTTAGCTAGAGTGCAAGGACTCTGAGCTAGTATGCAAGGACTCTGAGCTAGTGTGCAAGGACTGTGAGCTGGAGTGCAAGGTCTCTGAACTGGAGTGCAAGGACAGATTATGTGTGCAAGGACTCTGAGCTGGCGTGCAAGGACTTTGAGCTGGTGTGCAAGCACTCTCAGCTGGAGTGCAAGGAATCTGATCTGGAGTGCAAGGACTCTGAGCTGGAGTACAAGGACAGTGAGCTGGATTGCAACGACTCTGAGCTGGAGTGCAAGGATTCTGAGCTAGGATGCAAGGACTTGGAGCTAGTGTGCAAGGACTCTGAGCAGGATTGCAAGGACTCTGAGCTAGGATGCAAGGACTCTGAGCTAGTGTGCAAGAACCCTGAGCTGGAGTGCAAGGACTCTGGGCTGGTGTGCAAGCACTCTCAGCTGGAGTGCAAGGACTCTGATCTGGAGTGCAAGAACTCTGAGCTGGAGTGCAAGGACAGTGAGCTGTTATGCAATGACTCTGAGTTGATGTGCAAGGATTCTGAGCTAGGATGCAAGGACTTGGAGCTAGTGTGCAAGGACTCTGAGCTGGATTGCAAGGACACTGAGCTGGAGTGCAACAAACCTGAGCTGGTGTGCAAGGAATTTGAGCTTGTGTGCAAGGACTCTGTGCTGGATTGCAAGGACTCTGAGCTGGAGTGCAAGGACTCTGAACTGGAGTGCAAGGACAGAGCTTCTGTGCAAGGACTCTGAGCTGGCGTGCAAGGACTCTGAGCTGGAGTGCAAGGACTCTGAGCTGGAGTGCAAGGACTCTGAGCTAGTGTGCAAGGACTCTGAGCTAGTGTGCCAGAACTCTGAGCTGGAGTGCAAGGACTCTGGGCTAGTGTGCAAGGACTCTGAGCAGTTGTGCAAGGACTCTGAGCTGTTGTGCAAGGACTCTGAGCTGGAGTGCAAGGATGGTGAGCTGGTGTGCAAGGTTTCTGAGCTGGTCTGCAAGGACTCCGAGCTAGGATACAAGGGCTCTGAGCTAGTGTGCAAGGAATCTGAGCTAGAATGCAAGGACTCAGAGCTAGTGTGCAAGGACTGTGAGCTATTGTGCAAGGACTCTTAGCTAGAGTGCAAGGACTCTGAGCTAGTATGCAAGGACTCTGAGCTAGTGTGCAAGGACTGTGAGCTGGAGTGCAAGGTCTCTGAACTGGAGTGCAAGGACAGATTATGTGTGCAAGGACTCTGAGCTGGCGTGCAAGGACTTTGAGCTGGTGTGCAAGCACTCTGATCTGGAGTGCAAGGAATCTGATCTGGAGTGCAAGGACTCTGAGCTGGAGTACAAGGACAGTGAGCTGGATTGCAAGGACTCTGAGCTGGAGTGCAAGGATTCTGAGCTAGGATGCAAGGACTTGGAGCTAGTGTGCAAGGACTCTGAGCAGGATTGCAAGGACTCTGAGCTAGGATGCAAGGACTCTGAGCTAGTGTGCAAGAACCCTGAGCTGGAGTGCAAGGACTCTGGGCTGGTGTGCAAGCACTCTCAGCTGGAGTGCAAGGACTCTGATCTGGAGTGCAAGAACTCTGAGCTGGAGTGCAAGGACAGTGAGCTGTTATGCAATGACTCTGAGTTGATGTGCAAGGATTCTGAGCTAGGATGCAAGGACTTGGAGCTAGTGTGCAAGGACTCTGAGCTGGATTGCAAGGACACTGAGCTGGAGTGCAACAAACCTGAGCTGGTGTGCAAGGAATTTGAGCTGGAGTGCAAGGACACTGAGCTGGATTGCAAGGACTCTGAGCTGGAGTGCAAGGAATCTGAGCTAGAGTGCAAGGACTCTGAGCTAGTGTGCAAGGACACTGTGCTGGATTGCAAGGACTCTGAGCTGGAGTGCAAGGACTCTGAGCTGGAGTGCAAGGACTCTGAGCTAGTGTGCAAGGACTCTGAGCTGGAGTGCAAGGACTCTGAGCTGGTGTGCTAGGACCCTGAGCTAATGTGCACGGACTCTGAGCTGGCGTGCAAGGACTCTGAGCTGGAGTGCAAAGACTCAGAGCTGGAGTGCAAGGACTCAGAGCTGGAGTGCAAGGACTCTGAGCTAGTGTGTAAGGACACTGAGCTGGTGTGCAAGGACACTGAGCAGGAGTTCAAGGGCTCTGAGCTGTTGTGCAAGGACTCTGAGCTGGAGTTCAAGGAATCTGAGCTGGAGTGCAAGGACTCTGAGCTGGAGTGGAAGGACACTGAGCTGGAGTGTAAGGACTCTGAGCTAGAGTGTAAGGACACTGAGCAGAAGTATAAGGAATTCTAGCTGGAGTGCAAGGACTCTGAGCTGGAGTGGAAGGACACTTAGCTGTATTGCAAGGAATATGAGCTGGAGTGCAAGGACCCAGAGCTAGTGTGCAAGGACTCTGAGCTATTGTGCAAGGACTCTTAGCTAGAGTGCAAGGACTCTGAGCTTGTATGCAAGGAATCTGAGTTGGAGTGCAAGGACAGAGCTGGTGTGCAAGCACTCTGAGCTGGAGTGCAAGTTCTCAGAGATGGAGTGCAAGAACTCTGGGCTAGAGTGCTAGGAGAGTGAGCTGGATTGCAAGGAATCTGAGCTGGATGCAAGGACTCTGAGCTGGAGTGCAAGGACACTGAGCTAGACTGCAAGGAATCAGAGCTAGTGTGCAAGGAATCAGAGCTAGTGTGCAAGGACTCTGAGATATTGTGCAAGACCTCTGAACCGGAGTGCAAGGACAGAGCTTTTGTGCAAGGACTCTGAGCTGGTGTGCAAGGACATGAGCTGGAGTGCAAGGACTGTGAGCTGGAGTGCAAGGACTCTGAGCTAGTGTGCAAGGACTCTGAGCTGGAGTGCAAGGACTCTGAGCTGGAGTGCACGGACTCTGAGCTAGTGTGCAAGGACTCTGAGCTGGAGTGCAAGGACTCTGAGCTGGAGTGCAAGTAATCTGGGCTGGAGTGCAAGGACTCTGAGCTGGAGTGCAAGGACTCTGAGCTGGAGTGCAAGGACTCTGAGCTGGAGTGCAAGGACTCTGAGCTGGAGTTCAAGGAATCTGAGCTGGAGTGCAAGGAATCTGAGCTGGGGTGCAAGGACTCTGAGCTGGATTGCAAGGACTCTGAGCTAGTGTGCAAAGACTCTGAGCTGGAGTGTAAGGACAGAGCTGGTGTGCAAGCACTCTGAGCTGGAGCCCAAGGACAGTGAGCTGGATTGCAAGGACTCTGAGCTGGAGTGCAAGGACTCTGAGCTGGAGTGCAAGGACTCTGAGCTGGTGTGCAAGGACTCTGATCTGGTGAGCATGGACTCTGCGCTAGGATGCAAGGACTTGGAGCTGGTGTGCAAGGACTCTGAGCTGGACGGCAAGGACACTGAGCTGCAGCGCAAGAAATCTGAGCTGGTGTGGAATGAATTTGAGCGAGAGTACCAGGTCTCTGAGCTAGTGTGCAAGGACTCTGTGCTGGACTGCAAGGACTCTGAGCTGGAGTGCAAGGAATCTGAGCTAGAGTGCAAGGGTACTGAGCTGGAGTGAAAGGACTCTGAGCTGGATTGCGAGGACTCAGAAATTGTGTGCAAGTGCTCTGAGCTGGAGTGCAAGGACTCAGAGCCGGAGTGCAAGGACACTGAGCTGGAGTGCAATGACACTGAGCTGGAGTATAAGGAATCTGAGCTGGATTGCAAGGACTCTGAGCTGGAGTGCAAGGACTCTGAGCTAGTGTGCAAGGACTCTGAGCTGGATTGCAAGGACTCTGAGCTCGTATGCAAGGACTCTGAGCTGGAGTGCAAGGACGCTATGCTGGAGTGCAAGGACTCTGTGCTGGAGTGCAAGGACTCTGAGCTGGAGTGCAAGGATTCTGGGCTGGAGTGCAAGGACACTGAGCTGGAGTGCAAGGATGCTGGGCTGGAGTGCAAGGACACTGAGCTGGAGTGTAAAGACACTGAGCTGGACTGCATGGACTCTGAGCCAGAGTGCAAGGACTCTGAGCCAGTGTGCAAGGATTCTGAGCTGGAGTGCAAGGACTCTGAGCTAGGATGCAAGGACTCTGAGCTGGAGTTCAAGGAATCTGATCTAGTGTGCAAGGATTCTGAGCTGGAGTGCAAGGACTCTGAGCTAGGATGCAAGGACTCTGAGCTAGTGTGCAAGAACTCTGAGCTGGAGTGCAAGGACTCTGGGCTAGTGTGCAAGGACTCTGAGCTGTTGTGCAAGGACTCTGAGCTGGAGTGCAAGGGTGGTGAGCTGGTGTGCAAGGATTCTGAGCTGGTCTGCAAGGACTCCGAGCTAGGATACAAGGACCCTGAGCTAGTGTGCAAGGACTGTGAGCTGGAGTGCAAAGTCTCTGAACTGGAGTGCAAGGACAGATTATGTGTGCAAGGACGCTGAGCTGGCGTGCAAGGACTCTGAGCTGGTGTGCAAGCACTCTCAGCTGGAGTGCAAGGACTCTGATCTGGAGTGCAAGGACTCTGAGCTGGAGTGCAATGACAGTGAGCTGGATTGCAAGGACTCTGAGCTGGAGTGCAAGGACTCTGAGCTGTTTTGCAAGGACTCTGAGCTGGTGTGCAAGGATTCTGAGCTAGGTTGCAAGGACTTGGAGCTAGTGTGCAAGGACTCTGAGCTGGATTGCAAAGACAGTGAGCTGGAGTGCAAGAAATCTGAGCTGGTGTGCAAGGAATTTGAGCTGGAGTGCAAGGACACTGAGTTGGATCACAAGGACTCTGAGCTGGAGTGCAAGGAATATTAGCTAGAGTGCAAGGACTCTGAGGTAGTATGCAAGGACTCTGAGCTAGTGTGCAAGGACACTGAGGTGGAATGCAAGGACTCTGAGCTAGTGTGCAAGGACTCTGAGCTAGTGTGCAAGGACTCTGAGCTAGTATTCAAGGAATCTGAGCTGGTGTGCAAGGACTTTGAGCAGGAGTGCAAGGACACTGAGCTGGATTGCAAGGACACTGAGCTGGAGTGCAAGGACTCTGAGCTAGAGTGTAAGGACTCTGAGATAGTGTGCAAGGATTCTGAGCTGGATTTCAAGGACTTTGAGCTGGAGTGCAAGGAATCTGAGCTAGAGTGCAAGGACTCAGAGGTAGTGTGCAAGGACCTGAGCTATTGTGCAAGGACACTTAGCTAGAGTGCAACGACTCTGAGCTAGTATGCAAGGGCTCTGAGCTGGAGTGCAAGGACAGAGCTGGTGTGCAAGCACTCTGAGCTGGAGTGCAAGGACTCTGAGCTGGAGTGCAAGGACAGTGAGCTGGATTGCAAGGACTCTGAGCTGGTGTGCAAGGACTCTGAGCTGGTTTGCAAGGACTCTGAGCTGGTGTGCAAGGACCCTGAGCTAGGATGCAAGGATTTGGAGCTAGTGTGCAAGGACTCTGAGCTGGAGGGCAAGGACACTGAGCTGCAGTGCAAGAAATCTGAGCTGGATTGCAAGGACTCTGAGCTAGAGTGCAAGGACTCTGAGCTGGAGTGCAAGGAATCTGAGCTAGAGTGCAAGGAATCTTAGCTAGATTGCAAGGACTCTGAGCTTGTATGCAAGGACTCTGAGCTGGAGCGCAAGGACTCTGAGATGGAGTGCAACGAATCTGAGCTGGAGTGCAAGGACTCTGACCTAGTGTGCAAGGACATTGAGCTGGAGTTCAAGGGCCCTGAGCTGCTGTGCAAGGACTCTGAGCTGGAGTTCAAGGAATCTGAGCTGGAGTGCAAGGACTCTGAGCTGGAATGCAAGGACTCTGAGCTAGTGTGCAAGGACTTTGAGCTGGAGTGCAAGGAATCTGAGCTAGAGTGCAAGGACTCAGAGCTAGAGTGTAAGGACTCTGAGCTAGTGTGCAAGGATTCTGAGCTGGATTTCAAGGACTTTGAGCTGGAGTGCAAGGAATCTGAGCTAGAGTGCAAGGACTCAGAGCTAATGTGCAAGGACTGTGAGCTATTGTGCAAGGACACTTAGCTAGTGTGCAACGACTCTGAGCTAGTAGGCAAGGACTCTGAGCTGGTGTGCAAGGACTCTGAGCTGGTGTGCAAGGACTCTGAGCTGGAGTGCAAGGACTCTGAGCTGGAGTGCAGGGACTCTGAGCTGGAGTGCAAGGACTCTGAGCTGGTGTTCAAGGATGCTGAGCTGGTGTGCAAGGATTCTGAGCTGGTCTGCAAGGACTCCGAGCTAGGATGCAAGGGCTCTGAGCTACTGTGCAAGAACTCTGAGCTGGAGTGCAAGGAATCTGATGTGGATTGCAAGGAATCTGGGCTCGTGTGCAAGGACTCTGAGCAGGTGTGCAAGGACTCTGAGCTGGAGTGCAAGGATGCTGAACTAGCGTGCAAGGATTCTGAGCTGGAGTGAAAGGACACTGAGCATGTGTGCAAGGGCTCTGAGCTAGTGTGCAAGGAATCTGAGCTGGAGTTCAGGGACTTTGAGCTAGTTTGCAAGGATTCTGAGCTGGTCTGCAAGGACTCTGAGCTATGATGCAAGAGCTCTGAGCTAGTGTGCAAGGACTCTGAGCTGGTGTGCAAGCACTCTGAGCTGGAGTGCAAAGACTCTGAGCTGGAGTGCAAGGACTCTGAGCTGGAGTGCAAGGACACTGAGCTGGCGTGCAAGGACTCTGAGCTAGGATGCATGGACTTGGAGCTAGAGTGCAAGGACTCTGAGCTATATTGCAAAGACTCTGAGGTGGAGTGCAAGGACTCTGAGGTGGAGTGCAAGGACTCTGAGCTGGAGTGCAAGGACTCTGAGCTGGAGTGCAAGGACTCTGAGCTAGTGTGCAAGGACACTGAGCTTGAGTGCAAGGACTCTGAGCTGGAGTGCAAGGACTCTGAGATGGAGTGCAAGGAATCTGAGCTGGAGTGCAAGGACTCTGAGCTGGATTGTGAGGACACTGAAATAGTGTGCAAGGACGCTGAGCTGGAGTGCATGGACTCTGAGCCGGAGTGCAAGGACTCTGAGCTGGAGTGAAAGGACTCTGAGCTAGTATGCAATGACACTGAGCTGGAGTGCAAGGATACTGAGCTGGAGTATAAGGAATCTGAGCTGGATTGCAAGGACTCTGAGCTGGATTGCAAGGCCTCTGAGCTGGAGTGCAAGGATTCTGGGATGGAGTGCAAGGACTCTGGGCTGGAGTGCAAGGACTCTGAGCTGCAGTGCAAGGTCTCTGAGCTGTTGTGCAAGGACTCTGAGCTGGAGTGCAAGGACGCTGAGCTGTTGTGCATGGATTCTGAGCTGGTCTGCAAGGACTCCGAGCTAGGATGCAAGGGCTCTGAGCTAGTGTGCAATGATTCTGAGCTGGAGTGCAAGGAATCTGAGCTGGATTGCAAGGAATCTGGGCTAGTGTTCAAGGACTCTGAGCTGGTGTGCAAGGACATTGAGCTGGAGTGCAAGGATGCTGAGCTAGTGTGCAAGGACTCCAGAGCTGGAGTGCAAGGACACTGAGCATGTGTGCAAGGACTCTGAGCTAGTGTGCAAGGACTCTGAGCTGGAGTTCAGGGACTTTGAGCTAGTTTGCAAGGATTCTGAGCTGGTCTGCAAGGACTCTGAGCTAGTGTGCAAGGACTCTGAGCTACAGTGCAAGGACTCTGAGCTAGTGTGCAAGGACTCTGAGCTATAGTGCAAGGACTATGAGCTAGTGAGCAAGGACTCTGAGCTGGAGTGCAAGGACTCTGAGCTGGAGTGTAAGGACTCTGAGCTGGAGTGCAAGGACTCTGAGCTGGGGTGGAAGGACACTGAGCTGGTGTGCAAGGACTCTGAGCTGGATTGCAAGGACTCTGAGCTGGAGTGCAAGGACTCTGAGCTGGAGTGCAAGGACTCTGAGCTGGAGTGCAAGGACTCTGAGCTGCAGTGCAAGGTCTCTGAGCTGGAGTGGAAGGACACTGAGCTAGAGTGCAATGACTCTGAGCTAGATTGCAAAGATTCTGAGCTGGAGTGCAAGGACACTGAGCTTGAGTGCAAGGACTCTGAGCTGGAGTGCAAGGACTCTGAGCTAGTGTGCAAGGACTCTGAGCTGGAGCGCAAGGACTCTGAGAGGGAGTGCAAGGACTCTGAGCTGGAGTGAAAGGACTCTGAGCTAGTGTGCAATGACACTAAGCTGGAGTGCAAGGATTCTGAGCTGGAATTCAAGGGCTCTGAGCTGTTGTGCAAGGACTCTGAGCTGGAGTTCAAGGAACCTGAGCTGGAGTGCAAGGACTCTGATCTGGAGTGCAAGGACTCTGAGCTAGTCTGCAAGGATTCTGAGCTGGAGTGCAAGGACTGTGAGCTAGGATGCAAGGACTCTGAGCTAGTGTGCAAGAACTCTGAGCTGGTGTGCAAGGACACTGGGCTGGTGTGCAATGACTCTGAGCTGTTGTGCAAGGACTCTGAGCTGGAGTGCAAGGACGCTGAGCTGGTGTGCCAGGATTCTGAGCTGGTTTGCAATGACTCTGAGCTAGGATGCAAGGGCTCTGAGCTAGTGTGGAGCTGAGCTAGTCTGTCTGTGTGGAGTTTGCTCATTCTCCCCGTGTTTGCGTGGGTTTCCTCCGGGTGCTCCGGTTTCCTCCCACAGTCCAAAGATGTGCGGGTTAGGTTGATTGGCTATGATAAATTGACCCTTAGTGTTAGGGGGATTAAATACGTGGGGTTACGGGGATAGGGTGGGATACGTGTTGGTGTAGGGGTTACGGGGATCGGGTGGGATATGTGTCGGTGCAGGCTCGATGGGCCGAAATGGCCTCTATCTGCACTGTGGTGTTTCTGTGATTTCTGTGATTTCTGTGTGCAAGGACTCTGAGCTGGAGTGCAAGGAATCTGAGCTGGATTGCAAGGAACCTGGGCTAGTGTGCAAGGACTCTGAGCTGGTGTGCAAGGACACTGAGCTGGAGTGCATGGATGCTGAGCTGCAGTGCAAGGTCTCTGAGCTGGAGTGGAAGGACACTGAGCTGGTGTGCAAGGACTCTGAGCTGGTGTGCAAGGACGCTGAGCTGGTGTGCACGGATTCTGAGCTGGTCTGCAAGGACTCCGAGCTAGGATGCAAGGGCTCTGAGCTACTGTGCAAGGACTCTAAGCTGGAGTGCAAGGAATCTGAGCTGGATTGCAAGGAACCTGGGCTAGTGTGCAAGGACTCTGAGCTGGTGTGCAAGGACACTGAGCTGGAGTGCATGGATGCTGAGCTAGTGTGCAAGGACTCCAGAGCTGGAGTGCAAGGACACTGAGCTTGTATGCAATGACTCTGAGCTAGTGTGCAAGGACTCTGAGCTGGAGTTCAGGGACTTTGAGCTAGTTTGCAAGGATTCTGAGCTGGTCTGCAAGGACTCTGAGTTGTGTGCAAGGACTCTGAGCTACAGTGCAATGACTCTGAGCTAGTGTGCAAGGACTCTGAGCAATAGAGCAAGGACTATGAGCTAGTGAGCAAGGACTCTGAGCTGGTGTGCAAGGACTCTGAGCTGGAGTGCAAGGACTCTGAGCTGGATTGCAAGGACTCTGAGCTGGATTGCAAGGACTCTGAGCTGGAGTGCAAGGACTCTGAGCTGGAGTGCAAGGTCTCTGAGCTGGAGTGCAAGGACTCTGAGCTGGAGTGCAAGGACTCTGAGCTGGAGTGGAAGGACTCTGAGCTGGATTGCAAGGACTCTGAGCTGGATTGCAAGGACTCTGAGCTGGAGTGCAAGGACTCTGAGCTGGAGTGCAAGGTCTCTGAGCTGGAGTGCAAGGTCTCTGAGCTGGAGTGCAAGGACTCTGAGCTGCAGTGCAAGGACTCTGAGCTGGATTGCAAGGACTCTGAGCTGGAGTGCAAGGACTCTGAGCTGGAGTGCAAGGTCTCTGAGCTGGAGTGCAATGTCTCTGAGCTGGAGTGCAAGGACTCTGAGCTGCAGTGCAAGGTCTCTGAGCTGGAGTGGAAGGACACTGAGCTAGAGTGCAATGACTCTGAGCTAGATTGCAAATACTCTGAGCTGGAGAGCAAGGACTCTGAACTGGAGTGCAAGGACTCTGAGCTGGAGTGCAAGGTCTCTGAGCTAGTGTGCAAGGACACTGAGCTTGAGTGCAAGGACTCTGAGCTGGAGTGCAAGGACTCTGAGCTAGTGTGCAAGGACTCTGAGCTGGAGCGCAAGGACTCTGAGAGGGAGTGCAAGGAATCTGAGCTGGCGTGCAAGGATTCTAAGCTAGTGTGCAAGGACTCTGAGCTGGAGTGCAAGGAATCTGAGCTGGAGTGCAAGGACTCTGAGCTGGAGTGCAAGGACTCTGAGCTAGTCTGCAAGGTTTCTGAGCTGGAGTGCAAGGACTGTGAGCTAGGATGCAAGGACTCTGAGCGAGTGTGCAAGAACTCTGAGCTGGTGTGCAAGGACTCTAGGCTAGTGTGCAAGGGCTCTGAGCTGTTGTGCAAGGACTCTGAGCTGGAGTGCAAGGACGCTGAGCTGGTGTGCAAGGATTCTGAGCTGGTTTGCAATGACTCCGAGCTAGGAAGCAAGGGCTCTGAGCTAGTATGCAAGGACTCTGAGCTGGAGTGCAAGGAATCTGAGCTGGATTGCAAGGACTCTGAGCTAGTGTGCAAGGAAACTGAGCTGGAGTGCAAGGGCACTGAGCTAGAGTGCAAGTACTCTGAGCTAGTGTGCAATGACTCTGAGCTGGAGTGCAAGGACTCAGAGCTGGAGTGCAAGGACTCTGAGCTGGAGTGCAAGGACACTGAGCTAGTGTGCAAGGACACTGAGCTGGAGTGCAAGGACACTGAGCAGAAGTATAAGGAATCTGAGCTGGATTACAAGGACTCTGAGCTGGAGTGCAAGGACTCTGAGCTGGAGTGCAAGGACACTGAGCTAGTGTGCAAGGACACTGAGCTGGAGTGCAAGGACACTGAGCAGAAGTATAAGGAATCTGAGCTGGATTACAAGGACTCTGAGCTGGAGTGCAAGGACTCTGAGCTGGAGTACAAGGAATCTGGGCTAGTGGGCAAGGGTTCTGAGCAGGTATACAAGGACTCTGAGCTGGAGTGCAAGGAATCTGGGCTAGTGTGCAAGGAAACTGAGCTGGTCAGCAAGGACTCTGAGCTAGTGTGCAAGGATGCTGAGCTATAGTGCAAGGACTATGAGCTAGTGAGCAAGGACTCTGAGCTGGTGTGCAAGGACTCTGAGCTGGTGTGCAAGGACTCTGAGTTGGAGTGCAAGGACTCTGAGCTGGAGTGCAAGGACTCTGAGCTGGTGTGCAAGGACTCTGAGCTGGTGTGCAAGGACGCTGAGCTGGTGTGCACGGATTCTGAGCTGGTCTGCAAGGACTCCGAGCTAGGATGCAAGGGCTCTGAGCTACTGTGCAAGGACTCTAAGCTGGAGTGCAAGGACTCTGAGCTGGAGTTCAAGGAATCTGGGCTAGTGGGCAAGGATTCTGAGCAGGTATACAAGGACTCTGAGCTGGAGTGCAAGGAATCTGGACTAGTGTGCAAGGACACTGAGCTGGTGTGCATGGACTCTTAGCTGGAGTGCAAGGATGCTGAGCTGGTGTGCAAGGACTCTGAGCTAGTGTGCAAGGACTCTGAGCTGGAGTTCAATGACTCTGAGCTGGAGTGCAAGGACTCTGAGCTATGATGCAAGGTCTCTGAGCTAGTGTGCAAGCACTCTGAGCTGGAGTGCAAGGACTCTGAGCTGGAGTGCAAGGAATCTGAGCTAGTGTGCAAGAACTCTGAGCTAGTGTGCAAGGATTCTGTGCTACAGTGCAAGGACTCTTGGCTGGTGTGCAAGGACTCTGAGCTGGAGGGCAAGGGCTCTGAGCTTGTGTGCAAGGACACTGAGCTGGAGTTCAAGGACTCTGAGCTGGAGTTCAAGTAATCTGAGCTAGTGTGGAAGGACTCTGAGCTGGCGTGCAAGGACTCTGAGCTGGAGTGCAAGGACTCTGAGCTGGAGTGCAAGGACTCTGAGCTCGTGTGCAAGGACACTGAGCTGGAGTGCAAGGACACTGAGCTGGAGTGCAAGGACACTGAGCTGGAGTGCAAGGACACTGAGCTGGAGTGCAAGGACGCTGAGCTGGAGTGCAAGGACAAAGCTGGTGTGCAAGGATGCTGAGCTGGAGTTCAAGGACACTGAGCTGGAGTGCAAGGATGCTGAGCTAGTGTGCAAGGACTCCAGAGCTGGAGTGCAAGGACACTGAGCTTGTGTGCAAGGTCTCTGAGCAAGTGTGCAAGGACTCTGAGCTGGAGTTCAGGGATTTGAGCTAGTTTTCAAGGATTCTGAGCTGGTCTGCAAGGACTCTGAGCTAGTGTGCAAGGCCTCTGAGCTGCAGTGCAAGGAATCTGAGCTAGTGTGCAAGGACTCTGAGCTATAGTGCAAGGACTATGAGCTAGTGAGCAAGGACTCTGAGCTGGTGTGCAAGGACTCTGAGCTAGTGTGCAAGGACTCTGAGCTGGAGTGCAAGGACTCTGAGCTGGAGTGCAAGGACTCTGAGCTGGAGTTCAAGGAATCTGGGCTAGTGGGCAAGGATTCTGAGCAGGTATACAAGGACTCTGAGCTGGAGTGCAAGGAATATGGGCTAGTGTGCAAGGACACTGAGCTGGTGTGCATGGACTCTGAGCTGGAGTGCAAGGATGCTGAGCTGGTGTGCAAGGACTCTGAGCTAGTGTGCAAGGACTCTGAGCTGGAGTTCAATGACTCTGAGCTGGAGTGCAAGGACTCTGAGCTATGATGCAAGGTCTCTGAGCTAGTGTGCAAGCACTCTGAGCTGGAGCGCAAGGACTCTGAGCTGGAGTGCAAGGAATCTGAGCTAGTGTGCAAGAACTCTGAGCTAGTGTGCAAGGATTCTGTGCTACAGTGCAAGGACTCTGAGCTGTTGTGCAAGGACTCTGAGCTGGAGGGCAAGGGCTCTGAGCTTGTGTGCAAGGACACTGAGCTGGAGTTCAAGGACTCTGAGGTGGAGTTCAAGTAATCTGAGCTAGTGTGGAAGGACTCTGAGCTGGCGTGCAAGGACTCTGAGCTGGAGTGCAAGGACTCTGAGCTGGAGTGCAAGGACTCTGAGCTGGAGTGCAAGGACTCAGAGCTAGTGTGCAAGGACTCTGCGCTGGAGTGCAAGGACACTGAGCTGCAGTGCAAGGACGCTGAGCTGGAGTGCAAGGACAAAGCTGGTGTGCAAGGACGCTGAGCTGGAGTTCAAGGACACTGAGCTGGAGTGCAAGGATGCTGAGCTAGTGTGCAAGGACTCCAGAGCTGGAGTGCAAGGACACTGAGCTTGTGTGCAAGGACTCTGAGCTAGTGTGCAAGGACTCTGAGCTACAGTGCAAGGAATCTGAGCTAGTGTGCAAGGACTCTGAGCTATAGTGCAAGGACTATGAGCTAGTGAGCAAGGACTCTGAGCTGGTGTGCAAGGACTCTGAGCTGGTGTGCAAGGACACTGAGCTGGAGTGCAAGGACTCTGAGCTGGAGTGCAAGGACTCTGAGCTGGAGTGCAAGGACTCTGAGCTGGTGTGCAAGGACGCTGAGCTGGTGTGCAAGGATTCTGAGCTGGTCTGCAAGGACTCCGAGCTAGGATGCAAGGGCTCTGAGCTACTGTGCAAGGACTCTGAGCTGGAGTGCAAGGAATCTGATCTGGATTGCAAGGAATCTGGGCTAGTGTGCAAGGACTCTGAGCTGGAGTGTAAGGACACTGAGCATGTGTGCAAGGACTCTGAGCTAGTGTGCAAGGAATCTGAGCTGGAGTTCAGGGACTTTGAGCTAGTTTGCAAGGATTCTGAGCTGGTCTGCAAGGAATCTGAGCTATGATGCAAGGGCTTTGAGCTAGTGTGCAAGGACTCTGAGCTGGAGGGCAAGGGCTCTGAGCTTGTGTGCAAGGACACTGAGCTGGAGTTCAAGGACTCTGAGGTGGAGTTCAAGTAATCTGAGCTAGTGTGGAAGGACTCTGAGCTGGCGTGCAAGGACTCTGAGCTGGAGTGCAAGGACTCTGAGCTGGAGTGCAAGGACTCTGAGCTGGAGTGCAAGGACCCAGAGCTAGTGTGCAAGGACTCTGCGCTGGAGTGCAAGGACACTGAGCTGCAGTGCAAGGACGCTGAGCTGGAGTGCAAGGACAAAGCTGGTGTGCAAGGACGCTGAGCTGGAGTTCAAGGACACTGAGCTGGAGTGCAAGGATGCTGAGCTAGTGTGCAAGGACTCCAGAGCTGGAGTGCAAGGACACTGAGCTTGTGTGCAAGGACTCTGAGCTAGTGTGCAAGGACTCTGAGCTACAGTGCAAGGAATCTGAGCTAGTGTGCAAGGACTCTGAGCTATAGTGCAAGGACTATGAGCTAGTGAGCAAGGACTCTGAGCTGGTGTGCAAGGACTCTGAGCTGGTGTGCAAGGACACTGAGCTGGAGTGCAAGGACTCTGAGCTGGAGTGCAAGGACTCTGAGCTGGAGTGCAAGGACTCTGAGCTGGTGTGCAAGGACGCTGAGCTGGTGTGCAAGGATTCTGAGCTGGTCTGCAAGGACTCCGAGCTAGGATGCAAGGGCTCTGAGCTACTGTGCAAGGACTCTGAGCTGGAGTGCAAGGAATCTGATCTGGATTGCAAGGAATCTGGGCTAGTGTGCAAGGACTCTGAGCTGGAGTGTAAGGACACTGAGCATGTGTGCAAGGACTCTGAGCTAGTGTGCAAGGAATCTGAGCTGGAGTTCAGGGACTTTGAGCTAGTTTGCAAGGATTCTGAGCTGGTCTGCAAGGAATCTGAGCTATGATGCAAGGGCTCTGAGCTAGTGTGCAAGGACTCTGAGCTGGTGTGCAAGGGCTCTGAGCTGGTGAGCAAGGGCTCTGAGCTGGTGTGCAAGGACTCTGAGCTGGTGTGCAAGGACTCTGAGCTGTTGTGCAAGAAATCTGAGCTGGTTTTCAATTACTTTGTGCTGGAGAGCAAGGACTCTGAGCTGGAGTGAAGGGACACTGGGCTGGAGTGCAAGGACTCTGAGCTGGAGTGGAAGGACACTGAGCTGGAATGCAAGGACTCTGAGCTGGAGTGCAAGGACCCTGAGCTGGACCGTAAGGACTCTGAGCTAGACTGCAAGGACTCTGAGCTAGTATGGAAGGACACTGAGCTGGAGTGCAAGGACAGAGCTGGTGTGCAAGCACTCTGAGCTGGAGTGCAAAGACTCTGAGCTGGAGTGCAAGGACTCTGAGATGGAGTGCAAGGAATCTGAGATGGAGTGCAAGGACTCTGAGCTGGAGTGCAAGGACTCTGAGATGGAGTGCAAGGAATCTGAGCTGGAGTGCAAGGACTCTGAGCTGGATTGTGAGGACACTGAAATAGTGTGCAAGGACGCTGAGCTGGAGTGCATGGACTCCGAGCCGGAGTGCAAGGACTCTGAGCTGGAGTGAAAGGACTCTGAGCTAGTATGCAATGACACTGAGCTGGAGTGCAAGGATACTGAGCTGGTGTATAAGGAATCTGAGCTGGATTGCAAGGACTCTGAGCTGGATTGCAAGGCCTCTGAGCTGGAGTTCAAGGGCTCTGAGCTGGAGTGCAAGGACTCTGAGCTGGAGTGCAAGGACACTGAGCTGGAGTGCAAGGATTCTGGGCTGGAGTGCAACGACTCTGGGCTGGAGTGCAAGGACACTGAGCTAGTCTGCAAGGATTCTGAGCTAGGATGCAAGGACTCTGAGCTGGGATGCAAGGATTCTGATCTAGTGTGCAAGAACTCTGAGCTGGAGTGCAAGGACTCTGGGCTCGTGTGCAAGGACTCTGAGCAGGTGTGCAACGATTCTGAGCTGGAGTGCAAGGACTCTGGGCTAGTGTGCAAGGACTCTGAGCTGTTGTGCAAGGTCTCTGAGCTGGAGTGCAAGGACGCTGAGCTGGTGTGCATGGATTCTGAGCAGGTCTGCAAGGACTCCGAGCTAGGATGCAAGGGCTCTGAGCTAGTGTGCAATGATTCTGAGCTGGAATGCAAGGAATCTGAGCTGGATTGCAAGGAATCTGGGCTAGTGTGCAAGGACTCTGAGCTGGTGTGCAAGGACATTGAGCTGGAGTGCAAGGATGCTGAGCTAGTGTGCAAGGACTCCAGAGCTGGAGTGCAAGGACACTGAGCTTGTGTGCAAGGTCTCTGAGCTAGTGTGCAAGGACTCTGAGCTGGAGTTCAGGGACTTTGAGCTAGTTTGCAAGGATACTGAGCTGGTCTGCAAGGACTCTGAGCTAGTGTGCAAGGACTCTGAGCTACAGTGCAAGGACTCTGAGCTATAGTGCAAGGACTATGAGCTAGTGAGCAAGGACTCTGAGCTGGTGTGCAAGGACTCTGAGCTGGTGTGCAAGGACTCTGAGCTGGAGTGCAAGGACTCTGAGCTGGAGTGCAAGGACTCTGAGCTGGAGTGCAAGGACTCTGAGCTGGAGTGCAAGGACTCTGAGCTGGAGTGTAAGGACTCTGAGCTGGAGTGCAAGGACTCTGAGCTGGAGTGGAAGGACACTGAGCTGGTGTGCAAGGACTCTGAGCTGGAGTGAAAGGACTCTGAGCTGGAGTGCAAGGACTCTGAGCTGGAGTGCAAGGACACTGAGCTAGAGTGCAAGGACTCTGAGCTAGATTGCAAAGACTCTGAGCTGGAGTGCAAGGACTCTGAACTGGAGAGCAAGGACTCTGAGCTGGAGTGCAAGGTCTCTGAGCTAGTGTGCAAGGACACTGAGCTTGAGTGCAAGGACTCTGAGCTGGAGTGCAAGGACTCTGAGCTCGTGTGCAAGGACTCTGAGCTGGAGCGCAAGGAATCTGAGAGGGAGTGCAAGGAATCTGAGCTGGAGTGCAAGGACTCTGAGCTAGTGTGCAAGGACTCTGAGCTGGAGCGCAAGGACTCTGAGAGGGAGTGCAAGGACTCTGAGCTGGAGTGAAAGGACTCTGAGCTAGTGTGCAATGGCACTGAGCTGGAGTGCAAGAACTCTGAGCTGGAATTCAAGGGCTCTGAGCTGTTGTGCAAGGACTCTGAGCTGGAGTTCAAGGAATCTGAGCTGGAGTGCAAGGACTCTGAGCTGGAGTGCAAGGACTCTGAGCTAGGCTGCAAGGATTCTGAGCTGGAGTGCAAGGACTGTGAGCTAGGGTGCAAGGACTCTAAGCTAGTGTGCAAGAACTCTGAGCTGGTGTGCAAGGACACTGGGCTAGTGTGCAAGGACTCTGAGCTGTTGTGCAAGGACTCTGAGCTGGAGTGCAAGGATGCTGAGCTGGTGTGCAAGGATTCTGAGCTGGTTTGCAACGACTCCGAGCTAGGATGCAAGGGCTCTGAGCTAGTGTGCAAGGACTCTGAGCTGGAGTGCAAGGAATCTGAGCTGGATTGCAAGGAACCTGGGCTAGTTTGCAAGTACTCTGAGCTGGTGTGCAAGGACACTGAGCTTGTGTGCAAGGACTCTGAGCTAGCGTGCAAGGACTCTGAGCTATAGTGCAAGGACTATGAGCAAGTGAGCAAGGACTCTGAGCTGGTGTGCAAGAACTCTGAGCTGGTGTGCAAGGACTCTGAGCTGGAGTGTAAGGACTCTGAGCTGGAGTGCAAGGACTCTGAGCTGGAGTGGAAGGACACTGAGCTGGTGTGCAAGGACTCTGAGCTGGAGTGCAAGGACTCTGAGCTGGATTGCAAGGGCTCTGAGCTGGAGTGCAAGGACTCTGAGCTGGAGTGCAAGGACTCTGAGCTGGAGTGCAAGGACTCTGAGCTGCAGTGCATGGTCTCTGAGCTGGAGTGGAAGGACACTGAGCTAGAGTGCAATGACTCTGAGCTAGATTGCAAAGACTCTGAGCTGGAGTGCAAGGACTCTGAACTGGAGTGCAAGAACTCTGAGCTGGAGTGCAAGGTCTCTGAGCTAGTGTGCAAGGACACTGAGCTTGAGTGCAAGGACTCTGAGCTGGAGTGCAAGGACTCTGAGCTCGTGTGCAAGGACTCTGAGCTGGAGCGCAAGGACTCTGAGAGGGAGTGCAAGGAATCTGAGCTGGATTGCAAGGACTCTGAGCTAGTGTGCAAGGAAACTGAGCTGGAGTGCAAGGGCACTGAGCTAGAGCGCAAGTGCTCTGAGCTAGTGTGCAATGACTCTGAGCTGGAGTGCAAGGACTCAGAGCTGGAGTGCAAGGACTCTGAGCTGGAGTGCAAGGACACTGAGCTGGTGTGCATGGACTCTGAGCTGGAGTGCAAGGCTGCTGAGCTGGTGTGCAAGGACTCTGAGCTAGTGTGCAAGGACTCTGAGCTGGAGTACAAGGACTCTGAGCTCGTGTGCAAGGACTCTGAGCTGGAGCGCAAGGAATCTGAGAGGGAATGCAAGGAATCTGAGCTGGAGTGCAAGGACCCTGAGCTAGTGTGCAAAGCACTGAGCTGGAGTGCAAGGACTCTGAGCTGGAATTCAAGGGCTCTGAGCTGTTGTGCAAGGACTCTGAGCTGGAGTTCAAGGAATCTGAGCTGGAGTGCAAGGACTCTGAGCTGGAGTGCAAGGACTCTGAGCTAGTCTGCAAGGATTCTGAGCTGGAGTGCAAGGACTGTGAGCTAGGATGCAAGGACTCTGAGCTAGTGTGCAAGGACTCTGAGCTGTTGTTCAAGGACTCTGAGCTGTTGTTCAAGGACTCTGAGCTGGAGTGCAAGGACGCTGAGCTGGTGTGCAAGGATTCTGAGCTGGTTTGCAATGACTCCGAGCTAGGATGCAAGGGCTCTGAGCTAGTGTGCAAGGACTCTGAGCTGGAGAGCAAGGAATCTGAGCTGGATTGCAAGGAACCTGGGCTAGTGTGCAAGGACTCTGAGCTGGTGTGCAAGGACACTGAGCTGGAGTGCAAGGATGCTGAGCTAGTGTGCAAGGACTCCAGAGCTGGAGTGCAAGAACACTGAGCTTGTGTGCAAGGACTCTGAGCTAGTGTGCAAGGACTCTGAGCTGGAGTTCAGGGACTTTGAGCTAGTTTGCAAGGATTCTGAGCTGGTCTGCAAGGACTCTGAGCTAGTGTGCAAGGACTCTGAGCTAGTGTGCAAGGACTCTGAGCTATAGTGCAAGGACTATGAGCTACTGAGCAAGGACTCTGAGCTGGTGTGCAAGGACTCTGAGCTGGTGTGCAAGGACTCTGAGCTGGAGTGTAAGGACTCTGAGCTGGAGTGCAAGGACTCTGAGCTGGAGTGGAAGGACACTGAGCTGGTGTGCAAGGACTCTGAGCTGGAGTGCAAGGACTCTGAGCTGGATTGCAAGGACTCTGAGCTGGAGTGCAAGGACTCTGAGCTGCAGTGCAAGGTCTCTGAGCTGGAGTGGAAGGACACTGAACTGGAGTGCAAGGACTCTGAGCTGGAGTGCAAGGTCTCTGAGCTAGTGTGCAAGGACACTGAGCTTGAGTGCAAGGACTCCGAGCTGGAGTGCAAGGACTCTGAGCTCGTGTGCAAGGACTCTGAGCTGGAGCGCAAGGACTCTGAGAGGGAGTGCAAGGAATCTGAGCTGGATTGCAAGGACTCTGAGCTAGTGTGCAAGGAAACTGAGCTGGAGTGCAAGGGCACTGAGCTAGAGTGCAAGTACTCTGAGCTAGTGTGCAATGACTCTGAGCTGGAGTGCAAGGACTCAGAGCTGGAGTGCAAGGACTCTGAGCTGGAGTGCAAGGACACTGAGCTGGTGTGCATGGACTCTGAGCTGGAGTTCAAGGATGCTGAGCTGGTGTGCAAGGACTCTGAGCTAGTGTGCAAGGACTCGGAGCTGGAGTTCAATGACTCTGAGCTGGAGTGCAAGGACTCTGAGCTATGATGCAAGGTCTCTGAGCTAGTGTGCAAGCACTCTGAGCTGGAGTGCAAGGACTCTGAGCTGGAGTGCAAGGAATCTGAGCTAGTGTGCAAGAACTCTGAGCTAGTGTGCAAGGATTCTGTGCTACAGTGCAAGGACTCTGAGCTAGTGTGCAAGCACTTTGAGCTGGAGTGCAAGGACACTGAACTGGAGTGCAAGGACTCTGAGCTGGAGTTCAAGTAATCTGAGCTCATGTGGAAGGACTGAGCTGGCGTGCAAGGACACTGAGCTGGAGTGCAAGGACTCTGAGCTGGAGTGCAAGGACGCTGAGCTAGTGTGCAAGGACTCTGAGCTGGAGTGCAAGGACACTGAGCTGGAGTGCAAGGACGCTGAGCTGGAGTGCAAGGACAAAGCTGGTGTGAAAGGACGCTGAGCTGGAGTTCAAGGACTCTGAGCTAGTGTGCAAGGACTCTGAGCTGGTGTGCAAGAACTCTGAGCTAGTGTGCAAGCACTCTGAGCTGGAGTTCAAGGACTCTGCTAGTGTGCAAGGACTCTGAGCTGGTGTGCAAGGACTATGAGCTGGAGCGCAAGGACTCTGAGAGGGAGTGCAAGGAATCTGAGCTGGATTGCAAGGACTCTGAGCTAGTGTGCAAGGAAACTGAGCTGGAGTGCAAGGGCACTGAGCTAGAGTGCAAGTACTCTGAGCTAGTGTGCAATGACTCTGAGCTGGAGTGCAAGGACTCAGAGCTGGAGTGCAAGGACTCTGAGCTGGAGTGCAAGGACACTGAGCTGGTGTGCATGGACTCTGAGCTGGAGTTCAAGGATGCTGAGCTGGTGTGCAAGGACTCTGAGCTAGTGTGCAAGGACTCGGAGCTGGAGTTCAATGACTCTGAGCTGGAGTGCAAGGACTCTGAGCTATGATGCAAGGTCTCTGAGCTAGTGTGCAAGCACTCTGAGCTGGAGTGCAAGGACTCTGAGCTGGAGTGCAAGGAATCTGAGCTAGTGTGCAAGAACTCTGAGCTAGTGTGCAAGGATTCTGTGCTACAGTGCAAGGACTCTGAGCTAGTGTGCAAGCACTTTGAGCTGGAGTGCAAGGACACTGAACTGGAGTGCAAGGACTCTGAGCTGGAGTTCAAGTAATCTGAGCTCATGTGGAAGGACTGAGCTGGCGTGCAAGGACACTGAGCTGGAGTGCAAGGACTCTGAGCTGGAGTGCAAGGACGCTGAGCTAGTGTGCAAGGACTCTGAGCTGGAGTGCAAGGACACTGAGCTGGAGTGCAAGGACGCTGAGCTGGAGTGCAAGGACAAAGCTGGTGTGAAAGGACGCTGAGCTGGAGTTCAAGGACTCTGAGCTAGTGTGCAAGGACTCTGAGCTGGTGTGCAAGAACTCTGAGCTAGTGTGCAAGCACTCTGAGCTGGAGTTCAAGGACTCTGCTAGTGTGCAAGGACTCTGAGCTGGTGTGCAAGGACTATGAGCTGGAGTGCAAGGATGCTGAGCTAGTGTGCAAGGACACTGAGCTGGTGTGCAAGGACTCTGAGCTAGTGTGCAAGGACTCTGAGCTGGAGTTCAAGGACTTTGAGCAAGTGTGCAAGGATTCTGAGCTGGTCTGCAAGGACTCTGAGCTATGATGCAAGGGTTCTGAGCTATTGTGTAAGGACTCTGAGCTAGGATTAATGGATTCTGAGCTAGTGTGCAAGAACTCTGAGCTGGAGTGCAAGGACTCTGGGCTAGTGGGCAAGGATTCTGAGCAGGTGTGCAAGGACTCTGAGCTGGAGTGCAAGGAATCTGGGCTAGTGTGCAAGGACTCTGAGCTGGAGTGCAAGGACACTGAGCTTGTGTGCAAGGACTCTGAGCTCGTCTGCAAGGACTCTGAGCTGGAGTTGAAGGACTTTGAGCTAGTTTGCAAGGATTCTGAGTTGGTGTGCAAGGACTCTGAGCTATGATGCAAGGGCTCTGAGCTAGTGTGCAAGGACTCTGAGCTACAGTGCAAGGACTCTGAGCTAGTGTGCAAGGACTCTGAGCTACAGTGCAAGGACTCTGAGCTAGTGTGCAAGGACTCTGAGCTGGAGTGCAAGGACTCTGAGCTGGAGTGCAAGGACTCTGAGCTGGAGAGCAAGGACTCTGAGCTGGTGTGCAAGGACTCTGAGCTGGTGTGCAAGGACTCTGAGCTGGAGTGCAAGGACACTGAGATGGAGTGCAAGGAGACTGAGCTGGAGTGCAAGGACACTGAGCTGGAGTGCAAGGACTCTGAGCTGGAGTGCAAGGACTCTGAGCTGGTGTGCAAGGACTCTGAGCTAGAATGCAAGGAGTCTGAGTTGGAGTGCAAGGACTCTGATCTTGTGTGCAAGGAATCTGAGCTGGTGTGCAAGGAGTCTGAGCTAGGATTCAAGGAATCTGACCTAGTGTGCAAGGACACTGAGCTGGAGTGCAATGACCGCTGAGCTGGAGTGCAAGGACTCTGAGCTAACGTGCAAGGACTCTGAGCTGGAGTGCAAGGACTCTGAGCTGGTGTGCAATGACTCTGAGCTGGTGAGCAAGGACTCTGAGCTGGAGTTCAAGGAGGCTGAGCTGATTTGCAAGGACCCTACTACACCACCGAGGCGTTATCCGGACCGAGTCAGGAAGCCTCCAGAGAGACTGACTTATAATTGATTAACTGCAGCATATGTGTAGATTATTGTTCTTGTAAACATGTTAATTAATGATTACTTAAAATGTTGGGCCAGAAATTCGTGAATGGGGCTTGCCGCGCGTGCAAGGTCCCGATTTGCACTTACCCGACGTGCCTGCCGATCACCTCCAGGGACGCCTGGAATTCCATTTTGAATCTGAAGAATCCCGGGCAGTGTTTGACGTCACGCCGCCCAGGAGTGCAGCCACCGCGAAGCCTGGAGCATGCTGTGCAACTGAGACACGCCCCTTCAGGTCTCAGTTTAACAGGACACGCCCCCAATGTTTCTGCCAAGCTGCTAAGCATTTTTACATGCAAAGCAGCAGTTTAAATAGGTTTTTGGAAGTTTTTTGAAGCTTTTGGTAACTTTTATAAACTTTTAAAAACGTTTACATTATTTTGAAGAATCTGAAGTAGTTTTAAACAGAATTAAAGCAATTTAAAGACTTTCAAAAGCCCTAAAAGTTTTTTTTTAATTCCATTTATTTATTTAGCAATGTCGTCGTCATACGTGTCTTCACACTGTTCCCTTTGGGGAACTGTATGAAGTGGTGGAAGGATTTATGGCCATGATTAACGCTCATTCCGTGACCGTAACCATCTTCGAACCAGCCATTAGGGCGGTTAGTCCTATGGCAGGAGGGTTTTACGGGCTCCCACAAGCTATACAAGGAGCGGGGGCCACCCACACCCATGGACGCAAATATCCCACTGGATGTCAACCCAGAATTTAGAGCCGGAGCTCCGACTCCACTTGCCGGGACTGTCTGGAGCGGGGTTTGAAACCCTACCCTGATCTGGCCCAGCGGCAGGGATCCTACCGCTATGCCAAAGGCCCAATCCAATTAGCAACGTGAAATGGCTGGAATGAACACAATTCACGGCATTAAAAGAACTCACAATTGAACTGATGATGACCTCAGCAATCTCCTCAAGGAGGTGGAGGCGCAGCGCCTGCTCATCATTGGTAATGAGAAGTCAAAGGCGCCGCAAAAAGGGCAGATGATAGCTTGGTCTTTCAAGTGGCAGCATAGGGCTCCAGTCACGGGGAGGGAAAAGGCGCAGGAAACGTATGGGTGTCACCTTTTGTGCGGAGTGGGCCTTTTGCGTAGCAGTAAGCATCCCCGCCGCTGGGCCAGAAGGGGTAGGGTTTCGAACCCCACTCCAGACAGTCCCGGCAAGTGGAGTCGGAGCTCCAACTATAAATTCTGCGTGGACATCCAGCGGGATACTTGCGTCCATGGGTGTGGGTGGCCCCCCCCCTCAGATGGGTTGTGGGAGCCCGTAAAACCCTCACGCCATAGGACTAACCACCCTAATGGCTGGTTCAAAGATGGTTACGGTCACGGAATGAGCGTTAATCACGGCCATAAATCCTTCCACCACTTCATACAGTTCCCGAAAGGGAACAGTGTGAGGATACGTACGACGATGACCTCTTGCGCAATGCACCTCCTTGGACCCTCAGTCGCAGATGCGAGGGGGCAAATCGTGCAATTGTTAAATTTTTCATTTTATTGACATGTAAAATGTTGGCCCAGTAATTCCCTTCCAAATGCGCGAGTACGGTCGGGGTACTTACGCGTCTGGCCGGAGGAAATGCCGGTTTTCAGCATGCACAGTGTATGTGGGGAAAACCGGCATTTCCTGTCCTCTGAACGAAGGGGTTCAGAGGCAGAACGCGTGCGACTGCACAGGCAGCGCGTGCGCAGTAAAATTCGCCGCTTTCATTCATGCTTTCAGTGAGGTCAAGTCCTTACAACATACACATGAAAAAAGCATGGGTACAGTTGCTCCAGAGGCTGCGGAGGAAGATATTTCTTATCGTGGAGCTTCTGAAAGTATGTATGTCTGTATATATTCCTTTGCGTGTTATTTATATATTCCTTTACTTATGTGTATGAATGTATTATTTAATTATGACTTTCAGAGAAAGTAACTTATTGAAAATCATAATTAAAAACATACATTCATACACATAAGTAAAGGAATATAAAACATACATACATATACGTAAAGGAATATATGCGGACATACATACATAATTACTTATTACTGATGAAAAGTTTCTTTCTTAAAAGTGCTGGAAATGTTACATTACTCATTTTAGAACACTCATTTTCACATTCAATTCACACAGCCACAATTGCTCCTTCTACCTACCGTTCTGAAAACCCGTTTAAAAAAAAAAATTTAAACTTTAAAACTTACTTAAAATTTCTTAAAATAACTTCCCTCCCTTTCCCAAACAAAAATATTGCCTTTCAGAAGCTCCACGATAAAATATATCTCCCTCCGTAGCCTTGGAACAACTTTACACATGCTTTTTTCAAGTGTAACTTGTAAGGACTTACCCTCACTGAATCCATGAATGAAATCTATGAAGTTCACTGCGCAAGCGCTGCCTGTGCAGTCGCACGCGCTGTGCCTATGAACCCCTTTGTTCCGAGGTCTGGAAATGCCGGCGTTCCCCGCATGCGCTGTGCATGCTGAACGCCGGCATTTCCAACGGCCAGATGTGTGAGTGCCCAGACCGTACTCACACATTTGGTCACGAATTTCTGGCCCGTTATGTACTAATTATCTAAAATGGGAGGAATTGCAGTGTATGTACCTTTAAGAGCCCCTGTGTACTGTAATACCGGTAGTGACCACTCCACGCTCCCCCCCCGTTACACACTCCTCCCCAAGTCACACACTCCCACCCCCAGTCACACACTCCCACCCCCAGTCACACACTCCCCCCCAGTCACACACTCCCCCGCAGTCACACACACCCCCCCAGTCACACACTCCCCCCCAGTCACACACACCCCCCCAGTCACACACACCCCCCCAGTCACACACTCCCCCCAGTCAAACACTCTGCCCCAGTCACACACTCCACCCCAGTCACACACTCCGCCCCAGTCACACACTCCGCCCCAGTCACACACTCCGCCCCAGTCACACACTCCGCCCCAGTCACACTCTCCCCCCAAGTCACACTCTCCCCCGTCACACTCTCCCCCCCCAGTCACACTCTCCCCCCCAGTCACACTCTCCCCCCCAGTCACACTCTCCCCGCCAGTCACACTCTCCCCCTCCAGTCGCACTCTCCCCCTCCAGTCACACTCTCCCCCTCCAGTCACAATCTCCCCCTCCAGTCAAACTCTCCCCCTCCAGTCACACTCTCCCCCCGCAGTCACACTCTCCCCCCGCAGTCACACTCTACCCCCAAGTCACACTCTCCCCACCAGTCACACTCTCCCCCCCAGTCACACTCTCCCCCACAGTCAAACTCTCCCCCCCAGTCACACTCTCCCCCCAGTCACACTCTCCCCCCCAGTCACACACTCCCCCTCCAGTCATCTCTGCCCCCAGTCACACAATCCCTCCCCCAGTAACACACTCCCTCCTATAAGTCACACACGCCACCCTGTTACACACTCCTCCCCCAGTCACACACGCCCCCCAGTCACACACTCCCCACCATCACACACTCCCTCCCACAGTCACACTCTCCCCCCTCATTCACAATCGCCCCCCCAGTCACACATTCCCCCCCAGTCCCAGACTCCACCCCCAGTCACACTCACCCCCGCAGTCAGACTCTCCCTCCCAGACAGACAATCCCCCCCCAGCCACACACTCACCCCCAGTAACACACTCCCCCCCAGTCACACACGCCCCCCCCAGTCACACACTCCCCCCCAGTCACACACTCCCCCAGTCACACACTCCCCCCCAGTCACACACTCCCCCCCAGTCACACACACCCCACCAGTCACACACTCCCCCCCAGTCACACGCTGCCCCCCAGTCACACGCTCCGCCCCAGTCACACGCTCCGCCCCAGTCACACGCTCCGCCCCAGTCACACGCTCCGCCCCAGTCACACGCTCCGCCCCAGTCAAACACTCCGCCCCAGTCACACTCTACGCCCCAGTCACACTCTACACCCCAGTCAGACACACCGCCCCAGTCAGACACTCCGCCCCAGTCACACACTCCCCCCCAGTCACACACTATGCCCCAGTCACACACTACGCCCCAGTCACACACTACGCCCCAGTCACGCACAACGCCCCAGTCACGCACCCCGCCCCAGACACGCACTCCACTCCAGTCACACACTCCGCCCCAGTCACGCACTCCGCCCCAGTCACGCACTCCCCCCCAGTCACACACTCCCCCCCCAGTCACACACTCCCCCCCCAGTCACGCACTCCCCCCCAGTCACACACTCCCCACCAGTCACACACTACCCCCCCACCAGTCCCCTGTCACACACCCACCCCAGTCACACTCTCCCCTCCCAATCACACTCTCCGCCCAAGTCACACTCCCCCCCCACTATTAACGCACTCCCCCCCAGTCACACACTCGCCCCCCCCAGTCACACACAACCCCTCCAGTCACACTCTTCCCCCAGTCACACACTCCCCCCCCGTCACACAAGCCCCAGTCATACACTACGCCCCAGTCACACTCTTCCCCCAGTCACACACTCCCCCGTCACACACTCCCCAGTCACACACTATGCCCCAGCCACACACTGCCCCATCACACATTCCCCCCAGTCACACACTCCCCCTGTCACACTCTCCCTCTCAATCACACACACCTGCCCTTCACGCGCTCCCCAACAGTCACACTCTCCCCCCTCATTCACAATCGCCCCCCCAGTCACACACTCCCCCCCAGTCCCACACTCCACCCCCAGTCAGACTCACCCCCGCAGTCACACTCTCCCTCCCAGACAGACAATCCCCCCCCAGCCACACACTCCCCCCCAGTCACACACTCCCCCCCCAGTCACACACGCCCCCCCAGTCACACACTCCCCCCCAGTCACACACTCCCCCAGTCACACACTCCCCCCCAGTCACACACACACCCCCAGTCACACACTCCCCCCCAGTCACACACTCCCCCCCAGTCACACACTCCCCCCCAGTCACACACTCCGCCCCAGTCACACACTCCCCCGTCACACAAGCCCCAGTCACACACTACGCCCCAGTCACACTCTTCCCCCAGTCACACACTCCCCCCGTCACACACTCCCCAGTCACACACTACGTCCCAGCCACACACTGCCCCCATCACACATTCCCCCCAGTCACACACTCCCCCTGTCACACTCTCCCTCTCAATCACACACACCTGCCCTTCACGAGCTCCCCAACAGTCACACTCTCCCCCCCTCATTCACAATCGCCCCCCAGTCACACACTCCCCCCCAGTCCCACACTCCACCCCCAGTCAGACTCACCCCCGCAGTCACACTCTCCCTCCCAGACAGACAATCCCCCCCCCAGCCACACACTCCCCCCCAGTCACACACTCCCCCCCCAGTCACACACGCCCCCCCAGTCACACACTCCCCCAGTCACACACTCCCCCCCAGTCACACACACACCCCCAGTCACACACTCCCCCCCAGTCGCACACTCCCCCCCAGTCGCACACTCCCCCCCAGTCGCACACTCCGCCCCAGTCGCACACTCCGCCCCAGTCGCACACTCCGCCCCAGTCACACACTCCGCCCCAGTCACACACTCCGCCCCAGTCTCACGCTCCGCCCCAGTCACACGCTCCGCCCCAGTCACAGACTACGGCCCAGTCACACGCTACGCCCCAGTCACACGCTACGCCCCAGTCACACGCTCCGCCCCAGTCACACACTCCGCCCCAGTCACACACTCCGCCCCAGTCACACGCTCCGCCCCAGTCACACGCTCCGCCCCAGTCACACGCTCCGCCCCAGTCACACGCTACGCCCCAGTCACACGCTACGCCCCAGTCAAACACTCCGCCCCAGTCACACTCTACGCCCCAGTCACACTCTACACCCCAGTCAGACACTCCACCCCAGTCAGACACTCCGCCCCAGTCACACACTCCCCCCCAGTCACACACTATGCCCCAGTCACACACTATGCCCCAGTCACACACTACGCCCCAGTCACGCACTCCGCCCCAGACACGCACTCCGCCCCAGTCACACACTCCGCCCCAGTCACACACTCCCACCCAGTCACACACTCCCCGCCCAGTCACACACTCCCCCCCCAGTCACACACTCCCCCCCAGTCACACACTCCCCACCAGTCACACACTACCCCCCACCAGTCCCCTGTCACACACCCACCCCAGTCACACTCTCCCCTCCCAATCACACTCTCCGCCCAAGTCACACTCCCCCCCCACTATTAACGCACTCCCCCCCAGGCACACACTCGCCCCCCCAGTCACACACAACCCCCTCCAGTCACACTCTTCCCCCAGTCACACACTCCCCCTGTCACACACTCCCCAGTCACACACTACGCCCCAGCCACACACTCCCTCTCAATCACACACACCTGCCCTTCACGCTGTCCCCAACAGTCACACTCTCCCCCCTCATTCACAATCGCCCCCCCAGTCACACACTCCACCCCAGTCCCACACTCCACCCCCAGTCACACTCACCCCCGCAGTCACACTCTCCCTCCCAGACAGACAATCCCCCCCCAGCCACACACTCCCCCCAAGTCACACACTCCCCCCCCAGTCACACACTCCCCCCCAGTCACACACTCCGCCCCAGTCACACACTCCCCCCCAGTCACACACGCCCCCCCCAGTCACACACTCCCCCCCAGTCACACACTCCCCCAGTCACACACTCCCCCCCCAGTCACACACACACCCCCAGTCACACACTCACCCCCAGTCACACACTCCCCCCCAGTCACACACTCCCCCCCAGTCACACACTCCCCCCCAGTCACACACTGCGCCCCAATCACACACTCCGCCCCAGTCACACACTCCGCCCCAGTCGCACACATCCGCCCCAGTCGCACACTCCGCCCCAGTCGCACACTCCGCCCAAGTCTCACGCTCCGCCCCAGTCACACGCTCCCCCCCAGTCACACACTCCGCCCCAGTCACACACTCCGCCCCAGTCGCACACTCCGCCCCAGTCACACACCTCGCCCCAGTCTCACGCTCCGCCCCAGTCACACGCTCCACCCCAGTCACACACTCCGCCCCAGTCACACACTCCGCCCCAGTCACACACTCTGCCCCAGTCACACACTCCGCCCCAGTCTCGCGCTCCGCCCCAGTCACACGCTATGCCCCAGTCACACACTCCCCCCCAGTCACACTCTACGCCCCACTCACACTCTACACCCCAGTCAGACACTCCACCCCAGTCAGACACTCCGCCCCTGTCACACACTCCGCCCCAGTCACACACTCCCCCCCAGTCACACACTATGCCCCAGTCACGCACTACGCCCCAGTCACACACTACGCCCCAGTCACACACTCCGCTCCAGTCACACACTCCGCCCCAGTCACACACTCCGCTCCAGTCACACACTCCGCCCCAGTCACACACTCCGCCCCAGTCACATACTTCGCCCCAGTCACACACTCCGCCCCAGTCACACACTCCGCCCCAGTCACACACTCCGCCCCAATCACAAACTCCGCCCCAATCACAAACTCCGCCCCAGTCACGCACTCCGCCCCAGACATGCACTCCGCCCCAGTCACGCATTCCGCCCCAGTCACACACTCCACCCCAGTCACACACTCCGCCCCAGTCACACACTCCGCCCCAGTCACACACTCCGCCCCGTCACACACTCCCCCCCAGTCACACACTCGCCCCCCAGTCACACACTCCCCCCCAGTCACACACTCCCCACCAGTCACACACTACCCCCCACCAGACCCCTGTCACACACCCACCCCAGTCACACTCTCCCCTCCCAATCACACTCTCCGCCCAAGTCACACTCCCCCCCCACTATTAACGCACTCCCCCCCAGTCACACACTTGCCCCCCCAGTCACACACTACCCCTCCAGTCACACTCTTCCCCCAGTCACACACTCCCCCCGTCACACACGCCCCCAGTCACACACTACACCCCAGTCACACTCTTCCCCCAGTCACACACTCCCCCTGTCACACATTCCCCCCAGTCACACACTCCCCCCGTCACACTCTCCCTCTCAATCACACACACCCCCCCTTCACGCTCTCCCCCCACAGTCACACTCTCCCCCCATTCACACACTCCGCCCCAGTCACACACTCTCCCCGCCCCCAGTCACACAGTCCCCATCACACACTCCCCCCAGATACACAGTCCCCCCCCAGTCACACTCACCCCCCAATTCACAAACTCCGCCTCCCCCAGTCACACACTCTGCCTCCCCCAGTCACACACTCCGCCTCCCCTTTCACACGCTCCGCCCCCCCAGTCACACACTCCGCCCCCCCAGTCACACACTCCACCCCCCCAGTCACACACTCCACCCCCCCAGTCACACACTCCGCACTCCAGTCACACACTCCGCCCCCCCAGTCACACACTCCGCCCCCCCAGTCACACACTCCGCCCTCCCAGTCACACACTCTGCCACCCCAGGCACACACTCCGCCCCCCCAGTCACACACTCCGCCCCCCCAGTCATACACTCCGCCCCCCCAGTCACACACTCCGCCCTCCCAGTCACACACTGCCACCCCAGGCACACACTCCCCCCCCCCCAGTCACACACTCCGCCCCCCCAGTCATACACTCCGCCCCCCCGTCACACACTCCGCCCTCCCAGTCACACACTCCGCCCCCCCAATCACACACTCCGCCCCCCCAGTCACACACTCCCCCCCAGTCACACACTCCCCCCCAGTCACACACTCCGCCCCAGTCACACACTCCGCCCCAGTCACACACTACCCCGTCACACAAGCCCCAGTCACACACTACGCCCCAGTCACACTCTTCCCCCAGTCACACACTCCCCCCGTCACACACTCCCCAGTCACACACTACGCCCCAGCCACACACTGCCCCCATCATACATTCCCCCCATTCACACACTCCCCCTGTCACACTCTCCCTCTCAATCACACACACCTGCCCTTCACGCGCTCCCCAACAGTCACACTCTCCCCCCTCATTCACAATCGCCCCCCCAGTCACACACTCCCCCCCCAGTCCCACACTCCACCCCAGTCCCACACTCCACCCCCAGTCACACTCACCCCCGCAGTCACACTCTCCCTCCCAGACAGACAATCCCCCCCCCAGCCACACACTCCCCCCAAGTCACACACTCCCCCCCCAGTCACACACTCCCCCCCAGTCACACACTCCGCCCCAGTCACACACTCCCCCCCCAGTCACACACGCCCCCCCAGTCACACACTCCCCCCCCAGTCACACACTCCCCCAGTCACACACTCCCCCCCAGTCACACACACACCCCCAGTCACACACTCACCCCCAGTCACACACTCCCCCCCAGTCACACACTCCCCCCCAGTCACACACTCCCCCCCAGTCACACACTGCGCCCCAGTCACACACTCCGCCCCAGTCACACACTCCGCCCCAGTCGCACACTCCGCCCCAGTCGCACACTCCGCCCCAGTCGCACACTCCGCCCAAGTCTCACGCTCCGCCCCAGTCACACGCTCCCCCCCCAGTCACACACTCCGCCCCAGTCACACACTCCGCCCCAGTCGCACACTCCGCCCCAGTCACACACCCCGCCCCAGTCTCACGCTCCGCCCCAGTCACACGCTCCCCCCCAGTCACACACTCCGCCCCCAGTCACACACTCCGCCCCAGTCACACACTCTGCCCCAGTCACACACTCCGCCCCAGTCTCGCGCTCCGCCCCAGTCACACGCTATGCCCCAGTCACACACTCCCCCCCGGTCACACTCTACGCCCCACTCACACTCTACACCCCAGTCAGACACTCCACCCCAGTCAGACACTCCGCCCCTGTCACACACTCCGCCCCAGTCACACACTCCCCCCCCAGTCACACACTATGCCCCAGTCACGCACTACGCCCCCAGTCACACACTACGCCCCAGTCACACACTCCGCTCCAGTCACACACTCCGCCCCAGTCACACACTCCGCTCCAGTCACACACTCCGCCCCAGTCACACACACTCCGCCCCAGTCACATACTTCGCCCCAGTCACACACTCCGCCCCAGTCACACACTCCGCCCCAGTCACACACTCCGCCCCAATCACAAAC
>NC_140987.1:312843744-312890760 GCF_052327205.1 Somniosus microcephalus
GTCACACTCTACGCCCCACTCACACTCTACACCCCAGTCAGACACTCCACCCCAGTCAGACACTCCGCCCCTGTCACACACTCCGCCCCAGTCACACACTCCCCCCCAGTCACACACTATGCCCCAGTCACGCACTACGCCCCAGTCACACACTACGCCCCAGTCACACACTCCGCTCCAGTCACACACTCCGCCCCAGTCACACACTCCGCTCCAGTCACACACTCCGCCCCAGTCACACACTCCGCCCCAGTCACATACTTCGCCCCAGTCACACACTCCGCCCCAGTCACACACTCCGCCCCAGTCACACACTCCGCCCCAATCACAAACTCCGCCCCAATCACAAACTCCGCCACAGTCACGCACTCCGCCCCAGACATGCACTCCGCCCCAGTCACGCATTCCGCCCCAGTCACACACTCCACCCCAGCCACACACTCCGCCCCAGTCACACACTCCACCCCAGTCACACACTCCGCCCCAGTCACACACTCCCCCCCAGTCACACACTCGCCCCCCAGTCACGCACTCCCCCCCAGTCACACACTCCCCACCAGTCACACACTACCCCCCACCAGACCCCTGTCACACACCCACCCCAGTCACACTCTCCCCTCCCAATCACACTCTCCGCCCAAGTCACACTCCCCCCCCACTATTAACGCACTCCCCCCCAGTCACACACTTGCCCCCCCAGTCACACACTACCCCTCCAGTCACACTCTTCCCCCAGTCACACACTCCCCCCGTCACACATGCCCCAGTCACACACTACACCCCAGTCACACTCTTCCCCCAGTCACACACTCCCTCTGTCACACATTCCCCCCAGTCACACACTCCCCCCGTCACACTCTCCCTCTCAATCACACACAACCCCCTTCACGCTCTCCCCCACAGTCACACTCTCCCCCCATTCACACACTCCGCCCCAGTCACACACTCTCCCCGCCCCCAGTCACACAGTCCCCATCACACACTCCCCCCAGATACACAGTCCCCCCCAGTCACACTCACCCCCCAATTCACAAACTCCGCCTCCCCCAGTCACACACTCTGCCTCCCCCAGTCACACACTCCGCCTCCCCTTTCACACGCTCCGCCCCCCCAGTCACACACTCCGCCCCCCCGTCACACACTCCACCCCCCCAGTCTTACTCCGCCCCCCCAGTCACACACTCCGCCCCCCCAGTCACACACTCCGCCCCCCCAGTCACACACTCCACCCCCCCAGTCACACACTCCGCACTCCAGTCACACACTCCGCCCCCCCAGTCACACACTCCGCCCCCCCAGTCACACACTCCGCCCTCCCAGTCACACACTCTGCCACCCCAGGCACACACTCCGCCCCCCCAGTCACACACTCCGCCCCCCCAGTCATACACTCCGCCCCCCCAGTCACACACTCCGCCCTCCCAGTCACACACTCCGCCCTCCCAGTCACACACTCTGCCACCCCAGGCACACACTCCGCCCCCCCAGTCATACACTCCGCCCCCCGTCACACACTCCGCCCCCCCAGTCACACACTCCGCCCCCCCAGTCACACACGCCGCCCCCCCAGTCACACACTCCGCCCCCCCAGTCACACACTCCGCCCCCCCAGTCACACACTCCGCCCCCCCAGTCACACACTCTGCCCCCCAGTCACACACTCCACCCCCCCAGTCACACACTCCGCCCCCCCAGTCACACACTCCCTGCCAGTTACACACACCCCCCCGTCACACACTCCCCCATCACACTCTCCCCCATCCAGTCACACACTTCCCCCCCATTCACACACACCCCCCCAAGTCACACACTCCCCCCCCAAGTCACACACTTCCCCCCCGCAGTCACACACTCCACCCCCATCACACAATCCCCCCCCAGTCACACACTCCCCCGTCACACACTCCCCCCCGACTCCAGGCACACACTTCCCCCCCACCGCCCAGTCACACACTCACCCCCAGTCACACACTCCCCCCCCCAGGCTCACATTCCCCCCAGGCACACATTCCCCCCCCAGTCTCAAATTCCCCCCCAGTCACACACTCCCCCCCAGTCACAATTCAATTCAATTCAAATCACTTTATTGGCATGACAAGGTGCATCTTATGTTGCCAAAGCATCAGAAGACATTCATGTTTGTTCACAAAAATATAGATCTATCCATACAGTGTATAAACAGATATATCCCTGAATGTATAAATATACTTTCATATAATTTATATATACTCTTATCTTATCTTTAGTGGTTGTCCCTCTGTTTATGGCAAGCTGTAACATAGTGTGCCGCTAGTGTTACGCAATTTCTCTCTTCCCCTAGCAGGTATGGGAGTTTTTGGTCGTCATTCAAATTTCTGAATTCCGGGCATATTTTTGTAAATTTTGGGTAGAAATTCTCCCTTATGCCCTGATATTTTCTACAAGCTGTGATGAAATGCATCTCTGTCTCCACCATTCCCTGACTGCAGTGAGAGCATATCCTGTCCTCTCTTGGTAGCCGTGTCTGCCTGTGTCTACCTTTTCGATCGCCAGGCTATGTTCACTAAGTCTGTACATTGTCAAGATTTTTCTCAGTTTGCTGTCCTTTACCATGGTCAGGTAATCAGCTATGTTATATTGTCTGTTTAGGGCCAAGTAGCAATTGAGTTTGCTTTGGGTTTTTGTTGTTTCTGCCCAATATGTCAGATATTTTTCCTTTTGCTTGGCGACGATTGTGTTGGGTCGAATTCTTTGTGTTACGCTGTCACTGTCCTGGGGCTGGTTATTGTTAGCAGTGTTAGTAGTTACTTCACTGAGTCCCAGGACTAGTTGACTGAGGGTATTCTTCTTTATGGTCATCTCTTGGCATTTCAGGGCGTCGTAGTGATAGCATTGGGGGTTGCTCATTTCTAGGTGTTTCCAAAATTTGGTGGCTCTTTTTTGGATAGTGATTATTAATGGATATTGGCCTAGTTCTGCCCTGCATGCATTGTTTACTGTTTTCCTTTGAGTCCGGAGGATACTTTTACAGAATTCTGCATGTAGGATCTCAATTGGGTGTTTGTCCCATTTTGCAAATTCTTGTTGTGTTAGCGGTCCCCACACCTCACTGCCATAGAGTGCAATTGGTTCAATTACTGATTTGAAAATTTTGAGCCAAATGCTAATTGGGTTTTCTATTTGGATTGATTTTTTAATGGCATAGAAAGCCCTTCTTGCTTTCTCTTTCAGTTCATTCACAGCCAGTTTGAAGTTTCCCGTAGAACTGATTTTTAAGCCCAAGTATGTGTAGTTAGTGGTTTGTTCAATTTTGGTTGTTCCTATTGTGAAATTTATTTTGGGTCCCTGATGTCTGGATCTTTGCTGGAACACAAGAACTTTGGTTTTTTGGGGATTTATTGTCAGGGCCCAAGTCTGGCAGTACGACTCCAGCAGATCCAGGTTCTGCTGTAGACCCTCCTTAGTTGGTGACAGCAGAACCAGGTTGTGGTAAACCACTGTTATAACCTGTCTGTGTCTGTATGTGTATTCCACTAGGTACAGGTCTGGACATGCCTTAGCTGACTCCTCCCACTATTCCAGGTATATAAGTGACTACCTCCCAGTCCCTTAGTATTCTGGACGGGTCGACCACTCGAGACAAGACCTTCATTCTTTAGTTAATAAAAGCCTGATTGTTACTCGCTCAACCTCAGTCTTTTGAGTAATTGATGGTGCATCAATTTTATTAACTAAATTTTTTATAATGGAGAAGATCCTCACACCAGCATGCCTGGACCTGGACAGTCGGGAAGCGGACGCTTCCACCAAGTTTGCTCACTGGCTCACGTGCTTCGAGACATTCCTGACTGCCTCCACTGCAGTCGAAACGGATGCGGACAAACTGTCTGTCCTGTTCTCCAAGGTGAACCACCGAGTGTACTCAGTCATCCGGGACGCGACCTCGTACACAGCCGCCCTCCAGCTCCTCAAGACCCAGTACACGCGCCCTGTGAATGAAGTATACGCTAGGCACCTTCTGGGGAGTCGCAAGCAACAACCTGGGGAATTGACTGAGGAATACCTCCAAGCACTGTCCGTGCTTGGCCGGGCCTGTGGGTGTAAGGCGGTAATGCCCACTAAGTACACGGAGGAACTGATCCGGGATGCCTTCGTAGCGGGCCACAGGTCCAACTACACCCGACAGCGACTGCTGGAGCAGAGTGACCTCACCCTCGACAAAGCCTCCGACATCGCACTAACGCTGGACGCAGCCTTCCGGGGCATGGATGCCTACTCCTCTGCACCGTGGATGCCGCGGGGAACGACAACCTGGGACACGGTAGGACAGCCCCATAGCACCGTGCCACCCCAGCCACAGCCCAACGGCCCAACTACCGCAGCAGTGTCCCAAAGCCAGACAGCAGTATCCCAAGGCCAGAAATGCTACTTCTGTGGCCAGGCCAAACACCCCAGAGCGCGCTGCCCGGCGAAGAATGCGACCTGCTCGGGCTGCGGGAAAAAGGGACACTACGCCAGCATCTGCAAGGCCAAAGCCACCCCGAACACCAGCAGCGCCGCGTGTGGGCCGTGCGAGCCGCCATCTTGGGCCCCCAACAGCGCCGTGTGTGGGCCGTGCGGGCCGCCATCTTGGGCCTCCCCAGCCATGTGCGAACCACCACTGCAGCAGCCATCTTGGACGACTCCAGCCACATGGGAATCATGGACGCCGCCATCTTGGACACCAGCCGGGACGCAGCAGATCACCAACCCCCCCCCCATCTGATACTCGCAGCGACACACCGACCCCTACGCTGGCCTCTGTGACGCTGGACCAAACGAGACCGCACCAGCTAGCTCGGTCCAAAATGGACGTTAAGGTAAACGGCCATGCAATAAACTGCCTTTTTGACTCCGGGAGCACAGAGAGCTTCATCCACCCGACACGGTGCGGCGTTGCTCTCTCCCCGTCCTGCCTGCGCACCAGCGGATTTCTATGGCCTCCGAGTCCCAGTCAGCGGACATTGGCGGCTACTGCGTGGTGACACTAGTAGTAGACGGGACTGTGTTCAATAATTTTAAACTCCTGGTCCTGCCCGACCTCTGCGCTGCCGTTCTACTGGGGTTGGATTTCCAGTGCCACCTCAAAAGCGTTACGATGGCGTACGGTGGCCCCCTCCCCCCACTCACAGTCTGCAGCCAGCTGCCTCCAAATTGCCCGCCGCGCACCAGATGCAACCTCTCCACACTCAGAGTCCCACCCCCCCCACTGTTTGCTAACCTCACCCCCGACTGTAAGCCCATCGCCACAAAGAGCAGGCGATACAGTGCCGGGGACAGGGTTTTCATCAAAACCGAAGTGGAACGGCTCCTGAAGGAGGGGATTATTGAGGGCAGCTCCAGCCCCTGGCGAGCCCAGGTTGTAGTCGTTAAGACCGGCGAGAAACAACGCCTGGTCATCGACTACAGCCAAACAATAAACCGCTACACCCTGCTGGACGCCTACCCACTCCCCCGCATAGCTGACATGGTCAACCAGATCGCGCAGTACCGCGTCTTTTCGACCATTGACCTGAAATCAGCGTACCACCAGCTCCCCATCAGCCCTGAAGACTGCCAGTATACTGCTTTTGAGGCAAACGGCCGCCTCTATCACTTCCTTAGGGTTCCCTTCGGCGTTACTAACGGGGTCTCCATCTTCCAAAGGGAGATGGACCGGATGGTCGATCAAAACGAGCTGCAGGCCACTTTCCCTTACCTAGATAATGTGACCATCTGCGGCCATGACTTGCAGGACCATGACGCAAACCTCGAGAAATTCCTCCACACCGCCCAACTCCTGAACCTGACATATAACAAGGAGAAGTGCATATTCCGCACAGATCGCCTCGCCATCCTTGGCTGTGTTGTGGAACACGGGGTCATCGGTCCCGACCCGGACCGGATGCGTCCCCTTATGGAACTCCCACTGCCCCACTGCCTAAAAGCTCTGAAGAGGTGCCTAGGGTTTTTTTCCTACTACGCTCAGTGGGTCCCCCACTATGCAGACAAAGCCCGTCCGCTGATCAAGTCCACCTCTTTTCCCGTGACGGCAGAGGCCCGCTTAGCCTTCCACCGTATCAAGGAAGACATTGCCAAAGCCACCATGCACGCAGTGGACGAATCCATCCCCTTCCAGGTGGAAAGCGATGCGTCCGACTTCGCTCTGGCCGCCACCCTTAATCAGGCGGGGAGACCTGTGGCATTCTTCTCACGAACCCTCCAGGGCCCGGAGACCAGACACTCCGTGGTCGAGAAGGAGGCCCAGGCTATCGTGGAGGCTGTGCGTCATTGGAGGCACTACCTGGCCGGAAAACGATTTACCCTGCTCACTGACCAGCGTTCAGTTGCTTTTATGTTCAACAACAAGCAGAGGGGCAAAATCAAAAATGACAAGATCTTGAGGTGGAGAATCGAACTTTCCACCTACAATTACGAGATCTTGTACCGGCCTGGGAAGCTCAATGAACCCCCAGATGCCCTATCGCGTGGCACCTGCGCCAGCGCGCAGATCGATAGGCTGAGGGCCCTCCACAATGACCTCTGCCACCCGGGGGTCACCAGGTTCTTCCACTTCATCAAGGCCCGCAACCTGCCTTACTCCATCGAGGAGGTCAGGACCATGACCAAGAACTGCCAAGTCTGCGCTGAGTGCAAACCGCACTTTTATAGACCAGACAGAGCCCACCTGATAAAAGCCACTCGCCCTTTCGAACGCCTGAGCGTCAATTTCAAAGGGCCTCTCCCCTCCTCCGACCGCAATGTGTACTTCCTCAACATCATTGACGAGTACTCCCGGTTCCCGTTCGCTATCCCCTGCCCGGACATGACCAGTGCCACGGTCAATAAATCTCTGAACAGCCTCTTCACCCTATTCGGTTTCCCCAGCTATATCCATAGCGACCGGGGCTCATCGTTTATGAGCGACGAACTCCGCCAGTACCTGCTCGCTAGGGGTATAGCCACAAGCAGGACCACCAGTTACAACCCCTGGGGGAACGGACAGGTGGAAAGAGAGAATGCAACAGTTTGGAAGGCCGCCCTACTAGCCTTAAAGTCTAGGGGCCTTCTGACCTCCCGCTGGCAGGAGGTGCTTCCCGATGCGCTCCACTCGATTCGGTCACTGCTCTGCACTGCCACCAATGCCACCCCTCACGAGAAAATGTTTGTCTTCCCAAGGAAGTCCACATCGGGGACATCGTTACCGCCATGGCTGACGTCCCCAGGGCCGGTACTACTGAGAAGACACGTGAGGGCCAATAAAACGGACCCCCTGTTCGAGAGGGTCGACCTCCTCCACGCCAACCCCCAGTACGCTTACATTGCGTACCCGGACGGGCGGGAGGACACAGTCTCCATACGAGACCTCGCACCCTCGGGGACCGCTGTAACCCACTACCCATTACCACCCCCCCCCACGACCCGATATCCAACCCCAGCAGCCGGCTCGCCTCGGACCGTCACCCACGAGGACTACACTCCAGGGCCCCAGCCTACACAGGACGCGACGCCGGAAGCTCCACCATCCCTGCCGTCGCCACGTCGATCACAGCGGCAGACAAGACCTCCGGAGAGACTCCAATACACGAACTTTTAAATACACTTCACCCCGCCGGACTCATTTTTAAACAGGGGGTGAATGTGGTAAACCACTGTTATAACCTGTCTGTGTCTGTATGTGTATTCCACTAGGTACAGGTCTGGACATGCCTCGGCTGACTCCTCCCACTATTCCAGGTATATAAGTGACTACCTCCCAGTCCCTTAGTATTCTGGACGGGTCGACCACTCGAGACAAGACCTTCATTCTTTAGTTAATAAAAGCCTGATTGTTACTCGCTCAACCTCAGTCTTTTGAGTAATTGATGGCGCATCACAGGTCGTCTGCATAGAGGAGGAATTTAACCTTTGATTCATATAGGGTGAGGCCGGGTGCTGTCGATTGTTCAAGTAGTTTTGCCAATTCATTTATGTAAATATTAAAGAGTGTCGGTGAGATTGGCGAGCCCTGCGTCACCCTCCGCCCCTGTGGGAAGTATTTTGTTTATTTGTCTCCAATTTTAACTGCACATTTGTTGTTTGTATACATTGATTTAATTACATCATATGTTTTTCCCCCTACCCCGCTTTCGATAAGTTTCAGGAATAAACCGTCATGCCAGATGGAGTCGAAAGCCTTCTGGAAATCTATAAAGCATGCGTAGATTTTGCTTTTGTTATGGTGAACGTGTTTGTCAATTAGGGTCTGTAGGGTGAAGATATGATCTGATGTTCTATAGTTTGGCAGGAATCCAATTTGGCTTTTATTCAAGACATTGTGCTCCTCAAGGAAGTTTATAAGTCTTTTGTTTATGATGCTACAGAATACCTTCCCCAGGTTACTGTTTACACAGATGCCTCGATAGTTATTTGGGTCGACTTTGTCCCCACTTTTGTATATGGGCGTTATGAGTCCTTTGTTCCAGATATCAGGGAAGTAACCGACACTCAGAACCAAGTTGAAGAGTTTTAGGATAGCCAGTTTCATTTTATCGTCTGTGTGTTTAATCATCTCGTTTAGTATGCCGTCTGTCCCGCAAGCTTTTCCTGGTCGCAGGTCCTTGAGTTTTTCAAAAAGTTCTTTTTCTGTTATTATGGAATCTAGCGGGTTTTGGTTATCTTTTATGGCCATTTCGAGCTTTTCCAGTTTCTTGCATATTTGGTGTTGCTCTGGCCTTAGTATAATTTTTCAAAGTGGTTTTCCCATGTGTCCCCATTTTGAATGGCCAATTCGTCGTGTTGTTTTTTGTGTAGTGTATTCCAGTTGTCCCAGAAGCAATTGGAATCAATGGATTCCTCAATGGAGTTGAGTGTGTTCTTAATATATTGCTCTTTTTTGGTTCTGAGTGTGTTTCTGTATTGTGTTAGTGTCTGGCAATAAGTAAGGCGTAATTCCTCGTTTTCTGGATGTCTGTGTTTTTGGTTTGATATTTTTTGAAGTTTTTTCCTCATGTTATGGCAATCTGGGTCAAACCATTTTTCATAGTTTTTTGTTTTGGGTTTGTTCTTGCGAGCTTTCAAGTTTGACCTTGTTGCCAAATTATCAAAAATATTGTTTAGGTTATTCACTGCCCGGTTTACGCCTTCTTTATTGTGAGTGTATATGTTATCCAGAAAGGTGTCCAAGAGAGCTTGAGTTGATTCATTGCTAATTGCTTTCTGGTTTTTCCGTGTCGTTTTTGGCCCATCTGTACGATTTTTTGGTGTTGTACAGTTTACTGGGTTGTGTTTCTATGTTGTTTGTTTCTGTCTTTTTAAGATACATAGTAATTTGACTGTGATCTGACAGTGTTGTTTGTGGTTTGACTGTGAATGCTCTGAAAGAGGATGGGTCCAAATCTGTAATCATATAGTCTACGGTGCTGCAGCCAAGAGGTGAGCAATAGGTCGATCTTCCTAGGAGGTCTCCTAGGAACCTACCATTGACAATGTACAGACCCAGGCTTCGACAGAGCTGTAGGAGCTGTTTTCCGTTGGTATTTGTCTGCTTGTCGCAGTTATGCCTGTATGGGAGGGAAGGGATATCGAAGTGGTTATTCCCGAATACGTAATTGTTTCCCTGATTATTGGTGAAGTCTGGTTCTTCGCCAGTTCTTGAATTGAGGTCCCCACAGATCAACACGTTCCCATGGGCCTGGTATTGGGTAATTTCCCCCTCTATGTCAGAGAAGGTGTCCTCTTTAAAGTACGGGGATTCCATTGGGGGGATATAAAGTGCGCAAATGTAAACGTCTTGGGTGTTAGAGATAATCTCCCTCTCAATTTTGAGCCATATGTGGTTTTCGCCCTTTTTTATAAATTTGATGTAATTCTTAAGTTCTGTTTTAAACCAGATCAGTATGCCTCCGGAGTCTCTGCCTTGGGTTATTCTTGGTAATTTATTGGAGGGGAGCACCAGCTCAGTGTACCCTTGGGGACATCCAGTGTGTCCTTTTCCTTTATACCAAGCTTCCTGTAAAATGATAATATCTAGATCTTTAGTTTCATCTATAAACTCTGGGGTCCTATTCTTCACGTCGAGCACCGAAGAGCGTAGACCTTGGATATTCCAGGTCCAAATATATAAGGATTTCATGTTAAGTTTGATCTTTTACTATGATAGGTTAAAGAATGATATGTGTTTGTTGTGTCTAAATGTGGGAAAAAAAGGTCATCTCAGTTGTCTATAAATGTTAATGCTACTTGGTTACAGTCACACACTCCCCCCGAGTCACACACTCCCTCCCAGTCACATACTCCCCTCCCAGTCTCACACTCCCCACCTTCACACACTCCCTCCCCCAGTCACACACGCCCCCCCGTTACACACTCCTCCCCCAGTCACACACTGCCCCCCAGTCACACACTCCCCACTGTCACACACTCCCTCCCACAGTCACACACTCCCCCCATCAGACTCTCCCCCCTCATTCACACTCTCCTCCCTCATTCACAATCGCCCCCCAGTCACACACTCCCCCCCAGTCCCACACTCCCCCCCATTCACACTCACCCCCGCAGTCACACTCTCCCTCCCAGACAGACAATCCCCCCCCAGCCACACACACCCCCCCAGTCACACACACCTCCCCCAGTCACACACACCCCCCCAGTCACACACTCCCCCCCAGTCACACACTCCCCCGCAGTCACACACTCCCCCAGTCACACACTCCCCCCCAGTCACACACTCCGCCCCAGTCACACACTCCGCCCCAGTCAAGCACTCCGCCCCAGTCACACACTCCGCCCCAGTCACATATTCCACCCCAGTCACACAATCCTCCCCAGTCACACACTCCGTCCCTTTCACACACACCGCCCCAGTCACACACTCCGCCCCAGTCACACACTCCGCCCCAGTCACACACTCCGCCCCAGTCACACACACCACCCCAGTCACAAAATCCTCCCCAGTCAAACACTCCACCCCATTCACACACACCGCCCCAGTCACACACTCCGCCCCAGTCACACAATCCTCCCCAGTCAAACACTCCACCCCATTCACACACACCACCCCAGTCACACACTCCACCCCAGTCACACACTCGCCCCAGTCACACACTCCGCCCCAGTCACACACTCTGCCGCAGTTACACACTACGCCCCGGTCACACACTACGCCCCAGTCACACACTACGCCGCAGTCACACTCTATGCCTCAGTCACACAATCCGCCCCATCACATACTCCGCCGCAGTCACACACTCCGCCCCAGTCACACATTCCGCCCCAGTCACACACTCCTCCCCAGTCACACACTCCGCCCCAGTCACACACTCCGCCCCAGTCAGATACTCCGCCCCTGTCAGACACTCCGCCCCAGTCACACACTCTGCCCCAGTCACACACTGCCCCACAGTCACACACTCTGCCCCAGTAAGACACTCCGCCCCAGTCACACACTACGCCCCAGTCACACACAACGCACCAGTCACACACTCCGCCCCAGTCACACACTCCGCCCCAGTCACACACCCACCCTAGTCACACGCCCCGCCCCAGTCACACACTCCGCACCCCCCAGTCACACACTCCAGCCCCCCAGTCACACACTCCGCCCCCCCAGTCACACACTCCGCCCCCCCAGTCACACACTCCGCCCCCCCAGTCACACACTCCGCCCCCCCAGTCACACACTCCGCCCCCCCAGTCACACATTCCGCCCCCCAGTCACACACTCCGCCCCCACAGTCACACACTCCGTCCCCGTCACACACTCCGCCCACACAGTCACACACTCCGCCCCCCCAGTCACACACTCCGCCCCCCCACTCACACACTCTGCCCCCCCAGTCACACACTCCCTGCCAGTCACACACTCCGCCCCAGTCACACACTCCGCCCCAGTCATACACTCCGCCTCAGTCACACACTCCGCCCCAGTCACACACTCCGCCCCAGTCACACACTCAGCCCCAGTCACACACTCAGCCCCAGTCACACACTCCGCCCCAGTCACACACTCTGCCCCAGTCACAAACTACGCTCCAGTCACGCACTCCGCCCCAGTCACACACTCCGCCCCAGTCACACACTCCGCCCCAGTCACACACGCCCCCCCCAGTCACACACTCCCCCCCGTCACACACTCCCCCCCCAGTCACACACTCCCCCCCCAGTCACACACTTCCCCCCAGTCACACACTACCCCTCAGTCACACACTACCCCCCACCAGTCCCCTGTCACACACCCACCCCAGTCACACTCTGCCCTCCCAATCATACTCTCCGCCCAAGACATATTCCCTCCCCACTATTAACGCACTCCCCCCGTCACACACTCGCCCCCCCAGTCACACATTACCCATCCAGTCACACTCTTCCCCCAGTCACACACTCCCCCCCGTCACACACTCCCCAGTCACACACTACGCCCCAGTCACACTCTTCCCCCAGTCACACACTCCCCCCCGTTACACACTCCCCAGTCACACACTACGCCCCAGTCACACACTGCCCCCCTCACACATTCCCCGCAGTCACACACTACCCCCCGTCATACTCACCCTCTCAATCACACACACCCCCCTTCACACTCTCCCCCACAGTCACACTCTCCCCCCATTCACACACTCCGCCCCCCCAGTCACACACTCCGCCCCCCCAGTCACACACTCCGCCCCCCCCAGTCACACACTCCGGACCCCAGTCACACACTCCGCCCCCCCAGTCACATACTCCGCCCCCTCAGTCACACACTCCGCCCCCCCAGTCACACACTCCGCCCCCCCAGTCTCACACTCCGGCCCCCAGTCACACACTCCGCCCCCCCAGTCACACACTCCGCCCCCCAGTCACACACTCCGCCCCCCCAGTAACACATTCCGCCCCCCCAGTCACACACTCCGCCACCACAGTCAGACACTCCACCCCGTCACACACTCCGCCCCCCCAGTCACACACTCCACCGCCCCCAGTCACACACTCCGCCCACACAGTCACACACCCGCCCCCCAGTCACACATTCCGCCCCCCCAGTCACACACTCCGCCCCCCCAGTCACACACCCCCCCAGTCACACACTCCCCCCCAGTCACACACTCCCCCGCAGTCACACACTCCCCCAGTCACACACTCCCCCCCAGTCACACACTCCGCCCCAGTCACACACTCCGCCCCAGTCAAGCACTCCGCCCCAGTCACACACTCCGCCCCAGTCACATATTCCACCCCAGTCACACAATCCTCCCCAGTCACACACTCCGTCCCTTTCACACACACCGCCCCAGTCACACACTCCGCCCCAGTCACACACTCCGCCCCAGTCACACACTCCGCCCCAGTCACACACACCACCCCAGTCACAAAATCCTCCCCAGTCAAACACTCCACCCCATTCACACACACCGCCCAAGTCACACACTCCGCCCCAGTCACACAATCCTCCCCAGTCAAACACTCCACCCCATTCACACACACCACCCCAGTCACACACTCCACCCCAGTCACACACTCGCCCCAGTCACACACTCCGCCCCAGTCACACACTCTGCCGCAGTTACACACTACGCCCCGGTCACACACTACGCCCCAGTCACACACTACGCCGCAGTCACACTCTATGCCTCAGTCACACAATCCACCCCATCACATACTCCGCCGCAGTCACACACTCCGCCCCAGTCACACACTCCGCCCCAGTCACACACTCCTCCCCAGTCACACACTCCGCCCCAGTCACACACTCCGCCCCAGTCAGATACTCCGCCCCTGTCAGACACTCCGCCCCAGTCACACACTCTGCCCCAGTCACACACTGCCCCACAGTCACACACTCTGCCCCAGTAAGACACTCCGCCCCAGTCACACACTACGCCCCAGTCACACACAACGCACCAGTCACACACTCCGCCCCAGTCACACACTCCGCCCCAGTCACACACCCACCCTAGTCACACGCCCCGCCCCAGTCACACACTCCGCCCCCCCCAGTCACACACTCCAGCCCCCCAGTCACACACTCCGCCCCCCCAGTCACACACTCCGCCCCCCCAGTCACACACTCCGCCCCCCCAGTCACACACTCCGCCCCCCCAGTCACACACTCCACCACGCCAGTCACACACTCCGCCCCCCCAGTCACACACTCCGCCCCCCCAGTCACACATTCCGCCCCCCAGTCACACACTCCGCCCCCACAGTCACACACTCCGTCCCCGTCACACACTCCGCCCCCCCAGTCACACACTCCGCCCCCCCAGTCACACACTCCGCCCCCCCACTCACACACTCTGCCCCCCCAGTCACACACTCCCTGCCAGTCACACACTCCGCCCCAGTCACACACTCCGCCCCAGTCATACACTCCGCCTCAGTCACACACTCCGCCCCAGTCACACACTCCGCCCCAGTCACACACTCAGCCCCAGTCACACACTCAGCCCCAGTCACACACTCCGCCCCAGTCACACACTCTGCCCCAGTCACAAACTACGCTCCAGTCACGCACTCCGCCCCAGTCACACACTCCGCCCCAGTCACACACTCCGCCCCAGTCACACACGCCCCCCCCAGTCACACACTCCCCCCCGTCACACACTCCCCCCCAGTCACACACTCCCCCCCAGTCACACACTTCCCCCCAGTCACACACTACCCCTCAGTCACACATTACCCCCCACCAGTCCCCTGTCACACACCCACCCCAGTCACACTCTGCCCTCCCAATCATACTCTCCGCCCAAGACATATTCCCTCCCCACTATTAACGCACTCCCCCCGTCACACACTCGCCCCCCCAGTCACACATTACCCATCCAGTCACACTCTTCCCCCAGTCACACACTCCCCCCCGTCACACACTCCCCAGTCACACACTACGCCCCAGTCACACTCTTCCCCCAGTCACACACTCCCCCCCGTTACACACTCCCCAGTCACACACTACGCCCCAGTCACACACTGCCCCCCTCACACATTCCCCGCAGTCACACACTACCCCCCGTCATACTCACCCTCTCAATCACACACACCCCCCTTCACACTCTCCCCCACAGTCACACTCTCCCCCCATTCACACACTCCGCCCCCCCAGTCACACACTCCGCCCCCCCAGTCACACACTCCGCCCCCCCCAGTCACACACTCCGGACCCCAGTCACACACTCCGCCCCCCCAGTCACATACTCCGCCCCCTCAGTCACACACTCCGCCCCCCCAGTCACACACTCCGCCCCCCCAGTCTCACACTCCGGCCCCCAGTCACACACTCCGCCCCCCCAGTCACACACTCCGCCCCCCAGTCACACACTCCGCCCCCCCAGTAACACATTCCGCCCCCCCAGTCACACACTCCGCCACCACAGTCAGACACTCCACCCCGTCACACACTCCGCCCCCCCAGTCACACACTCCGCCCCCCCAGTCACACACTCCGCCCCCCCAGTCACACACTCCACCGCCCCCAGTCACACACTCCGCCCACGCAGTCACACACCCGCCCCCCAGTCACACATTCCGCCCCCCCAGTCACACACTCCGCCCCCCCAGTCACACACTCCCTGCCAGTCACACACTCCGCCCCAGTCACACACTCCACCCCAGTCACACACTCCGCCTCAGTCACACACTCCGCCCCAGTCACAAACTACGCCCCAGTCACGCACTCCGCCCCAGTCACACACTCCGCCCCAGTCACACACGCCCCCCCCAGTCACACAATCCCCCCCCAGTCACACACTCCGCCACCAGTCACACACTCCCCCCCGTCACACACTTCCCCCCAGTCACACACTCTCCCCCAGTCACACACTACCCCCCACCAGTCCCCTGTCACACACCCACCCCAGTCACACTCTCCCCTCCCAATCACACTCTCCGCCCAAGTCACACTCCCCCCCCACTATTAACGCTCTCCCCCCAAGTCACACACTCGCCCCCCCAGTCACACACTACCCATCCAGTCACAATCTTCCCCCAGTCACACACTCCCCCCCGTCACACACTCCCCAGTCACACACTACGCCCCAGTCACACTCTTCCCCCACTCACACACTCCCCCGTCATACTCTCCCTCTCAATCACACACACCCCCCTTCACACTCTCCCCCACTGTCACACTCGCCCCCCATTCACACACTCCGCCGCAGTCACACACTCCCCCCGCCCCCAGTCACACAGTCCCCATCACACACTCCCCCTAGATACACACTCCCCCCCAGGCACACTCTCCCCCCCATTCACACACTCCGCTTCCCCCAGTCACACACTCTGCCTCCCCCAGTCACAGACTCCGCCCCCCCAGTCACACACTCCGCCTCCCCAGTCTCACACTCCGCCCCCCCAGTCACACAGTCTGCCCCCCCAGTCACACACTCCGCCTCCCCAGTCACACACTCCGCCACCCCAGTCACACACTCCGGCCCCCCAGTCACACACTCCGCCACCCCAGTCACACACTCCGGCCCACCAGTCACACACTCCGCCCCCCCAGTCACACAGTCTGCCCCCCCAGTCACACACTCCGCCCCCCCAGTCACACACTCCGCCACCCCAGTCACACACTCCGCCCCCCCAGTCACACACTCCGCCACCCCAGTCACACACTCCGGCCCCCCAGTCACACACTCCGCCCCCCCAGTCACATACTCCGCCCACCCGTCACACACTCCGCCCCCCCAGTCTCACACTCTGCCCCCCGTCACACACTCCACCCCCCCAGTCACACACTCCGCCCCCCCAGTCACACACTCCGCCCCCCCAGTCACACACTCCGCCCCCCCAGTCTCACACTCCGCCCCCGTCACACACTCCGCCCCCCCAGTCACACACTCCGCCCCCCCAGTCACACATTCCGCCCCCCCAGTCACACACTCCGCCACCACAGTCACACACTCCACCCCGTCACACACTCCGCCCCCCCGTCACACACTCCGCCCCCCCAGTCACACACTCCACCCCGCCAGTCACACACTCCACCCCCCCAGTCGCACACTCCGCCCTCCAGTCACACACTCCGCCCCCCCAGTCACACACTCCGCCCCCCCAGTCACACACTCCGCCCTCCCAGTCACACACTCTGCCACCCCAGGCACACACTCCGCCCCCCCAGTCACACACTCCGCCCCCCCAGTCATACACTCCGCCCCCCCAGTCACACACTCCGCCCTCCCAGTCACACACTCTGCCACCCCAGGCACACACTCCGCCCCCCCAGTCACACACTCCGCCCCCCCAGTCATACACTCCGCCCCCCCGTCACACACTCCGCCCCCCCAGTCACACACTCCGCCCCCCCAGTCACACACTCCGCCCCCCCAGTCACACACTCCGCCCCCCCAGTCACACACTCCCTGCCAGTTACACACTCCCCCCCCAGTCACACACTCCCCCCCAAGTCACACACTCCCCCATCACACTCTCCCCCATCCAGTCACACACTTCCCCCCCATTCACACACACCCCCCCAAGTCACACACTCCCCCCCCAAGTCACACACTTCCCCCCCGCAGTCACACACTCCGCCCCCCCATCACACAATCCCCCCCCAGTCACACACTCCCCCGTCACACACTCCCCCCGCCCAGTCACACTCTCCCCCCCCAGTCACGATCTCCCCCCCAGTCACACTCTCCCCCCCCGACTCCAGGCACACACTTCCCCCCACCGCCCAGTCACACACTCACCCCCAGTCACACACTCCCCCCCCCCAGGCTCACATTCCCCCCAGGCACACATTCCCCCCCCAGTCTCAAATTCCCCCCCAGTCACACACTCCCCCCCAGTCACAATTCAATTCAATTCAAATCACTTTATTGGCATGACAAGGTGCATCTTATGTTGCCAAAGCATCAGAAGACATTCATGTTTGTTCACAAAAATATAGATCTATCCATACAGTGTATAAACAGATATATCCCTGAATGTATAAATATACTTTCATATAATTTATATATACTCTTATCTTATCTTTAGTGGTTGTCCCTCTGTTTAAGGCAAGCTGTAACATAGTGTGCCGCTAGTGTTACGCAATTTCTCTCTTCCCCTAGCAGGTATGGGAGTTTTTGGTCGTCATTCAAATTTCTGAATTCCGGGCATATTTTTGTAAATTTTGGGTAGAAATTCTCCCTTATGCCCTGATATTTTCTACAAGCTGTGATGAAATGCATCTCTGTCTCCACCATTCCCTGACTGCAGTGAGAGCATATCCTGTCCTCTCTTGGTAGCCGTGTCTGCCTGTGTCTACCTTTTCGATCGCCAGGCTATGTTCACTAAGTCTGTACATTGTCAAGATTTTTCTCAGTTTGCTGTCCTTTACCATGGTCAGGTAATCAGCTATGTTATATTGTCTGTTTAGGGCCAAGTAGCAATTGAGTTTGCTTTGGGTTTTTGTTGTTTCTGCCCAATATGTCAGATATTTTTCCTTTTGCTTGGCGACGATTGTGTTGGGTCGAATTCTTTGTGTTACGCTGTCACTGTCCTGGGGCTGGTTATTGTTAGCAGTGTTAGTAGTTACTTCACTGAGTCCCAGGACTAGTTGACTGAGGGTATTCTTCTTTATGGTCATCTCTTGGCATTTCAGGGCGTCGTAGTGATAGCATTGGGGGTTGCTCATTTCTAGGTGTTTCCAAAATTTGGTGGCTCTTTTTTGGATAGTGATTATTAATGGATATTGGCCTAGTTCTGCCCTGCATGCATTGTTTACTGTTTTCCTTTGAGTCCGGAGGATACTTTTACAGAATTCTGCATGTAGGATCTCAATTGGGTGTTTGTCCCATTTTGCAAATTCTTGTTGTGTTAGCGGTCCCCACACCTCACTGCCATAGAGTGCAATTGGTTCAATTACTGATTTGAAAATTTTGAGCCAAATGCTAATTGGGTTTTCTATTTGGATTGATTTTTTAATGGCATAGAAAGCCCTTCTTGCTTTCTCTTTCAGTTCATTCACAGCCAGTTTGAAGTTTCCCGTAGAACTGATTTTTAAGCCCAAGTATGTGTAGTTAGTGGTTTGTTCAATTTTGGTTGTTCCTATTGTGAAATTTATTTTGGGTCCCTGATGTCTGGATCTTTGCTGGAACACAAGAACTTTGGTTTTTTGGGGATTTATTGTCAGGGCCCAAGTCTGGCAGTACGACTCCAGCAGATCCAGGTTCTGCTGTAGCCCCTCCTTAGTTGGTGACAGCAGAACCAGGTTGTGGTAAACCACTGTTATAACCTGTCTGTGTCTGTATGTGTATTCCACTCGGTACAGGTCTGGACATGCCTCAGCTGACTCCTCCCACTATTCCAGGTATATAAGTGACTACCTCCCAGTCCCTTAGTATTCTGGACGGGTCAACCACTCGAGACAAGACCTTCATTCTTTAGTTAATAAAAGCCTGATTGTTACTCGCTCAACCTCAGTCTTTTGAGTAATTGATGGCGCATCAATTTTATTAACTAAATTTTTTATAATGGAGAAGATCCTCACACCAGCATGCCTGGACCTGGACAGTCGGGAAGCGGACGCTTCCACCAAGTTTGCTCACTGGCTCACGTGCTTCGAGACATTCCTGACTGCCTCCACTGCAGTCGAAACGGATGCGGACAAACTGTCTGTCCTGTTCTCCAAGGTGAACCACCGAGTGTACTCAGTCATCCGGGACGCGACCTCATACACAGCCGCCCTCCAGCTCCTCAAGACCCAATACACGCGCCCTGTGAATGAAGTATACGCTAGGCACCTTCTGGGGAGTCGCAAGCAACAACCTGGGGAATCGACTGAGGAATACCTCCAAGCACTGTCCGTGCTTGGCCGGGCCTGTGGGTGTAAGGCGGTAACGCCCACTAAGTACACGGAGGAACTGATCCGGGATGCCTTCGTAGCGGGCCACAGGTCCAACTACACCCGACAGCGACTGCTGGAGCAGAGTGACCTCACCCTCGACAAAGCCTCCGACATCGCACTAACGCTGGACGCAGCCTTCCGGGGCATGGATGCCTACTCCTCTGCACCGTGGATGCCGCGGGGAACGACAACCTGGGACACGGTAGGACAGCCCCATAGCACCGTGCCACCCCAGCCACAGCCCAACGGCCCAACTACCGCAGCAGTGTCCCAAAGCCAGACAGCAGTATCCCAAGGCCAGAAATGCTACTTCTGTGGCCAGGCCAAACACCCCAGAGCGCGCTGCCCGGCGAAGAATGCGACCTGCTCGGGCTGCGGGAAAAAGGGACACTACGCCAGCATCTGCAAGGCCAAAGCCACCCCGAACACCAGCAGCGCCGCGTGTGGGCCGTGCGAGCCGCCATCTTGGGCCCCCAACAGCGCCGTGTGTGGGCCGTGCGGGCCGCCATCTTGGGCCTCCCCAGCCATGTGCGAACCACCACTGCAGCAGCCATCTTGGACGACTCCAGCCACATGGGAATCATGGACGCCGCCATCTTGGACACCAGCCGGGACGCAGCAGATCACCAACCCCCCCCCATCTGATACTCGCAGCAACACACCGACCCCTACGCTGGCCTCTGTGACGCTGGACCAAACGAGACCGCACCAGCTAGCTCAGTCCAAAATGGACGTTAAGGTAAACGGCCATGCAATAAACTGCCTTTTTGACTCCGGGAGCACAGAGAGCTTCATCCACCCGACACGGTGCGGCGTTGCTCTCTCCCCGTCCTGCCTGCGCACCAGCGGATTTCTATGGCCTCCGAGTCCCAGTCAGCGGACATTGGCGGCTACTGCGTGGTGACACTAGTAGTAGACGGGACTGTGTTCAATAATTTTAAACTCCTGGTCCTGCCCGACCTCTGCGCTGCCGTTCTACTGGGGTTGGATTTCCAGTGCCACCTCAAAAGCGTTACGATGGCGTACGGTGGCCCCCTCCCCCCACTCACAGTCTGCAGCCAGCTGCCTCCAAATTGCCCGCCGCGCACCAGATGCAACCTCTCCACACTCAGAGTCCCACCCCCCCCACTGTTTGCTAACCTCACCCCCGACTGTAAGCCCATCGCCACAAAGAGCAGGCGATACAGTGCCGGGGACAGGGTTTTCATCAAAACCGAAGTGGAACGGCTCCTGAAGGAGGGGATTATTGAGGGCAGCTCCAGCCCCTGGCGAGCCCAGGTTGTAGTCGTTAAGACCGGCGAGAAACAACGCCTGGTCATCGACTACAGCCAAACAATAAACCGCTACACCCTGCTGGACGCCTACCCACTCCCCCGCATAGCTGACATGGTCAACCAGATCGCGCAGTACCGCGTCTTTTCGACCATTGACCTGAAATCAGCGTACCACCAGCTCCCCATCAGCCCTGAAGACCGCCAGTATACTGCTTTTGAGGCAAACGGCCGCCTCTATCACTTCCTTAGGGTTCCCTTCGGCGTTACTAACGGGGTCTCCGTCTTCCAAAGGGAGATGGACCGGATGGTCGATCAAAACGAGCTGCAGGCCACTTTCCCTTACCTAGATAATGTGACCATCTGCGGCCATGACTTGCAGGACCATGACGCAAACCTCGAGAAATTCCTCCACACCGCCCAACTCCTGAACCTGACATATAACAAGGAGAAGTGCATATTCCGCACAGATCGCCTCGCCATCCTTGGCTGTGTTGTGGAACACGGGGTCATCGGTCCCGACCCGGACCGGATGCGTCCCCTTATGGAACTCCCACTGCCCCACTGCCTAAAAGCTCTGAAGAGGTGCCTAGGGTTTTTTTCCTACTACGCTCAGTGGGTCCCCCACTATGCAGACAAAGCCCGTCCGCTGATCAAGTCCACCTCTTTTCCCGTGACGGCAGAGGCCCGCTTAGCCTTCCACCGTATCAAGGAAGACATTGCCAAAGCCACCATGCACGCAGTGGACGAATCCATCCCCTTCCAGGTGGAAAGCGATGCGTCCGACTTCGCTCTGGCCGCCACCCTTAATCAGGCGGGGAGACCTGTGGCATTCTTCTCACGAACCCTCCAGGGCCCGGAGACCAGACACTCCGTGGTCGAGAAGGAGGCCCAGGCTATCGTGGAGGCTGTGCGTCATTGGAGGCACTACCTGGCCGGAAAACGATTTACCCTGCTCACTGACCAGCGTTCAGTTGCTTTTATGTTCAACAACAAGCAGAGGGGCAAAATCAAAAATGACAAGATCTTGAGGTGGAGAATCGAACTTTCCACCTACAATTACGAGATCTTGTACCGGCCTGGGAAGCTCAATGAACCCCCAGATGCCCTATCGCGTGGCACCTGCGCCAGCGCGCAGATCGATAGGCTGAGGGCCCTCCACAATGACCTCTGCCACCCGGGGGTCACCAGGTTCTTCCACTTCATCAAGGCCCGCAACCTGCCTTACTCCATCGAGGAGGTCAGGACCATGACCAAGAACTGCCAAGTCTGCGCTGAGTGCAAACCGCACTTTTATAGACCAGACAGAGCCCACCTGATAAAAGCCACTCGCCCTTTCGAACGCCTGAGCGTCAATTTCAAAGGGCCTCTCCCCTCCTCCGACCGCAATGTGTACTTCCTCAACATCATTGACGAGTACTCCCGGTTCCCGTTCGCTATCCCCTGCCCGGACATGACCAGTGCCACGGTCAATAAATCTCTGAACAGCCTCTTCACCCTATTCGGTTTCCCCAGCTATATCCATAGCGACCGGGGCTCATCGTTTATGAGCGACGAACTCCGCCAGTACCTGCTCGCTAGGGGTATAGCCACAAGCAGGACCACCAGTTACAACCCCTGGGGGAACGGACAGGTGGAAAGAGAGAATGCAACAGTTTGGAAGGCCGCCCTACTAGCCTTAAAGTCTAGGGGCCTTCTGACCTCCCGCTGGCAGGAGGTGCTTCCCGATGCGCTCCACTCGATTCGGTCACTGCTCTGCACTGCCACCAATGCCACCCCTCACGAGAAAATGTTTGTCTTCCCAAGGAAGTCCACATCGGGGACATCGTTACCGCCATGGCTGACGTCCCCAGGGCCGGTACTACTGAGAAGACACGTGAGGGCCAATAAAACGGACCCCCTGTTCGAGAGGGTCGACCTCCTCCACGCCAACCCCCAGTACGCTTACATTGCGTACCCGGACGGGCGGGAGGACACAGTCTCCATACGAGACCTCGCACCCTCGGGGACCGCTGTAACCCACTACCCATTACCACCCCCCCCCACGACCCGATATCCAACCCCAGCAGCCGGCTCGCCTCGGACCGTCACCCACGAGGACTACACTCCAGGGCCCCAGCCTACACAGGACGCGACGCCGGAAGCTCCACCATCCCTGCCGTCGCCACGTCGATCACAGCGGCAGACAAGACCTCCGGAGAGACTCCAATACACGAACTTTTAAATACACTTCACCCCGCCGGACTCATTTTTAAACAGGGGGTGAATGTGGTAAACCACTGTTATAACCTGTCTGTGTCTGTATGTGTATTCCACTAGGTACAGGTCTGGACATGCCTCGGCTGACTCCTCCCACTATTCCAGGTATATAAGTGACTACCTCCCAGTCCCTTAGTATTCTGGACGGGTCGACCACTCGAGACAAGACCTTCATTCTTTAGTTAATAAAAGCCTGATTGTTACTCGCTCAACCTCAGTCTTTTGAGTAATTGATGGCGCATCACAGGTCGTCTGCATAGAGGAGGAATTTAACCTTTGATTCATATAGGGTGAGGCCGGGTGCTGTCGATTGTTCAAGTAGTTTTGCCAATTCATTTATGTAAATATTAAAGAGTGTCGGTGAGATTGGCGAGCCCTGCGTCACCCTCCGCCCCTGTGGGAAGTATTTTGTTTATTTGTCTCCAATTTTAACTGCACATTTGTTGTTTGTATACATTGATTTAATTACATCATATGTTTTTCCCCCTACCCCGCTTTCGATAAGTTTCAGGAATAAACCGTCATGCCAGATGGAGTCGAAAGCCTTCTGGAAATCTATAAAGCATGCGTAGATTTTGCTTTTGTTATGGTGAACGTGTTTGTCAATTAGGGTCTGTAGGGTGAAGATATGATCTGATGTTCTATAGTTTGGCAGGAATCCAATTTGGCTTTTATTCAAGACATTGTGCTCCTCAAGGAAGTTTATAAGTCTTTTGTTTATGATGCTACAGAATACCTTCCCCAGGTTACTGTTTACACAGATGCCTCGATAGTTATTTGGGTCGACTTTGTCCCCACTTTTGTATATGGGCGTTATGAGTCCTTTGTTCCAGATATCAGGGAAGTAACCGACACTCAGAACCAAGTTGAAGAGTTTTAGGATAGCCAGTTTCATTTTATCGTCTGTGTGTTTAATCATCTCGTTTAGTATGCCGTCTGTCCCGCAAGCTTTTCCTGGTCGCAGGTCCTTGAGTTTTTCAAAAAGTTCTTTTTCTGTTATTATGGAATCTAGCGGGTTTTGGTTATCTTTTATGGCCATTTCGAGCTTTTCCAGTTTCTTGCATATTTGGTGTTGCTCTGGCCTTAGTATAATTTTTCAAAGTGGTTTTCCCATGTGTCCCCATTTTGAATGGCCAATTCGTCGTGTTGTTTTTTGTGTAGTGTATTCCAGTTGTCCCAGAAGCAATTGGAATCAATGGATTCCTCAATGGAGTTGAGTGTGTTCTTAATATATTGCTCTTTTTTGGTTCTGAGTGTGTTTCTGTATTGTGTTAGTGTCTGGCAATAAGTAAGGCGTAATTCCTCGTTTTCTGGATGTCTGTGTTTTTGGTTTGATATTTTTTGAAGTTTTTTCCTCATGTTATGGCAATCTGGGTCAAACCATTTTTCATAGTTTTTTGTTTTGGGTTTGTTCTTGCGAGCTTTCAAGTTTGACCTTGTTGCCAAATTATCAAAAATATTGTTTAGGTTATTCACTGCCCGGTTTACGCCTTCTTTATTGTGAGTGTATATGTTATCCAGAAAGGTGTCCAAGAGAGCTTGAGTTGATTCATTGCTAATTGCTTTCTGGTTTTTCCGTGTCGTTTTTGGCCCATCTGTACGATTTTTTGGTGTTGTACAGTTTACTGGGTTGTGTTTCTATGTTGTTTGTTTCTGTCTTTTTAAGATACATAGTAATTTGACTGTGATCTGACAGTGTTGTTTGTGGTTTGACTGTGAATGCTCTGAAAGAGGATGGGTCCAAATCTGTAATCATATAGTCTACGGTGCTGCAGCCAAGAGGTGAGCAATAGGTCGATCTTCCTAGGAGGTCTCCTAGGAACCTACCATTGACAATGTACAGACCCAGGCTTCGACAGAGCTGTAGGAGCTGTTTTCCGTTGGTATTTGTCTGCTTGTCGCAGTTATGCCTGTATGGGAGGGAAGGGATATCGAAGTGGTTATTCCCGAATACGTAATTGTTTCCCTGATTATTGGTGAAGTCTGGTTCTTCGCCAGTTCTTGAATTGAGGTCCCCACAGATCAACACGTTCCCATGGGCCTGGTATTGGGTAATTTCCCCCTCTATGTCAGAGAAGGTGTCCTCTTTAAAGTACGGGGATTCCATTGGGGGGATATAAAGTGCGCAAATGTAAACGTCTTGGGTGTTAGAGATAATCTCCCTCTCAATTTTGAGCCATATGTGGTTTTCGCCCTTTTTTATAAATTTGATGTAATTCTTAAGTTCTGTTTTAAACCAGATCAGTATGCCTCCGGAGTCTCTGCCTTGGGTTATTCTTGGTAATTTATTGGAGGGGAGCACCAGCTCAGTGTACCCTTGGGGACATCCAGTGTGTCCTTTTCCTTTATACCAAGCTTCCTGTAAAATGATAATATCTAGATCTTTAGTTTCATCTATAAACTCTGGGGTCCTATTCTTCACGTCGAGCACCGAAGAGCGTAGACCTTGGATATTCCAGGTCCAAATATATAAGGATTTCATGTTAAGTTTGATCTTTTACTATGATAGGTTAAAGAATGATATGTGTTTGTTGTGTCTAAATGTGGGAAAAAAAGGTCATCTCAGTTGTCTATAAATGTTAATGCTACTTGGTTACAGTCACACACTCCCCCCGAGTCACACACTCCCTCCCAGTCACATACTCCCCTCCCAGTCTCACACTCCCCACCTTCACACACTCCCTCCCCCAGTCACACACGCCCCCCCGTTACACACTCCTCCCCCAGTCACACACTGCCCCCCAGTCACACACTCCCCACTGTCACACACTCCCTCCCACAGTCACACACTCCCCCCATCAGACTCTCCCCCCTCATTCACACTCTCCTCCCTCATTCACAATCGCCCCCCAGTCACACACTCCCCCCCAGTCCCACACTCCCCCCCATTCACACTCACCCCCGCAGTCACACTCTCCCTCCCAGACAGACAATCCCCCCCCAGCCACACACACCCCCCCAGTCACACACACCTCCCCCAGTCACACACACCCCCCCAGTCACACACTCCCCCCCAGTCACACACTCCCCCGCAGTCACACACTCCCCCAGTCACACACTCCCCCCCAGTCACACACTCCGCCCCAGTCACACACTCCGCCCCAGTCAAGCACTCCGCCCCAGTCACACACTCCGCCCCAGTCACATATTCCACCCCAGTCACACAATCCTCCCCAGTCACACACTCCGTCCCTTTCACACACACCGCCCCAGTCACACACTCCGCCCCAGTCACACACTCCGCCCCAGTCACACACTCCGCCCCAGTCACACACACCACCCCAGTCACAAAATCCTCCCCAGTCAAACACTCCACCCCATTCACACACACCGCCCCAGTCACACACTCCGCCCCAGTCACACAATCCTCCCCAGTCAAACACTCCACCCCATTCACACACACCACCCCAGTCACACACTCCACCCCAGTCACACACTCGCCCCAGTCACACACTCCGCCCCAGTCACACACTCTGCCGCAGTTACACACTACGCCCCGGTCACACACTACGCCCCAGTCACACACTACGCCGCAGTCACACTCTATGCCTCAGTCACACAATCCGCCCCATCACATACTCCGCCGCAGTCACACACTCCGCCCCAGTCACACACTCCGCCCCAGTCACACACTCCTCCCCAGTCACACACTCCGCCCCAGTCACACACTCCGCCCCAGTCAGATACTCCGCCCCTGTCAGACACTCCGCCCCAGTCACACACTCTGCCCCAGTCACACACTGCCCCACAGTCACACACTCTGCCCCAGTAAGACACTCCGCCCCAGTCACACACTACGCCCCAGTCACACACAACGCACCAGTCACACACTCCGCCCCAGTCACACACTCCGCCCCAGTCACACACCCACCCTAGTCACACGCCCCGCCCCAGTCACACACTCCGCCCCCCCCAGTCACACACTCCAGCCCCCCAGTCACACACTCCGCCCCCCCAGTCACACACTCCGCCCCCCCAGTCACACACTCCGCCCCCCCAGTCACACACTCCGCCCCCCCAGTCACACACTCCACCACGCCAGTCACACACTCCGCCCCCCCAGTCACACACTCCGCCCCCCCAGTCACACATTCCGCCCCCCAGTCACACACTCCGCCCCCACAGTCACACACTCCGTCCCCGTCACACACTCCGCCCACACAGTCACACACTCCGCCCCCCCAGTCACACACTCCGCCCCCCCACTCACACACTCTGCCCCCCCAGTCACACACTCCCTGCCAGTCACACACTCCGCCCCAGTCACACACTCCGCCCCAGTCATACACTCCGCCTCAGTCACACACTCCGCCCCAGTCACACACTCCGCCCCAGTCACACACTCAGCCCCAGTCACACACTCAGCCCCAGTCACACACTCCGCCCCAGTCACACACTCTGCCCCAGTCACAAACTACGCTCCAGTCACGCACTCCGCCCCAGTCACACACTCCGCCCCAGTCACACACTCCGCCCCAGTCACACACGCCCCCCCCAGTCACACACTCCCCCCCGTCACACACTCCCCCCCCAGTCACACACTCCCCCCCCAGTCACACACTTCCCCCCAGTCACACACTACCCCTCAGTCACACACTACCCCCCACCAGTCCCCTGTCACACACCCACCCCAGTCACACTCTGCCCTCCCAATCATACTCTCCGCCCAAGACATATTCCCTCCCCACTATTAACGCACTCCCCCCGTCACACACTCGCCCCCCCAGTCACACATTACCCATCCAGTCACACTCTTCCCCCAGTCACACACTCCCCCCCGTCACACACTCCCCAGTCACACACTACGCCCCAGTCACACTCTTCCCCCAGTCACACACTCCCCCCCGTTACACACTCCCCAGTCACACACTACGCCCCAGTCACACACTGCCCCCCTCACACATTCCCCGCAGTCACACACTACCCCCCGTCATACTCACCCTCTCAATCACACACACCCCCCTTCACACTCTCCCCCACAGTCACACTCTCCCCCCATTCACACACTCCGCCCCCCCAGTCACACACTCCGCCCCCCCAGTCACACACTCCGCCCCCCCCAGTCACACACTCCGGACCCCAGTCACACACTCCGCCCCCCCAGTCACATACTCCGCCCCCTCAGTCACACACTCCGCCCCCCCAGTCACACACTCCGCCCCCCCAGTCTCACACTCCGGCCCCCAGTCACACACTCCGCCCCCCCAGTCACACACTCCGCCCCCCAGTCACACACTCCGCCCCCCCAGTAACACATTCCGCCCCCCCAGTCACACACTCCGCCACCACAGTCAGACACTCCACCCCGTCACACACTCCGCCCCCCCAGTCACACACTCCACCGCCCCCAGTCACACACTCCGCCCACACAGTCACACACCCGCCCCCCAGTCACACATTCCGCCCCCCCAGTCACACACTCCGCCCCCCCAGTCACACACCCCCCCAGTCACACACTCCCCCCCAGTCACACACTCCCCCGCAGTCACACACTCCCCCAGTCACACACTCCCCCCCAGTCACACACTCCGCCCCAGTCACACACTCCGCCCCAGTCAAGCACTCCGCCCCAGTCACACACTCCGCCCCAGTCACATATTCCACCCCAGTCACACAATCCTCCCCAGTCACACACTCCGTCCCTTTCACACACACCGCCCCAGTCACACACTCCGCCCCAGTCACACACTCCGCCCCAGTCACACACTCCGCCCCAGTCACACACACCACCCCAGTCACAAAATCCTCCCCAGTCAAACACTCCACCCCATTCACACACACCGCCCCAGTCACACACTCCGCCCCAGTCACACAATCCTCCCCAGTCAAACACTCCACCCCATTCACACACACCACCCCAGTCACACACTCCACCCCAGTCACACACTCGCCCCAGTCACACACTCCGCCCCAGTCACACACTCTGCCGCAGTTACACACTACGCCCCGGTCACACACTACGCCCCAGTCACACACTACGCCGCAGTCACACTCTATGCCTCAGTCACACAATCCACCCCATCACATACTCCGCCGCAGTCACACACTCCGCCCCAGTCACACACTCCGCCCCAGTCACACACTCCTCCCCAGTCACACACTCCGCCCCAGTCACACACTCCGCCCCAGTCAGATACTCCGCCCCTGTCAGACACTCCGCCCCAGTCACACACTCTGCCCCAGTCACACACTGCCCCACAGTCACACACTCTGCCCCAGTAAGACACTCCGCCCCAGTCACACACTACGCCCCAGTCACACACAACGCACCAGTCACACACTCCGCCCCAGTCACACACTCCGCCCCAGTCACACACCCACCCTAGTCACACGCCCCGCCCCAGTCACACACTCCGCCCCCCCCAGTCACACACTCCAGCCCCCCAGTCACACACTCCGCCCCCCCAGTCACACACTCCGCCCCCCCAGTCACACACTCCGCCCCCCCAGTCACACACTCCGCCCCCCCAGTCACACACTCCACCACGCCAGTCACACACTCCGCCCCCCCAGTCACACACTCCGCCCCCCCAGTCACACATTCCGCCCCCCAGTCACACACTCCGCCCCCACAGTCACACACTCCGTCCCCGTCACACACTCCGCCCACACAGTCACACACTCCGCCCCCCCAGTCACACACTCCGCCCCCCCACTCACACACTCTGCCCCCCCAGTCACACACTCCCTGCCAGTCACACACTCCGCCCCAGTCACACACTCCGCCCCAGTCATACACTCCGCCTCAGTCACACACTCCGCCCCAGTCACACACTCCGCCCCAGTCACACACTCAGCCCCAGTCACACACTCAGCCCCAGTCACACACTCTGCCCCAGTCACACACTCTGCCCCAGTCACAAACTACGCTCCAGTCACGCACTCCGCCCCAGTCACACACTCCGCCCCAGTCACACACTCCGCCCCAGTCACACACGCCCCCCCCAGTCACACACTCCCCCCCGTCACACACTCCCCCCCAGTCACACACTCCCCCCCCAGTCACACACTTCCCCCCAGTCACACACTACCCCTCAGTCACACACTACCCCCCACCAGTCCCCTGTCACACACCCACCCCAGTCACACTCTGCCCTCCCAATCATACTCTCCGCCCAAGACATATTCCCTCCCCACTATTAACGCACTCCCCCCGTCACACACTCGCCCCCCCAGTCACACATTACCCATCCAGTCACACTCTTCCCCCAGTCACACACTCCCCCCCGTCACACACTCCCCAGTCACACACTACGCCCCAGTCACACTCTTCCCCCAGTCACACACTCCCCCCCGTTACACACTCCCCAGTCACACACTACGCCCCAGTCACACACTGCCCCCCTCACACATTCCCCGCAGTCACACACAACCCCCCGTCATACTCACCCTCTCAATCACACACACCCCCCTTCACACTCTCCCCCACAGTCACACTCTCCCCCCATTCACACACTCCGCCCCCCCAGTCACACACTCCGCCCCCCCAGTCACACACTCCGCCCCCCCCAGTCACACACTCCGGACCCCAGTCACACACTCCGGACCCCAGTCACACACTCCGCCCCCCCAATCACATACTCCGCCCCCTCAGTCACACACTCCGCCCCCCCAGTCACACACTCCGCCCCCCCAGTCTCACACTCCGGCCCCCAGTCACACACTCCGCCCCCCCAGTCACACACTCCGCCCCCCAGTCACACACTCCGCCCCCCCAGTAACACATTCCGCCCCCCCAGTCACACACTCCGCCACCACAGTCAGACACTCCACCCCGTCACACACTCCGCCCCCCCAGTCACACACTCCGCCCCCCCAGTCACACACTCCGCCCCCCCAGTCACACACTCCACCGCCCCCAGTCACACACTCCGCCCACGCAGTCACACACCCGCCCCCCAGTCACACATTCCGCCCCCCCAGTCACACACTCCGCCCCCCCAGTCACACACTCCCTGCCAGTCACACACTCCGCCCCAGTCACACACTCCACCCCAGTCACACACTCCGCCTCAGTCACACACTCCGCCCCAGTCACAAACTACGCCCCAGTCACGCACTCCGCCCCAGTCACACACTCCGCCCCAGTCACACACGCCCCCCCCAGTCACACAATCCCCCCCCAGTCACACACTCCGCCACCAGTCACACACTCCCCCCCCGTCACACACTTCCCCCCAGTCACACACTCTCCCCCAGTCACACACTACCCCCCACCAGTCCCCTGTCACACACCCACCCCAGTCACACTCTCCCCTCCCAATCACACTCTCCGCCCAAGTCACACTCCCCCCCCACTATTAACGCTCTCCCCCCAAGCCACACACTCGCCCCCCCAGTCACACACTACCCATCCAGTCACAATCTTCCCCCAGTCACACACTCCCCCCCGTCACACACTCCCCAGTCACACACTACGCCCCAGTCACACTCTTCCCCCACTCACACACTCCCCCGTCATACTCTCCCTCTCAATCACACACACCCCCCTTCACACTCTCCCCCACTGTCACACTCGCCCCCCATTCACACACTCCGCCGCAGTCACACACTCCCCCCGCCCCCAGTCACACAGTCCCCATCACACACTCCCCCTAGATACACACTCCCCCCCAGGCACACTCTCCCCCCCATTCACACACTCCGCTTCCCCCAGTCACACACTCTGCCTCCCCCAGTCACAGACTCCGCCCCCCCAGTCACACACTCCGCCTCCCCAGTCTCACACTCCGCCCCCCCAGTCACACAGTCTGCCCCCCCAGTCACACACTCCGCCTCCCCAGTCACACACTCCGCCACCCCAGTCACACACTCCGGCCCCCCAGTCACACACTCCGCCACCCCAGTCACACACTCCGGCCCACCAGTCACACACTCCGCCCCCCCAGTCACACAGTCTGCCCCCCCAGTCACACACTCCGCCCCCCCAGTCACACACTCCGCCACCCCAGTCACACACTCCGCCCCCCCAGTCACACACTCCGCCACCCCAGTCACACACTCCGGCCCCCCAGTCACACACTCCGCCCCCCCAGTCACATACTCCGCCCACCCGTCACACACTCCGCCCCCCCAGTCTCACACTCCGCCCCCCGTCACACACTCCACCCCCCCAGTCACACACTCCGCCCCCCCAGTCACACACTCCGCCCCCCCAGTCACACACTCCGCCCCCCCAGTCTCACACTCCGCCCCCGTCACACACTCCGCCCCCCCAGTCACACACTCCGCCCCCCCAGTCACACATTCCGCCCCCCCAGTCACACACTCCGCCACCACAGTCACACACTCCACCCCGTCACACACTCCGCCCCCCCGTCACACACTCCGCCCCCCCAGTCACACACTCCACCCCGCCAGTCACACACTCCACCCCCCCAGTCACACACTCCGCCCTCCAGTCACACACTCCGCCCCCCCAGTCACACACTCCGCCCCCCCAGTCACACACTCCGCCCTCCCAGTCACACACTCTGCCACCCCAGGCACACACTCCGCCCCCCCAGTCACACACTCCGCCCCCCCAGTCATACACTCCGCCCCCCCAGTCACACACTCCGCCCTCCCAGTCACACACTCTGCCACCCCAGGCACACACTCCGCCCCCCCAGTCACACACTCCGCCCCCCCAGTCATACACTCCGCCCCCCCGTCACACACTCCGCCCCCCCAGTCACACACTCCGCCCCCCCAGTCACACACTCCGCCCCCCCAGTCACACACTCCGCCCCCCCAGTCACACACTCCCTGCCAGTTACACACTCCCCCCCCAGTCACACACTCCCCCCCAAGTCACACACTCCCCCATCACACTCTCCCCCATCCAGTCACACACTTCCCCCCCATTCACACACACCCCCCCAAGTCACACACTCCCCCCCCAAGTCACACACTTCCCCCCCGCAGTCACACACTCCGCCCCCCCATCACACAATCCCCCCCCAGTCACACACTCCCCCGTCACACACTCCCCCCGCCCAGTCACACTCTCCCCCCCCAGTCACGATCTCCCCCCCAGTCACACTCTCCCCCCCCGACTCCAGGCACACACTTCCCCCCACCGCCCAGTCACACACTCACCCCCAGTCACACACTCCCCCCCCCCAGGCTCACATTCCCCCCAGGCACACATTCCCCCCCCAGTCTCAAATTCCCCCCCAGTCACACACTCCCCCCCAGTCACAATTCAATTCAATTCAAATCACTTTATTGGCATGACAAGGTGCATCTTATGTTGCCAAAGCATCAGAAGACATTCATGTTTGTTCACAAAAATATAGATCTATCCATACAGTGTATAAACAGATATATCCCTGAATGTATAAATATACTTTCATATAATTTATATATACTCTTATCTTATCTTTAGTGGTTGTCCCTCTGTTTAAGGCAAGCTGTAACATAGTGTGCCGCTAGTGTTACGCAATTTCTCTCTTCCCCTAGCAGGTATGGGAGTTTTTGGTCGTCATTCAAATTTCTGAATTCCGGGCATATTTTTGTAAATTTTGGGTAGAAATTCTCCCTTATGCCCTGATATTTTCTACAAGCTGTGATGAAATGCATCTCTGTCTCCACCATTCCCTGACTGCAGTGAGAGCATATCCTGTCCTCTCTTGGTAGCCGTGTCTGCCTGTGTCTACCTTTTCGATCGCCAGGCTATGTTCACTAAGTCTGTACATTGTCAAGATTTTTCTCAGTTTGCTGTCCTTTACCATGGTCAGGTAATCAGCTATGTTATATTGTCTGTTTAGGGCCAAGTAGCAATTGAGTTTGCTTTGGGTTTTTGTTGTTTCTGCCCAATATGTCAGATATTTTTCCTTTTGCTTGGCGACGATTGTGTTGGGTCGAATTCTTTGTGTTACGCTGTCACTGTCCTGGGGCTGGTTATTGTTAGCAGTGTTAGTAGTTACTTCACTGAGTCCCAGGACTAGTTGACTGAGGGTATTCTTCTTTATGGTCATCTCTTGGCATTTCAGGGCGTCGTAGTGATAGCATTGGGGGTTGCTCATTTCTAGGTGTTTCCAAAATTTGGTGGCTCTTTTTTGGATAGTGATTATTAATGGATATTGGCCTAGTTCTGCCCTGCATGCATTGTTTACTGTTTTCCTTTGAGTCCGGAGGATACTTTTACAGAATTCTGCATGTAGGATCTCAATTGGGTGTTTGTCCCATTTTGCAAATTCTTGTTGTGTTAGCGGTCCCCACACCTCACTGCCATAGAGTGCAATTGGTTCAATTACTGATTTGAAAATTTTGAGCCAAATGCTAATTGGGTTTTCTATTTGGATTGATTTTTTAATGGCATAGAAAGCCCTTCTTGCTTTCTCTTTCAGTTCATTCACAGCCAGTTTGAAGTTTCCCGTAGAACTGATTTTTAAGCCCAAGTATGTGTAGTTAGTGGTTTGTTCAATTTTGGTTGTTCCTATTGTGAAATTTATTTTGGGTCCCTGATGTCTGGATCTTTGCTGGAACACAAGAACTTTGGTTTTTTGGGGATTTATTGTCAGGGCCCAAGTCTGGCAGTACGACTCCAGCAGATCCAGGTTCTGCTGTAGCCCCTCCTTAGTTGGTGACAGCAGAACCAGGTTGTGGTAAACCACTGTTATAACCTGTCTGTGTCTGTATGTGTATTCCACTCGGTACAGGTCTGGACATGCCTCAGCTGACTCCTCCCACTATTCCAGGTATATAAGTGACTACCTCCCAGTCCCTTAGTATTCTGGACGGGTCAACCACTCGAGACAAGACCTTCATTCTTTAGTTAATAAAAGCCTGATTGTTACTCGCTCAACCTCAGTCTTTTGAGTAATTGATGGCGCATCAATTTTATTAACTAAATTTTTTATAATGGAGAAGATCCTCACACCAGCATGCCTGGACCTGGACAGTCGGGAAGCGGACGCTTCCACCAAGTTTGCTCACTGGCTCACGTGCTTCGAGACATTCCTGACTGCCTCCACTGCAGTCGAAACGGATGCGGACAAACTGTCTGTCCTGTTCTCCAAGGTGAACCACCGAGTGTACTCAGTCATCCGGGACGCGACCTCATACACAGCCGCCCTCCAGCTCCTCAAGACCCAATACACGCGCCCTGTGAATGAAGTATACGCTAGGCACCTTCTGGGGAGTCGCAAGCAACAACCTGGGGAATCGACTGAGGAATACCTCCAAGCACTGTCCGTGCTTGGCCGGGCCTGTGGGTGTAAGGCGGTAACGCCCACTAAGTACACGGAGGAACTGATCCGGGATGCCTTCGTAGCGGGCCACAGGTCCAACTACACCCGACAGCGACTGCTGGAGCAGAGTGACCTCACCCTCGACAAAGCCTCCGACATCGCACTAACGCTGGACGCAGCCTTCCGGGGCATGGATGCCTACTCCTCTGCACCGTGGATGCCACGGGGAACGACAACCTGGGACACGGTAGGACAGCCCCATAGCACCGTGCCACCCCAGCCACAGCCCAACGGCCCAACTACCGCAGCAGTGTCCCAAAGCCAGACAGCAGTATCCCAAGGCCAGAAATGCTACTTCTGTGGCCAGGCCAAACACCCCAGAGCGCGCTGCCCGGCGAAGAATGCGACCTGCTCGGGCTGCGGGAAAAAGGGACACTACGCCAGCATCTGCAAGGCCAAAGCCACCCCGAACACCAGCAGCGCCGCGTGTGGGCCGTGCGAGCCGCCATCTTGGGCCCCCAACAGCGCCGTGTGTGGGCCGTGCGGGCCGCCATCTTGGGCCTCCCCAGCCATGTGCGAACCACCACTGCAGCAGCCATCTTGGACGACTCCAGCCACATGGGAATCATGGACGCCGCCATCTTGGACACCAGCCGGGACGCAGCAGATCACCAACCCCCCCCCATCTGATACTCGCAGCAACACACCGACCCCTACGCTGGCCTCTGTGACGCTGGACCAAACGAGACCGCACCAGCTAGCTCAGTCCAAAATGGACGTTAAGGTAAACGGCCATGCAATAAACTGCCTTTTTGACTCCGGGAGCACAGAGAGCTTCATCCACCCGACACGGTGCGGCGTTGCTCTCTCCCCGTCCTGCCTGCGCACCAGCGGATTTCTATGGCCTCCGAGTCCCAGTCAGCGGACATTGGCGGCTACTGCGTGGTGACACTAGTAGTAGACGGGACTGTGTTCAATAATTTTAAACTCCTGGTCCTGCCCGACCTCTGCGCTGCCGTTCTACTGGGGTTGGATTTCCAGTGCCACCTCAAAAGCGTTACGATGGCGTACGGTGGCCCCCTCCCCCCACTCACAGTCTGCAGCCAGCTGCCTCCAAATTGCCCGCCGCGCACCAGATGCAACCTCTCCACACTCAGAGTCCCACCCCCCCCACTGTTTGCTAACCTCACCCCCGACTGTAAGCCCATCGCCACAAAGAGCAGGCGATACAGTGCCGGGGACAGGGTTTTCATCAAAACCGAAGTGGAACGGCTCCTGAAGGAGGGGATTATTGAGGGCAGCTCCAGCCCCTGGCGAGCCCAGGTTGTAGTCGTTAAGACCGGCGAGAAACAACGCCTGGTCATCGACTACAGCCAAACAATAAACCGCTACACCCTGCTGGACGCCTACCCACTCCCCCGCATAGCTGACATGGTCAACCAGATCGCGCAGTACCGCGTCTTTTCGACCATTGACCTGAAATCAGCGTACCACCAGCTCCCCATCAGCCCTGAAGACCGCCAGTATACTGCTTTTGAGGCAAACGGCCGCCTCTATCACTTCCTTAGGGTTCCCTTCGGCGTTACTAACGGGGTCTCCGTCTTCCAAAGGGAGATGGACCGGATGGTCGATCAAAACGAGCTGCAGGCCACTTTCCCTTACCTAGATAATGTGACCATCTGCGGCCATGACTTGCAGGACCATGACGCAAACCTCGAGAAATTCCTCCACACCGCCCAACTCCTGAACCTGACATATAACAAGGAGAAGTGCATATTCCGCACAGATCGCCTCGCCATCCTTGGCTGTGTTGTGGAACACGGGGTCATCGGTCCCGACCCGGACCGGATGCGTCCCCTTATGGAACTCCCACTGCCCCACTGCCTAAAAGCTCTGAAGAGGTGCCTAGGGTTTTTTTCCTACTACGCTCAGTGGGTCCCCCACTATGCAGACAAAGCCCGTCCGCTGATCAAGTCCACCTCTTTTCCCGTGACGGCAGAGGCCCGCTTAGCCTTCCACCGTATCAAGGAAGACATTGCCAAAGCCACCATGCACGCAGTGGACGAATCCATCCCCTTCCAGGTGGAAAGCGATGCGTCCGACTTCGCTCTGGCCGCCACCCTTAATCAGGCGGGGAGACCTGTGGCATTCTTCTCACGAACCCTCCAGGGCCCGGAGACCAGACACTCCGTGGTCGAGAAGGAGGCCCAGGCTATCGTGGAGGCTGTGCGTCATTGGAGGCACTACCTGGCCGGAAAACGATTTACCCTGCTCACTGACCAGCGTTCAGTTGCTTTTATGTTCAACAACAAGCAGAGGGGCAAAATCAAAAATGACAAGATCTTGAGGTGGAGAATCGAACTTTCCACCTACAATTACGAGATCTTGTACCGGCCTGGGAAGCTCAATGAACCCCCAGATGCCCTATCGCGTGGCACCTGCGCCAGCGCGCAGATCGATAGGCTGAGGGCCCTCCACAATGACCTCTGCCACCCGGGGGTCACCAGGTTCTTCCACTTCATCAAGGCCCGCAACCTGCCTTACTCCATCGAGGAGGTCAGGACCATGACCAAGAACTGCCAAGTCTGCGCTGAGTGCAAACCGCACTTTTATAGACCAGACAGAGCCCACCTGATAAAAGCCACTCGCCCTTTCGAACGCCTGAGCGTCAATTTCAAAGGGCCTCTCCCCTCCTCCGACCGCAATGTGTACTTCCTCAACATCATTGACGAGTACTCCCGGTTCCCGTTCGCTATCCCCTGCCCGGACATGACCAGTGCCACGGTCAATAAATCTCTGAACAGCCTCTTCACCCTATTCGGTTTCCCCAGCTATATCCATAGCGACCGGGGCTCATCGTTTATGAGCGACGAACTCCGCCAGTACCTGCTCGCTAGGGGTATAGCCACAAGCAGGACCACCAGTTACAACCCCTGGGGGAACGGACAGGTGGAAAGAGAGAATGCAACAGTTTGGAAGGCCGCCCTACTAGCCTTAAAGTCTAGGGGCCTTCTGACCTCCCGCTGGCAGGAGGTGCTTCCCGATGCGCTCCACTCGATTCGGTCACTGCTCTGCACTGCCACCAATGCCACCCCTCACGAGAAAATGTTTGTCTTCCCAAGGAAGTCCACATCGGGGACATCGTTACCGCCATGGCTGACGTCCCCAGGGCCGGTACTACTGAGAAGACACGTGAGGGCCAATAAAACGGACCCCCTGTTCGAGAGGGTCGACCTCCTCCACGCCAACCCCCAGTACGCTTACATTGCGTACCCGGACGGGCGGGAGGACACAGTCTCCATACGAGACCTCGCACCCTCGGGGACCGCTGTAACCCACTACCCATTACCACCCCCCCCCACGACCCGATATCCAACCCCAGCAGCCGGCTCGCCTCGGACCGTCACCCACGAGGACTACACTCCAGGGCCCCAGCCTACACAGGACGCGACGCCGGAAGCTCCACCATCCCTGCCGTCGCCACGTCGATCACAGCGGCAGACAAGACCTCCGGAGAGACTCCAATACACGAACTTTTAAATACACTTCACCCCGCCGGACTCATTTTTAAACAGGGGGTGAATGTGGTAAACCACTGTTATAACCTGTCTGTGTCTGTATGTGTATTCCACTAGGTACAGGTCTGGACATGCCTCGGCTGACTCCTCCCACTATTCCAGGTATATAAGTGACTACCTCCCAGTCCCTTAGTATTCTGGACGGGTCGACCACTCGAGACAAGACCTTCATTCTTTAGTTAATAAAAGCCTGATTGTTACTCGCTCAACCTCAGTCTTTTGAGTAATTGATGGCGCATCACAGGTCGTCTGCATAGAGGAGGAATTTAACCTTTGATTCATATAGGGTGAGGCCGGGTGCTGTCGATTGTTCAAGTAGTTTTGCCAATTCATTTATGTAAATATTAAAGAGTGTCGGTGAGATTGGCGAGCCCTGCGTCACCCTCCGCCCCTGTGGGAAGTATTTTGTTTATTTGTCTCCAATTTTAACTGCACATTTGTTGTTTGTATACATTGATTTAATTACATCATATGTTTTTCCCCCTACCCCGCTTTCGATAAGTTTCAGGAATAAACCGTCATGCCAGATGGAGTCGAAAGCCTTCTGGAAATCTATAAAGCATGCGTAGATTTTGCTTTTGTTATGGTGAACGTGTTTGTCAATTAGGGTCTGTAGGGTGAAGATATGATCTGATGTTCTATAGTTTGGCAGGAATCCAATTTGGCTTTTATTCAAGACATTGTGCTCCTCAAGGAAGTTTATAAGTCTTTTGTTTATGATGCTACAGAATACCTTCCCCAGGTTACTGTTTACACAGATGCCTCGATAGTTATTTGGGTCGACTTTGTCCCCACTTTTGTATATGGGCGTTATGAGTCCTTTGTTCCAGATATCAGGGAAGTAACCGACACTCAGAACCAAGTTGAAGAGTTTTAGGATAGCCAGTTTCATTTTATCGTCTGTGTGTTTAATCATCTCGTTTAGTATGCCGTCTGTCCCGCAAGCTTTTCCTGGTCGCAGGTCCTTGAGTTTTTCAAAAAGTTCTTTTTCTGTTATTATGGAATCTAGCGGGTTTTGGTTATCTTTTATGGCCATTTCGAGCTTTTCCAGTTTCTTGCATATTTGGTGTTGCTCTGGCCTTAGTATAATTTTTCAAAGTGGTTTTCCCATGTGTCCCCATTTTGAATGGCCAATTCGTCGTGTTGTTTTTTGTGTAGTGTATTCCAGTTGTCCCAGAAGCAATTGGAATCAATGGATTCCTCAATGGAGTTGAGTGTGTTCTTAATATATTGCTCTTTTTTGGTTCTGAGTGTGTTTCTGTATTGTGTTAGTGTCTGGCAATAAGTAAGGCGTAATTCCTCGTTTTCTGGATGTCTGTGTTTTTGGTTTGATATTTTTTGAAGTTTTTTCCTCATGTTATGGCAATCTGGGTCAAACCATTTTTCATAGTTTTTTGTTTTGGGTTTGTTCTTGCGAGCTTTCAAGTTTGACCTTGTTGCCAAATTATCAAAAATATTGTTTAGGTTATTCACTGCCCGGTTTACGCCTTCTTTATTGTGAGTGTATATGTTATCCAGAAAGGTGTCCAAGAGAGCTTGAGTTGATTCATTGCTAATTGCTTTCTGGTTTTTCCGTGTCGTTTTTGGCCCATCTGTACGATTTTTTGGTGTTGTACAGTTTACTGGGTTGTGTTTCTATGTTGTTTGTTTCTGTCTTTTTAAGATACATAGTAATTTGACTGTGATCTGACAGTGTTGTTTGTGGTTTGACTGTGAATGCTCTGAAAGAGGATGGGTCCAAATCTGTAATCATATAGTCTACGGTGCTGCAGCCAAGAGGTGAGCAATAGGTCGATCTTCCTAGGAGGTCTCCTAGGAACCTACCATTGACAATGTACAGACCCAGGCTTCGACAGAGCTGTAGGAGCTGTTTTCCGTTGGTATTTGTCTGCTTGTCGCAGTTATGCCTGTATGGGAGGGAAGGGATATCGAAGTGGTTATTCCCGAATACGTAATTGTTTCCCTGATTATTGGTGAAGTCTGGTTCTTCGCCAGTTCTTGAATTGAGGTCCCCACAGATCAACACGTTCCCATGGGCCTGGTATTGGGTAATTTCCCCCTCTATGTCAGAGAAGGTGTCCTCTTTAAAGTACGGGGATTCCATTGGGGGGATATAAAGTGCGCAAATGTAAACGTCTTGGGTGTTAGAGATAATCTCCCTCTCAATTTTGAGCCATATGTGGTTTTCGCCCTTTTTTATAAATTTGATGTAATTCTTAAGTTCTGTTTTAAACCAGATCAGTATGCCTCCGGAGTCTCTGCCTTGGGTTATTCTTGGTAATTTATTGGAGGGGAGCACCAGCTCAGTGTACCCTTGGGGACATCCAGTGTGTCCTTTTCCTTTATACCAAGCTTCCTGTAAAATGATAATATCTAGATCTTTAGTTTCATCTATAAACTCTGGGGTCCTATTCTTCACGTCGAGCACCGAAGAGCGTAGACCTTGGATATTCCAGGTCCAAATATATAAGGATTTCATGTTAAGTTTGATCTTTTACAATGATAGGTTAAAGAATGATATGTGTTTGTCGTGTCTAAATGTGGGAAAAAAAGGTCATCTCAGTTGTCTATAAATGTTAATGCTACTTGGTTACAGTCACACACTCCCACCGAGTCACACACTCCCTCCCAGTCACATACTCCCCTCCCAGTCTCACACTCCCCACCTTCACACACTCCCTCCCCCAGTCACACACGCCCCCCCGTTACACACTCCTCCCCCAGTCACACACTGCCCCCCAGTCACACACTCCCCACTGTCACACACTCCCTCCCACAGTCACACACTCCCCCCATCAGACTCTCCCCCCTCATTCACACTCTCCTCCCTCATTCACAATCGCCCCCCAGTCACACACTCCACCCCAGTCCCACACTCCCCCCCATTCACACTCACCCCCGCAGTCACACTCTCCCTCCCAGACAGACAATCCCCCCCCAGCCACACACTCCCCCCCAGTCACACACACCTCCCCCAGTCACAAACACCCCCCCAGTCACACACTCCCCCCCAGTCACACACTCCCCCCCAGTCACACACTCCCCCCAGTCACACACTCCCCCCCAGTCACACACTCCGCCCCAGTCACACACTCCGCCCCAGTCAAACACTCCGCCACAGTCACACACTCCGCCCCAGTCACATACTCCACCCCAGTCACACAATCCTCCCCAGTCACACACTCCGCCCCAGTCACACACTCCGCCCCAGTCACACACTCCGCCCCAGTCACACACTCCGCCCCAGTCACACACTCCGCCCCAGTCACACACTCCGCCCCAGTCACACACTCCGCCCCAGTCACACACTCCACCCCAGTCACACACACCACCCCAGTCACACAATCCTCCCCAGTCAAACACTCCACCCCATTCACACACACCGCCCCAGTCACACACTCCGCCCCAGTCACACAATCCTCCCCAGTCACACACTCTGCCCCAGTCACACACTCCGCCCCATTCACACACACCACCCCAGTCATACACTCCACCCCAGTCACACACTCGCCCCAGTCACACACTCCGCCCCAGTCACACACTCTGCCGCAGTTACACACTACGCCCCAGTCACACACTACGCCCCAGTCACACACTACGCCGCAGTCACACTCTATGCCTCAGTCACACAATCCGCCCCATCACATACTCCACCACAGTCACCCACTCCGCCCCAGTCACACACTCCGCCCCAGTCACACACTCCGCCCCAGTCACACGCTCCTCCCCAGTCACACACTCCGCCCCAGTCACACACTCCGCCCCAGTCAGACACTCCGCCCCTGTCAGACATTCCGCCCCAGTCACACACTCCGCCCCAGTCACACACTCCCCCACAGTCACACACTCTGCCCCAGTAAGACACTCCGCCCCAGTCACACACTACGCCCCAGTCACACACAACGCACCAGTCACACACTCCGCCCCAGTCACACACTCCGCCCCAGTCACACACCCACCCTAGTCACACGCCCCGCCCCAGTCACACACTCGGCCCCCCCCAGTCACACACTCCAGCCCCCCAGTCACACACTCCGCCCCCCCAGTCACACACTCCGCCCCCCCAGTCACACACTCCGCCCCCCCAGTCACACACTCCGCCCCCCCAGTCACACATTCCGCCCCCCAGTCACACACTCCGCCCCCACAGTCACACACTCCGTCCCCGTCACACACTCCGCCCACACAGTCACACACTCCGCCCCCCCAGTCACACACTCCGCCCCCCACTCACACACTCTGCCCCCCCCAGTCACACACTCCCTGCCAGTCACACACTCCGCCCCAGTCACACACTCCACTCCAGTCACACACTCCGCCCCAGTCACACACTCAGCCCCAGTCACACACTCCGCCCCAGTCACACACTCCGCCCCAGTCACAAACTACGCTCCAGTCACACACTCCGCCCCAGTCACACACTCCGCCCCAGTCAAACACTCCGCCCCAGTCACACACGCCCCCCCCAGTCACACACTCCCCCCCATCACACACTCCCCCCCCAGTCACACACTCCCCCCCAGTCACACACTTCCCCCCAGTCACACACTCCCCCTCAGTCACACACTCCCCCCGTCACACACTCCCCAGTCACACACTACGCCCCAGTCACACTCTTCCCCCAGTCACACACTCCCCCCCGTTACACACTCCCCAGTCACACACTACGCCCCAGTCACACACTGCCCCCGTCACACATTCCCCGCAGTCACACACTACCCCCCGTCATACTCACCCTCTCAATCACACACACCCCCCTTCACACTCTCCCCCACAGTCACACTCTCCCCCCATTCACACACTCCGCCCCCCCAGTCACACACTCCACCCCCCCAGTCACACACTCCGCCCCCCCAGTCACACACTCCGCCCCCCCCAGTCACACACTCCGGACCCCAGTCACACACTCCGCCCCCCCAGTCACATACTCCGCCCCCCCAGTCACACACTCCGCCCCCCCAGTCACACACTCCGCCCCCCCAGTCTCACACTCCGGCCCCCAGTCACACACTCCGCCCCCCCAGTCACACACACCGCCCCCCCAGTCACACACTCCGCCCCCCCAGTAACACATTCCGCCCCCCCAGTCACACACTCCGCCACCACAGTCACACACTCCACCCCGTCACACACTCCGCCCCCCCAGTCACACACTCCGCCCCCCCAGTCACACACTCCGCCCCCCCAGTCACACACTCCACCGCCCCCAATCACACACTCCGCCCATGCAGTCACACACTCCGCCCCCCAGTCACACACTCCCTGCCAGTCACACACTCCGCCCCAGTCACACACTCCGCCCCAGTCACACACTCCGCCTCAGTCACACACTCCGCCCCAGTCACACACTCCGCCCCAGTCACACACTCCGCCCCAGTCACACACTCCGCCCCAGTCACACACTCAGCCCCAGTCACACACTCGGCCCGTCACACACTCCGCCCCAGTCACAAACTACGCCCCAGTCACGCACTCCGCCCCAGTCACACACTCCGCCCCAGTCACACACGCCCCCCCCAGTCACACAATCCCCCCCCAGTCACACACTCCGCCACCAGTCACACACTCCCCCCCCGTCACACACTTCCCCCCTGTCACACACTCCCCCCCAGTCAAACACTACCCCCCACCAGTCCCCTGTCACACACCCACCCCAGTCACACTCTCCCCTCCCAATCACACTCTCCGCCCAAGTCACACTCCCCCCCCACTATTAACGCACTCCCCCCCAGTCACACACTCGCCCCCCCAGTCACACACTACCCATCCAGTCACAATCTTCCCCCAGTCACACACTCCCCCCCGTCACACACTCCCCAGTCGCACACTACGCCCCAGTCACACTCTTCCCCCACTCACACACTCCCCCCGTCATACTCTCCCTCTCAATCACACACACCCCCCTTCACACTCTCCCCCACTGTTACACTCGCCCCCCATTCACACACTCCGCCGCAGTCACACACTCCCCCCGCCCCCAGTCACACAGTCCCCATCACACACTCCCCCTAGATACACACTCCCCTCCAGGCACACTCTCCCCGCCATTCACACACTCCGCTTCCCCCAGTCACACACTCTGCCTCCCCCAGTCACAGACTCCGCCCCCCCAGTCACACGCTCCGCCTCCCCAGTCTCACACTCCGCCCCCCAGTCACACAGTCTGCCCCCCCAGTCACACACTCCGCCCCCCCAGTCACACACTCCGCCACCCCAGTCACACACTCCGGCCCCCCAGTCACACACTCCGCCCCCCCAGTCACATACTCCGCCCACCCGTCACACACTCCGCCCCCCCAGTCTCACACTCCGCCCCCCGTCACACACTCCGCCCCCCCAGTCACACACTCCGCCCCCCCAGTCACACACTCCGCCCCCCCAGTCACACACTCCGCCCCCACAGTCACACACTCCGCCCCGTCACACACTCCGCCCCCCCAGTCACACACTCCGCCCCCCCAGTCACACACTCCGCCCCCCCAGTCACACACTCCGCACACCCAGTCACACACTCCGCCCCCCATCACAGACTCCGCCCCAGTCACTAACTCCGCCCACGCAGTCACACACTCCGCCCCCATCACACTCTCCGCCCCCCCAGTCACACACTCCCTGCCAGTCACACACTCCGCCCCAGTCACACACTCCGCACCAGTCACACACTCCGCCGCAGTCACACACTCCGCCCCAGTCACACACTCCGCCCCAGTCACAACCTACGCCCCAGTCACGCACTCCGCCCCAGTCACACACTCCCCTCCCAGTCACACACTCCCCCCCCAGACACACACTCCCCCCCCAGTCACACACTTCCCCCCAGTCACACACTCCTCCCCAGTCACACACTACCCCCCACCAGTCCCCTGTCACACACCCACCCCAGTCACACTCTGCCCTCCCAATCACACTCTCCGCCGAAGTCACACTCCCCCCCCACTATTAACGCACTCCCCCCCAGTCACTCACTCGCCCCCCAGTCACACACTACCCATCCAGTCACACTCATCCCCCAGTCACACACTCCCCCCATCACACACTCCCCAGTCGCACACTACGCCCCAGTCACACTCTTCCCCCAGTCACACATTCCCCCCCGTTACACACTCCCCAGTCACACACTTCCCCCGGCAAACATTCCCCGCAGTCACACACTCCCCCCCGTCATACTCTCCCTCTCAATCACACACCCCCCCCTTCACACTCTCCCCCACAATCACACTCTCCCCCCATTCACACACTCCGCCCCCCCAGTCACACACTCCGCTTCCCCCAGTCACACACTCTGCCTCCCCCAGTCACAGACTCCGCCCCCCCAGTCACACGCTCCGCCTCCCCAATCTCACACTCCGCCCCCCAGTCACACAGTCTGCCCCCCCAGTCACACACTCCGCCCCCCCAGTCACACACTCCGCCACCCCAGTCACACACTCCGGCCCCCCAGTCACACACTCCGCCCCCCCAGTCACATACTCCGCCCACCCGTCACACACTCCGCCCCCCCAGTCTCACACTCCGCCCCCCGTCACACACTCCGCCCCCCCAGTCACACACTCCGCCCCCCCAGTCACACACTCCGCCCCCCCAGTCACACACTCCGCCCCCACAGTCACACACTCCGCCCCGTCACACACTCCGCCCCCCCAGTCACACACTCCGCCCCCCCAGTCACACACTCCGCCCCCCCAGTCACACACTCCGCCCCCCCAGTCACACACTCCGCCCACCCAGTCACACACTCCGCCCCCCATCACAGACTCCGCCCCAGTCACTAACTCCGCCCACGCAGTCACACACTCCGCCCCATCACACTCTCCGCCCCCCCAGTCACACACTCCCTGCCAGTCACACACTCCGCCCCAGTCACACACTCCGCACCAGTCACACACTCCGCCGCAGTCACACACTCCGCCCCAGTCACACACTCCGCCCCAGTCACACACTCAGCC
>NC_140987.1:312891260-312935240 GCF_052327205.1 Somniosus microcephalus
CCCAGTCGCACACTACGCCCCAGTCACACTCTTCCCCCACTCACACACTCCCCCCGTCATACTCTCCCTCTCAATCACACACACCCCCCTTCACACTCTCCCCCACTGTTACACTCGCCCCCCATTCACACACTCCGCCGCAGTCACACACTCCCCCCGCCCCCAGTCACACAGTCCCCATCACACACTCCCCCTAGATACACACTCCCCCCCAGGCACACTCTCCCCCCCATTCACACACTCCGCTTCCCCCAGTCACACACTCTGCCTCCCCCAGTCACAGACTCCGCCCCCCCAGTCACACGCTCCGCCTCCCCAGTCTCACACTCCGCCCCCCCAGTCACACAGTCTGCCCCCCCAGTCACACACTCCGCCCCCCCAGTCACACACTCCGCCACCCCAGTCACACACTCCGGCCCCCCAGTCACACACTCCGCCCCCCCAGTCACATACTCCGCCCACCCGTCACACACTCCGCCCCCCCAGTCTCACACTCCGCCGCCCGTCACACACTCCGCCCCCCCAGTCACACACTCCGCCCCCCCAGTCACACACTCCGCCCCCCCAGTCACACACTCCGCCCCCACAGTCACACACTCCGCCCCGTCACACACTCCGCCCCCCCAGTCACACACTCCGCCCCCCCAGTCACACACTCCGCCCACCCAGTCACACACTCCGCCCCCCATCACAGACTCCGCCCCAGTCACTAACTCCGCCCACGCAGTCACACACTCCGCCCCCATCACACTCTCCGCCCCCCCAGTCACACACTCCCTGCCAGTCACACACTCCGCCCCAGTCACACACTCCGCACCAGTCACACACTCCGCCGCAGTCACACACTCCTCCCCAGTCACACACTCTGCCCCAGTCACACACTCAGCCCCAGTCACACACTCCGCCCCAGTCACACACTCGGGCCCAGTCACAACCTACGCCCCAGTCACGCACTCCGCCCCAGTCACACACTCCCCTCCCAGTCACACACTCCCCCCCCAGACACACACTCCCCCCCCAGTCACACACTTCCCCCCAGTCACACACTCCTCCCCAGTCACACACTACCCCCCACCAGTCCCCTGTCACACACCCACCCCAGTCACACTCTGCCCTCCCAATCACACTCTCCGCCGAAGTCACACTCCCCCCCCACTATTAACGCACTCCCCCCCAGTCACTCACTCGCCCCCCCAGTCACACACTACCCATCCAGTCACACTCATCCCCCAGTCACACACTCCCCCCATCACACACTCCCCAGTCGCACACTACGCCCCAGTCACACTCTTCCCCCAGTCACACATTCCCCCCCGTTACACACTCCCCAGTCACACACTTCCCCCGGCAAACATTCCCCGCAGTCACACACTCCCCCCCGTCATACTCTCCCTCTCAATCACACACACCCCCCTTCACACTCTCCCCCACAATCACGCTCTCCCCCCATTCACACACTCCGCCCCCCCAGTCACACACTCCGCCCCCCCAGTCACACACTCCGCCCCCCCAGTCACACACTCCGCCCCCCCCAGTCACACACTCCGGCCCCCCAGTCACACACTCCGCCCCCCCAGTCACATACTCCGCCCCCCCAGTCAAACACTCCGCCCCCCCAGTCACACACTCCGCCCCCCCAGTCTAACACTCCGCCCCCCCAGTCACACACTCCGCCCCCCCAGTCACACACTCCGCCCCCCCAGTCACACATTCCGCTCCCCCAGTCACACACTCCTCCTCCACAGTCACACACTCCGCCCCCGTCGCACACTCCGCCCCCCCCAGTCACACTCCGCCCCCCCAGTCACACACTCCGCCCCCGCAGTCACAGATTCCACCACCCCAGTCACACACTCCGCCCCCCCCAGTCACACACTCCGCCCCCCCAGTCACACACTCCGCCCCCCCAGTCACACACTCCGCCCCCCCAGTCACACACTCCGCCCCCCCAGTCACACACTCTGCCCCCAGTCACACACTCCGCCCACGCAGTCACACACTCCGCCCCCCCAGTCACACACTCCGCCCCCCCAGTCACACACTCTGCCCCCAGTCACACACTCCGCCCCCCCAGTCACACACTCCGCCCCCCCAGTCACACACTCCGCCCCCCCAGTCACACACTCCCTGCCACTCACACACTCCGCCCCAGTCACACACTCCGCCCCAGTCACACACTCCGCGTCAGTCACACACTCCGCCCCAGTCACACACTCCGCCCCAGTCACACACTCCGCCCCAGTCACAAACTACGCCCCAGTCATGCACTCCGCCCCAGTCACACACACCGCCCCAGTCACACACTCCGCCCCAGTCACACACGCCCCCCCCCAGTCACACACTCCCCTCCCAGTCACACACTCCCCCCCAGTCACACACTCCCCCCCAGTCACACACTTCCCCCCAGTCACACACTCCCCCCCAGTCACACACTACCCCCCACCAGTCCCCTGTCACACACCCACCCCAGTCACACTCTCCCCTCCCAATCACACTCTCCGCCCAAGTCACACCCCCCCACTATTAACGCACTCCCCCCCCAGTCACACACTCGCCCACCCAGTCACACACTACCCATCCAGTCACACTCTTCCCCCAGTCACGCACTCCCCCCCATCACACACTCCCCAGTCACACACGACGCCCCAGTCACACTCTTCCCCCAGTCACACACACCCCCCTTCACACTCTCCCCCACTGTCACACTCGCCCCCCATTCACACACTCCGCCGCAGTCACACACTCCCCCCGCCCCCAGTCACAGTCCCCATCACACACTCCCCCTAGATACACACTCCCGCCCAGTCACACTCTCCCCCCATTCACACACTCCGCTTCCCCCAGTCACACACTCTGCCTCCCCCAGTCACACACTCCGCCCCCCCAGTCACACACTCCGCCTCCCCAGTCACACACTCCGCCCCCCCCAGTCACACAGTCTGCACCCCCAGTCACACACTCCGCCCCCCCAGTCACACACTCCGCCACCCCAGTCACACACTCCGGCCCCCCAGTCACACACTCCGCCTCCCCAGTCACACACTCCGCCCCCCAGTCACACAGTCTGCACCCCCAGTCACACACTCCGCCCCCCCAGTCACACACTCCGCCACCCCAGTCACACACTCCGCCCCCCCAGTCACACACTCCGCCACCCAGTATCACTCACCGCACCCCCAGTCACAGACTCCGCCCCCCCAGTCACACACTCCGCCCTCCCAGTCACACACTCCGCCCCCCCAGTCACACACCCCGCCCTCACAGTCACACACTCCGCCCCTCACAGTCACACACTCCGCCCCCGTCACACACTCCGCCCCCCCCAGTCACACACTCCGCCCCTCCAGTCACACACTCCACCCCCCCCAGTCACACACTCCGCCCCCAGTCTCACACTCCGCCCACTCAGTCACACACTCCGCCCCCCCGTCACACACTCCGCCCCCCCAGTCACACACTCCGCCCCCCCAGTCACACACTCCCCCCCCAGTCACACACTCCCCCCAGTCACACACTCAGCCCCAGTCACACACTCCGCCCCAGTCACACACTCCGCCCCAGTCACACACTCCGCCCCAGTCACAAACTCCACCCCAGTCACACACACCCCCCCAGTCACACACTTCCCCCCCAGTCACACACTCCCCCCCCAGTCACACACTGCCCCCCAGTCGCACACTCCCCCCCAGTCACCCACTACACCCCAGCAGTCCCCTGTCACACACCCACCCCTGTCACACTCTCCCCCTCCCAATCACACTCTCCGCCCAAGTCACACTCCCCCCCACTATTAACGCACTCCCCCCCAGTCACACACTACGCCCCAGTCACACATTCCCCGCAGTCACACACTCCCCCCGTCATACTCTCCCTCTCAATCACACACACCCCCCTTCACACTCTCCCCCACAGTCACACTCTCCCCCCATTCACACACTCCGCTTCCCCCAGTCACACACTCTGCCTCCCCCAGTCACACACTCCGCCCCACACAGTCACACACTCCGGCCCCCCAGTCACACACTCTGCCTCTCCCAGTCACACACTCCGGCCCCCCCAGTCACACACTCCGCCCCCCCAGTCACACACTCCGCCCCCCCAGTCACACACTCCGCCCCCCCCCAGTCACACACTCCGCCCCCCCAGTCACACATTCCGCCCCGCCAGTCACACACTCCGCCCCCACAGTCACACACTCCGCCCCGTCACACACTCCGCCCCCCCAGTCACACACTCCACCCCCCCCAGTCACACACTCCGCCCCCCCAGTCACACATTCCGCCCACCCCAGTCACACACTCCGCCCCCCCAGTCACACACTCCGCCCCCCCCAGTCACACACTCCGGCCCCCCAGTCACACACTCTGCCTCCCCCAGTCACACACTCCGGCCCCCCAGTCACACACTCCGCCCCCCCAGTCACACAATCCGCCCCCCCCAGTCACACACTCCGCCCCCAGTCACACACTCGGCCCACTCAGTCACACACTCCGCCCCCCAGTCACACACTCCGCCCCCCCAGTCACACACTCCGTCCCCGCAGTCACACACTCCACCCCCAGTCACACACTCCCCCCATCACACTCTCCACATCCAGTCACACACTTCCCCCCATTCACACACACGCCCCCAAGACACACACTCCCCCCCCAAAGTCACACACTTCCCCCCCCCAGTCACACACGCCCCCTCCGTCACACACTCCCCCCCGCCCCCAGTCACACACTCCCCCCGTCACACACTCCCCCCCAGTCCCACACTCCCCCCCCGTCACACACTCCCCCCCAGTCACACACTGCCCCCCAGTCACACACTCCCCCCCAGTCCCACACTCCCCCCCGAGTCAGACTCACCCCCGCAGTCACACTCTCCCATCCAGACAGACAATCCCCCCCCAGTCACACACTCCCCCCCAGTCACACACTCCCCCCCAGTCACACACTCCCCCCCAGTCACACACTCCCCCCCAGTCACACACTCCCCCCAATTCACACACTCCCCCCTAGTCACACACTCCCCCCCAGTCACAGACTCCCCCCCAGTCACACACTCCCCCCCAGTCACACACTCCGCCCCAGTCACACACTCCGCCCCAGTCACACACTCCGCCCCAGTCACGCACTCCGCCCCAGTCACGCACTCCGCCCCAGTCACGCACTCCGCCGCAGTCACACACTCTGCCGCAGTCACACACTCTGCCCCAGTCACACACTCCGCCCCAGTCACACACTTTCCGCCCCAGTCACACACGCCGCCCCAGTCACACACTCCGCCCCTGTCACACACTACGCCCCAGTCACACACTACGCCCCAGTCACACACTACTCCCCAGTCACACACTGCCCCCCGTCACACATTCCCCGCAGCCACACACTCCCCCCCATCATACTTTCTCTCTCAATCACACACACCCCCCTTCACACTCTCCCCCACAGTCACACTCTCCCCCCATTCACACACTCCGCCCCCCCCAGTCACACACTCCGCCCCCCCAGTCACACACACTGCCCCCCCAGTCACACACTCCGCCCCCCGAGTCACACACTCCACCCCCCCCAGTCACACACTCTGGCCCCCCAGTCACACATTCCGCCCCCAGTCACACACTCCGCCCACTCAGTCACACACTCCGCGCCCCCAGTCACACACTCCACACACTCCGCCCCCCCAGTCACACACTCCGCGCCCCCAGTCACACACTCCCTGCCAGTTGCACACTACCCCCCCAGTCACACACTCTGCCCCCCCAGTCACACACTCCGCCCCCCCTGTCACACACACCGCCCCCCCCCAGTCACACACTCCGGACCCCCAGTTACACACTCCGCCCCCCCAGTCACACACTCCGCACCCCCAGTCACACACTCCGCCCCCCCAGTCACACACTCCGCCCCCCCAGTCACACATTCCGCCCCCCCAGTCACACACTCCGCCCCCACAGTCACACACTCCGCCCCCGTCACACACTCCGCCCCCCCGTCACACACTCAGCCCCCCCAGTCACACAATCCGCCCCCCCAGTCACACACTCCGACCACGCAGTCACACACTCCGCCCCCCCGTCACACACTCCGCCCCCCCAGTCACACATTCCCTGCCAGTCACACACTCCGCCCCAGTCACACACTACGCCCCAGTCACACACTCCGCCTCAGTCACACACTCCGCCCCAGTCACACACTCCGCCCCAGTCACACACTCCGCCCCAGTCACACACTCAGCCCCAGCCACACACTCCGCCCCAGTCACACACTCCGCCCCAGTCACACACGCCCCCCCGTCACACACTCCCCCCAAGTCACACACTCCCCCCCCAGTCACACACTTCCCCCCAGTCACACACTCCCCCCAGTCACACACTACCCCCCACCAGTCGCCTGTCACACACCCACCCGAGTCACACTCTCCCCTCCCAATCACACTCTCCGCCCAAGTCACACTCCCCCCCACTATTAACGCACTCCCCCCCAGTCACACACTCGCCCCCCCAGTCACACACTACCCATCCAGTCACACTCTTCCCCCAGCCACACTCTTCCCCCAGTCACACACTCCCCCCCGTCATACTCTCCCTCTCAATCACACACACCCCCTTCACACTCTCCCCCACAGTCACACTCTCCCCCCATTCACACACTCCGCCGCAGTCACACACTCCCACTGCCCCCAGTCACACAGTCCCCATCACACACTCCCCCTAGATACACACTCCCCCCGTCACACTCTCCCCCACATTCACACACTCCGCTTCCCCCAGTCACACACTCCGCCCCCCCCAGTCACACACTCCGCCCCCCCAGTCACACACTCCGCCCCCCCAGTCACACACTCCGCCCCCGGACCACACTCCGCCCCACCCAGTCACACACTCCGCCCCCCCAGTCACACACTCCGGCCCCCCAGTCACACACTCCGCCCCCCCAGTCACATACTCCGCCCCCCCTGTCACACACTCCGCCCCCTCAATCACACACTCCGCCCCCCCAGTCTCACACTCCGCCCCCCCGTCACACATTCCGCCCCCCAGTCACATACTCCGCCCCACAGTCACACACTCCGCCCCCCGTAACACACTCCGCCCCCCCCAGTCACACACTCCGCCCCCCCAGGTCTCACACTCCGCCCCCCCAGTCACACATTCCGCCCCCCAGTCACATACTCCGCCCCCACAGTCACACACTCCGCCCCCGTAACACACTCCGCCCCACCCAGTCACACACTCCGCCCCCCCAGTCACACACTCCGCCCCCCCAGTCACACACTCCGCCCCCCCAGTCACACATCCGCCCCCCCAGTCACGCACTCCGCCCCCCCAGTCACACACACCACCCCCCCAGTCACACACTCCCCCCCAGTCACACACTCCGCCCCCAGTTACACACTACGCCCCAGTCACACACTACGCCCCAGTGACACACTACGCCCCAGTCACACACTACGCCCCAGTCACACACTACGCCCCAGTCACACACTACTCCCCAGTCACACACTGCCCCCCGTCACACATTCCCCGCAGCCACACACTCCCCCCATCATACTTTCCCTCTCAATCACACACACCCCCCTTCACACTCTCCCCCACAGTCACACTCTCCCCCCATTCACACACTCCGCCCCCCCCAGTCACACACTCTGCCCCCCCAGTCACACACTCTGCCCCCCCAGTCACACACTCCGCCCCCCCAGTCACACACTCCACCCCCCCCAGTCACACACTCCACCCCCCCCAGTCACACACTCCGGACCCAAAGTCACACATTCCGCCCCCAGTCACACACTCAGCCCACTCAGTCACACACTCCGCCCCCCCAGTCACACACTCCGCCCCCCCAGTCACACACTCCGCGCCCCCAGTCACACACTCCCTGCCAGTTGCACACTCCCCCCCAGTCACACACTCTGCCCCCCCAGTCACACACTCCGCCCCCCCAGTCACACACACCGCCCCCCCCAGTCACACACTCCACCCCCCCAGTCACACATTCCGCCCCCCCAGTCACACACTCCGCCCCCACAGTCACACACTCCGCCCCGTCACACACTCCGCCCCCCCAGTCACACACTCAGCCCCCCAGTCACACAATCCGCCCCCCCAGTCACTCACTCCGCCCACGCAGTCACACACTCCGGCCCCCCGTCACACACTCCGCCCCCCCAGTCACACATTCCCTGCCAGTCACACACTCCGCCCCAGTCACACACTACGCCCCAGTCACACACTCCGCCTCAGTCACACACTCCGCCCCAGTCACACACTCCGCCCCAGTCACACACTCCGCCCCAGTCACACACTCAGCCCCAGTCACACACTCCGCCCCAGTCACACACTCCGCCCCAGTCACAAACTCTGCCCCAGTCATGCACTCCGCCCCAGTCACACACTCCAGCCCAGTCACACACTCCGCCCCAGTCACACACGCCCCCCCGTCACACACTCCCCTCAAGTCACACACTCCCCCCCCAGTCACACACTCCCCCCCAGTCACACACTTCCCCCCAGTCACACACTCCCCCCAGTCACACACTACCCCCCACCAGTCGCCTGTCACACACCCACCCGAGTCACACTCTCCCCTCCCAATCACACTCTCCGCCCAAGTCACACTCCCCCCCACTATTAACGCACTCCCCCCCAGTCACACACTCGCCCCCCCAGTCACACACTACCCATCCAGTCACACTCTTCCCCCAGTCACACTCTTCCCCCAGTCACACACTCCCCCCCGTCATACTCTCCCTCTCAATCACACACACCCCCTTCACACTCTCCCCCACAGTCACACTCTCCCCCCATTCACACACTCCGCCGCAGTCACACACTCACCCTGCCCCCAGTCACACAGTCCCCATCACACACTCCCCCTAGATACACACTCCCCCCCAGTCACACTCTCCCCCACATTCACACACTCCGCTTCCCCCAGTCACACACTCCGCCCCCCCCAGTCACACACTCCGCCCCCCCGTCACACACTCCGCCCCCCCAGTCACACAGTCTGCCCCCCCAGTCACACACTCCGCCCGCCCAGTCACACACTCCGCCCCCCCAGTCACATATTCCGCCCCACAGTCACATACTCCGCCCCCCGTAACACACTCCGCCCCCCCCAGTCACACACTCCGCCCCCCCAGGTCTCACACTCCGCCCCCCCAGTCACACATTCCGCCCCCAGTCACATACTCCGCCCCCACAGTCACACACTCTGCCCCCCGTAACACACTCCGCCCCACCCAGTCACACACTCCGCCCCCCCAGTCACACACTCCGCCCCCCCTGTCACACACTCCGCCCCCCCAGTCACACACTCCGCCCCCCCAGTCACACACTCCGCCCCCCCAGTCACACACACCACCCCCCCAGTCACACACTCCCCCCCAGTCACACACTCCGCCCCCAGTTACACACTACGCCCCAGTCACACACTACGCCCCAGTCACACACTACGCCCCAGTCACACACTACGCCCCAGTCACACACTACTCCCCAGTCACACACTGCCCCCCGTCACACATTCCCCGCAGCCACACACTCCCCCCATCATACTTTCCCTCTCAATCACACACACCCCCCTTCACACTCTCCCCCACAGTCACACTCTCCCCCCATTCACACACTCCGCCCCCCCAGTCACACACTCTGCCCCCCCAGTCACACACTCTGCCCCCCCAGTCACACACTCCGCCCCCCCAGTCACACACTCCACCCCCCCCAGTCACACACTCCACCCCCCCCAATCACACACTCCGGACCCAAAGTCACACATTCCGCCCCCAGTCACACACTCCGCCCACTCAGTCACACACTCCGCCCCCCCAGTCACACACTCCACCCCCCCAGTCACACACTCCGCGCCCCCAGTCACACACTCCCTGCCAGTTGCACACTCCCCCCCAGTCACACACTCTGCCCCCCCAGTCACACACTCCGCCCCCCCAGTCACACACACCGCCCCCCCCCAGTCACACACTCCGGACCCCCAGTTACACACTCCGCCCCCCCAGTCACACACTCCGCCCCCCCAGTCACACACTCCGCCCCCCCAGTCACACATTCCGCCCCCCCAGTCACACAATCTGCCCCCACAGTCACACACTCCGCCCCCGTCACACACTCCGCCCCCCCAGTCACACACTCTGCCCCCCCAGTCACACAATCCGCCCCCCCAGTCACACAATCCGCCCACGCAGTCACACACTCCGCCCCCCCGTCACACACTCCGCCCCCCGTCACACACTCCCTGCCAGTCACACACTCCACCCCAGTCACACATTACGCCACAGTCACACACTCCACCTCAGTCACACACTCCGCCCCAGTCACACACTCCGCCCCAGTCACACACTCAGCCCCAGTCACGCACTCCGCCCCAGTCACAAACTCTGCCCCAGTCATGCACTCCGCCCCAGTCACACACTCCAGCCCAGTCACACACTCCGCCCCAGTCACACATGCCCCCCCGTCACACACTCCCCCCAAGTCACACACTCCCCCCCCAGTCACACACTCCCCCCCAGTCACACACTTCCCCCCAGTCACACACTCCCCCCCAGTCACACACTACCCCCCACCAGTCCCCTGTCACACACCCACCCGAGTCACACTCTCCCCTCCCAATCACACTCTCCGCCCAAGTCACACTCCCCCCCACTATTAAAGCACTCCCCCCCAGTCACACACTCGCCCCCCCAGTCACACACTACCCATCCAGTCACACTCTTCCCCCAGTCACACTCTTCCCCCAGTCACACACTCCCCCCCGTCATACTCTCCCTCTCAATCACACACACCCCCTTCACACTCTCCCCCACAGTCACACTCTCCCCCCATTCACACACTCCGCCGCAGTCACACACTCCCCCTGCCCCCAGTCACATCGTCCCCATCACACACTCCCCCTAGATACACACTCCCCCCAGTCACACTCTCCCCCACATTCACACACTCCGCTTCCCCCAGTCACACACTCCGCCCCCCCAGTCACACACTCCGCCCCCCTAGTCACACAGTCTGCCCCCCCAGTCACACACTCCGCCCCCCCAGTCACACACTCCGCCCCCCCAGTCACACACTCCGGCACCCCAGTCACACACTCCGCCCCCCCAGTCACACACTCCGCCCCCCCAGTCACACACTCCGCCTCCCCAGTCACACACTCCGCCCCCCCAGTCTCACACTCCGGCCCCCCAGTCACACATTCCGCCCCCCAGTCACATACTCCGCCCCCACAGTCACACACTCCGCCCCCCATAACACACTCCGCCCCCCCAGTCACAAACTCCGCCGCCCCAGTCACACACTCCGCCCCCCCAGTCACACACTCCACCCCCCCAGTCACACACTCCGCCCCCCCAGTCACACACTCCGCCCCCCCAGTCACACACTCCGCCCCCCCAGTCACACACTCCGCCCCCAGTCACACACTCCGCCCCCCCAGTCACACACTCCGCCCCCCCAGTCACACAATCCACCCCCCCAGTCACACACTCCGCCCCCCCAGTCAGACACTCCGCCCCCCCTGTCAGACACTCCGCCCCCCAGTCACACACTCACCCCCAGTCACACACTCCGCCCCCAGTCACACACTCCGCCCACTCAGTCACACACTCCGCCCCCCCAGTCACACACTCCGCCCCCCCAGTCACACACTCCGCCCCCCCAGTCACACACTCCCTGCCAGTCACACACTCCCCACCAGTCACACACTCCGCCCCCAGTCACACACTCCGCCCCCCCAGTCACACACTCCGCCCCCCCAGTCACACAATCCACCCCCCCAGTCACACACTCCGCCCCCCCAGTCAGACACTCCGCCCCCCCTGTCAGACACTCCGCCCCCCCAGTCACACACCCCCCCCAGTCACACACTCCGCCCCCAGTCACACACTCCGCCCACTCAGTCACACACTCCGCCACCCCAGTCACACATTCCGCCCCCCCAGTCACACACTCCGCCCCCCCAGTCACACACTCCGCCCCCCAGTCACACACTCCCTGCCAGTTACACACTCCCCCCCAGTCACACACTCCCCCCCAGTCACACACTCCCCCATCACACTCTCCACATCCAGTCACACACTTCCCCCCCATTCACACACACCCCCCCAAGACATACACTCCCCCCCAAGTCACACATTTCCCCCTCCAGTCAAACACTCCCCCCGTCACACACTCCCCCCCACCCCCAGTCACACACTCCCCCCGTCACACACTCCCCCCACCCAGACACACTCTCCCCCCCCAGTCACGATCTCCCCCCCCCAGTCATGATCTCCCCCCCAGTCACACTCTCCCCCCCCCACTCCAGGCACACACTTCACCCCCCAGTCACACACTCACCCCCAGTCACACACTCCCCCCCCAGGATCACACTCCCCCCCCAGTCTCACACTACCCCCGTCACACACTCCCTCCCAGTCACACACTGCCCCCCAGTCACACACTCTCCCCAGTCACACACTCCCCCAAGTCACACACTCCCCACCATCACACACTCCCTCCCACAGTCACACACTCCCCCCATCACACTCTCCCCCCTCATTCACACTCTCCCCCCTCATTCACAATCTCCCCCGCAGTCACACACTCCCCCCCAGTCCCACACTCCCCCCCTAGTCAAACTCACCCCCGCAGTCACACTCTCACTCCCAGACAGACAATCCCCCCCCAGTCACACCCTCCCCCCCAGTCACACACTCCCCCCCAGTCACACACTCCCCCCCATTCACACACTCCCCCCCAGTCACACACTCCCCCCCCAGTCACAGACTCCCCCCCAGTCCCACACTCCCCCCCTAGTCAAACTCACCCACGCAGTCACACTCTCCCTCCCAGACAGACAATCCCCCCCCCAGTCACACCCTCCCCCCCAGTCACACACTCCCCCCCAGTCACACACTCCCCCCCATTCACACACTCCCCCCGCAGTCACACACTCCCCCCCAGTCACAGACCACTCCCAGTCACACACTCCCCCCCAGTCACACACTCCGCCCCAGTCACACACTCCGCCCCAGTAACACACTCCGCCCCAGTCACACACTCCGCCCCAGTCACACACTCCGCCCCAGTCACACACTCCGCCCCAGTCACACACTCCGCCCCTGTCACACACTCCGCCCCAGTCACACACTACGCCCCAGTCACACACTACGCCCCAGTCACACACTGCGCCCCAGTCACACACTACGCCCCAGTCACACACTCCGCCCCAGTCACACACTCCGCCCCAGTCACACACTCCGCCCCAGTCACACACTCCGCCCCAGTCACACACTCCGCCCCAGTCACACACTCCCGCCCCAGTCACACACTCCCCCCCAAGTCACACACTCCTCCCCCAGTCACACACTCCCGCCCCAGTCACACACTCCCCCCATCACACACTCCACCCCAGTCACAAACTCCCCCCCCAGTCACACAGTTCCCCCACAGTCACACAGTCCCCGCCAGTCACACACTCCCCCCCCAGTCACACACTCCCCCCCAGTCACAAACTCCCCCCCAGTCACAAACTCCCCCCCGAGTCACACATTCCCCCCCAGTCACACTGTCCCCCCCAGTCACACACTCCCCACCCAGTCACACACTCGACCCTGTCACACCCTACCCCCCGGTCTCAATCTCCCCCACCAGTCACACACTCCCCCACCAGTCACACACTCCGCCCCCAGTCACACACTCCGCCCACTCAGTCACACACTCCGCCCCCCAGTCTCACACTCCGCCCCACCAGTCACACACTCCGCCCCCCCAGTCACACACTCCCTGCCAGTTCCACACTCCCCCCCAGTCACACACTCCCCCCCCCAGTCACACACTCCCCCATCACACTCTCCACATCCAGTCACACACTTCCCCCCCATTCACACACAACCCCCAAGACATACACTCCCCCCCAAGTCACACACTTCCCCCTCCAGTCAAACACTCCCCCCGTCACACACTCCCCCCCACCCCCAGTCACACACTCCTCCCGTCACACACTCCCCCCACCCAGTCACACTCTACCCCCCCAGTCATGATCTCCCCCCCAGTCACACTCTCCCCCCCCCCCACTCCAGGCACACACTTCACCCCCCAGTCACACACTCTGCCCCAGTCACACACTCCACCCCAGTCACACACTCCGCCCCAGTCACACACTCCGCCCCAGTCACACACTCCGCCCCAGTCACACACTCCCCCATCACACTCTCCACATCCAGTCACACACTTCCCCCCATTCACACACACCCCCCCAAGCCATACACTCCCCCCCAAGTCACACACTTCCCCCTCCAGTCAAACACTCCACCCGTCACACACTCCCCCCCACCCCCAGTCTCACACTCCCCCCGTCACACACTCCCTCCCAGTCACACACTGCCCCCCAGTCACACACTGCCCCCCAGTCACACACTCCCCCCCAGTCACACACTCCCCCCCAGTCACTCACTCCCCACCATCACACACTCCCTCCCACAGTCACACACTCCCCCCATCACACTCTCCCCCCTCATTCACACTCTCCCCCCTCATTCACAATCTCCCCCCCAGTCACACACTCCCCCCCAGTCCCACACTCCCCCCCTCGTCAAACTCACCCCCGCAGTCACACTCTCCCTCCCAGACAGACAATCCCCCCCCAGTCACACCCTCCCCCCCAGTCACACACTCCCCCCCAGTCACACACTCCCCCCCATTCACACACTCCCCCCCCAGTCACACACTCCCGCCCAGTCACAGACTCCCCCCCAGTCACACACTCCCCCCCAGTCCCACACTCCCCCCCTAGTCAAACTCACCCCCGCAGTCACACTCTCCCTCCCAGAGAGACAATCCCCCCCCAGTCACACCCTCCCCCCCAGTCACACACTCCCCCCCAGTCACACACTCCTCCCCATTCACACACTCCCCCCCAGTCACACACTCCCCCCCAGTCACAGACTCCCCCCCAGTCACACACTCCCCCCCAGTCACACACACCGCCCCAGTCACACACTCCGCCCCAGTCACACACTCCTCCCCAGTCACACACTCCGCCCCTGTCACACACTACGCCCCAGTCACACACTACGCCCCAGTCACACACTACGCCCCAGTCACACACTCCGCCCCAGTCACACACTCCGCCCCAGTCACACACTCCACCCCAGTCACACACTTCGCCCCAGTCACACACTTCGCCCCAGTCACACACTCCGCCCCAGTCACACACTCCGCCCCTGTCACACACTACGCCCCAGTCACACACTACGCCCCAGTCACACACTTCGCCCCAGTCACACACTTCGCCCCAGTCACACACTCCTCCCCAGTCACACACTCCGCCCCTGTCACACACTACGCCCCAGTCACACACTACGCCCCAGTCACACACTTCGCCCCAGTCACACACTTCGCCCCAGTCACACACTCCTCCCCAGTCACACACTCCGCCCCTGTCACACACTACGCCCCAGTCACACACAACGCCCCAGTCACACACTACGCCCCAGTCACACACTGCGCCCCAGTCACACACTACGCCCCAGTCACACACTCCGCCCCAGTCAGACACTCCGCCCCAGTCACACACTCCCCCCCAAGTCACACACTCCTCCACCAGTCACACACTCCCGCCCCAGGCACACACTCCCCCCCATCACACACTCCCCCCAGTCACAAACTCCCCCCCCAGTCACACAGTTCCCCCCCAGTCACACAGTTCCCCCCCAGTCACACACTCCCCCCCAGTCACAAACTCCCCCCCCAGTCACACAGTCCCCCCCAGTCACACAGTCCCCCCCAGTCACACACTCCCCCCCCAGTCACACACTCCCCCCCCAGTCACACACGCGACCCTGTCACACACTACCCCCCGGTCTCAATCTCCCCCACCAGTCACACACTCCCCCACCAGTCACACACTCCGCCCCCAGTCACACACTCCGCCCACTCAGTCACACACTCCGCCCCCCCAGTCACACACTCCGCCCCCCCAGTCACACACTCCGCCCCCCCAGTCACACACTCCCTGCCAGTTACACACTCCCCCCCAGTCACACACTCCCCCCCAGTCACACACTCCCCCATCACACTCTCCACATCCAGTCACACACTTCCCCCCCATTCACACACATCCCCCCAAGACATACACTCCCCCCCCAAGTCACACACTTCCCCCTCCAGTCAAACACTCCCCCCGTCACACACTCCCCCCCACCCCCAGTCACACACTCCCCCCGTCACACACTCCCCCCACCCAGTCACACTCTCCCCCCCCAGTCATGATCTCCCCCCCAGTCACACTCTCCCCCCCCCCCCACTCCAGGCACACACTTCACCCCCCAGTCACACACTCTGCCCCAGTCACACACTCCGCCCCAGTCACACACTCCGCCCCAGTCACACACTCCACCCCAGTCACACACTCCGCCCCTGTCACACACTACGCCCCAGTCACACACTACGCCCCAGTCACACACTTCGCCCCAGTCACACACTCCACCCCAGTCACACACTCCGCCCCAGTCACACACTCCACCCCCAGGATCACACTCCCCCCCAGTCTCACACTCCCCCCGTCACACACTCCCTCCCAGTCACACACTGCCCCCCAGTCACACACTCACCCCCAGTCACACACTCCCCCCCAGTCACACACTCCCCACCATCACACACTCCCTCCCACAGTCACACACTCACCCCCAGTCACACACTCCCCCCCCAGGATCACACTCCCCCCCAGTCTCACACTCCCCCCGTCACACACTCCGCCCCAGTCACACACTCCCCCCCAGTCACACACTCCCCACCATCACACACTCCCTCCCACAGTCACACACTCCCCCCATCACACTCACCCCCTCATTCACACTCTCCCCCCTCATTCACAATCTCCCCCGCAGTCACACACTCCCCCCCAGTCCCACACTCCCCCCCTAGTCAAACTCACCCCCGCAGTCACACTCTCCCTCCCAGACAGACAATCCCCCCCCAGTCACACCCTCCCCCCTAGTCACACACTCCCCCCCAGTCACACACTCCCCCCCAGTCACACACTCCCCCCCATTCACACACTCCCCCCCCAGTCACACACTCCCCCCCAGTCACAGACTCCCCCCCAGTCACACACTCCCCCCCAGTCCCACACTCCCCCCCTAGTCAAACTCACCCCCGCAGTCACACTCTCCCTCCCAGAGAGACAATCCCCCCCCAGTCACACCCTCCCCCCCAGTCACACACTCCTCCCCATTCACACACTCCCCCCCAGTCACACACTCCCCCCCAGTCACAGACTCCCCCCCAGTCACACACTCCCCCCCAGTCACACACACCGCCCCAGTCACACACTCCGCCCCAGTCACACACTCCGCCCCAGTCACACACTCCTCCCCAGTCACACACTCCGCCCCTGTCACACACTACGCCCCAGTCACACACTACGCCCCAGTCACACACTACGCCCCAGTCACACACTCCGCCCCAGTCACACACTCCGCCCCAGTCACACACTCCGCCCCAGTCACACACTTCGCCCCAGTCACACACGTCGCCCCAGTCACACACTCCGCCCCAGTCACACACTACGCCCCAGTCACACACTTCGCCCCAGTCACACATTTCGCCCCAGTCACACACTCCGCCCCAGTCACACACTCCGCCCCTGTCACACACTACGCCCCAGTCACACACTACGCCCCAGTCACACACTACGCCCCAGTCACACACTGCGCCCCAGTCACACACTACGCCCCAGTCACACACTCCGCCCCAGTTACACACTCCGCCCCAGTCACACACTCCCCCCCAAGTCACACACTCCTCCCCCAGTCACACACTCCCGCCCCAGTCACACACTCCCCCCATCACACACTCCCCCCCAGTCACAAACTCCCCCCCCAGTCACACAGTTCCCCCCCAGTCACACAGTCCCCCCCAGTCACACACTCCCCCCCCAGTCACACACTCCCCCCCCAGTCACACACTCCCCCCCAGTCACAAACTCCCCCAACAGTCACACAGTCCCCCCCAGTCACACAGTCCCCCCCAGTCACACACTCCCCCCCCAGTCACACACTCCCCCCCCAGTCACACACTCGACCCTGTCACACACTACCCCCCGGTCTCAATCTCCCCCACCAGTCACACACTCCCCCACCAGTCACACACTCCGCCCCAGTCACAGACTCCCCCCCAGTCACACACTCCCCCCCAGTCACAGACTCCCCCCCAGTCACACACTCCCCCGCAGTCCCACACTCCCCCCCTAGTCAAACTCACCCCCGCAGTCACACTTTCCCTCCCAGACAGACAATCCCCCCCAGTCACCCCCTCCCCCCCAGTCACACACTCCGCCCCAGTCACACACTCCGCCCCAGTCACACACTCCGCCCCAGTCACACACTCCGCCCCTGTCACACACTACGCCCCAGTCACACACTACGCCCCAGTCACACACTCCGCCCCAGTCACACACTCCGCCCCAGTCACACACTCCGCCCCAGTCACACACTCCGCCCCTCTCACACACTACGCCCCAGTCACACACTGCGCCCCAGTCACACACTGCGCCCCAGTCACACACTCCGCCCCAGTCACACACTCCGCCCCAGTCACACACTCCGTTCCAGTCACACACTCCCCCACAAGTCACACACTCCTCCCCCATTCACACTCCCGCCCCAGTCACACAGTTCCCCCCCAGTCACACAGTCCCCCCCAGTCACACACTCCCCCCCCAGTCACACACTCCCCCCACAGTCACACACTCCCCCCCAGTCACAAACTACCCCCCCAGTCACACAGTCCCCCCAGTCACACAGTCCCCCCCAGTCACACACTCCCCCCCCAGTCACACACTCCGCCCCAGTCACACACTCCGTCCCAGTCACACACTCCCCCCCAAGTCACACACTCCCGCCCCAGTCACACACTCCCCCCCATCACACACTCCCCCCCAGTCACAAACTCCCCCCCCAGTCACTCAGTTCCCCCCCAGTCACACACTCCCCCCCAGTCACACACTCCCCCCCCCAGTCACACACTCCCCCCCCCAGTCACACACTCCCCCCCAGTCACAAACTCCCCCCCCAGTCACACAGTCCCCCCCCCAGTCACACAGTCCCACCCCCCAGTCACACAGTCCCCCCCCCCAGTCACACAGTCCCCCCCAGTCACAGAGTCCCCCCCAGTCACACACTCCCCCCCCAGTCACACACTGCCCCCCCAGTCACACACTCGACCCTGTCAAACACTACCCCCCGGTCTCAATCTCCCCCACCAGTCACACACTCCCCCACCAGTCACACACTCCGCCCCCAGTCACACACTCCGCCCACTCAGTCACACACTCCGCCCCCCCAGTCACACACTCCGCCCCCCCAGTCACACACTCCGCCCCCCCGTCACACACTCCCTGCCAGTTACACACTCCCCCCCAGTCACACACTCCCCCCCAGTCACACACTCCCCCATCACACTCTCCACATCCAGTCACACACTTCCCCCCCATTCACACACACCCCCCCAAGACATACACTCCCCCCCCAAGTCACACACTTCCCCCTCCAGTCAAACACTCCCCCCGTCACACACTCCCCCCCACCCCCAGTCACACACTCCCCCCGTCACACACTCCCCCCACCCAGTCACACTCTCCCCCCCCAGTCATGATCTCCCCCCCAGTCACGCTCTCCCCCCCCCCACTCCAGGCACACACTTCACCCCCCAGTCACACACTCTGCCCCAGTCACACACTCCACCCCAGTCACACACTCCGCCCCAGTCACACACTCCGCCCCAGTCACACACTCCACCCCAGTCACACACTCCACCCCAGTCACACACTCCGCCCCTGTCACACACTACGCCCCAGTCACACACTCCGCCCCAGTCACACACTCCGCCCCTGTCACACACTACGCCCCAGACACACACTACGCCCCAGTCACACACTCCACCCCAGTCACACACTCCGCCCCAGTCACACACTCCGCCCCAGTCACACACTCCACCCCAGTCACACACTCCGCCCCTGTCACACACTACGCCCCAGTCACACACTACGCCCCAGTCACACACTTCGCCCCAGTCACACACTCCACCCCAGTCACACACTCCGCCCCAGTCACACACTCCGCCCCAGTCACACACTCCACCCCAGTCACACACTCCCCCCCAAGTCACACACTCCTCCCCCAGTCACACACTCCCGCCCCAGTCACACACTCCCCCCCATCACACACTCCCCCCCAGTCACAAACTCCCCCCCCCCAGTCACACAGTTCCCCCCCAGTCACACAGTCCCCCCCAGTCACACACTCCCCCCCCAGTCACACACTCCCCCCCCAGTCACACACTCCCCCCCAGTCACAAACTCCCCCCCCAGTCACACAGTCCCCCCCAGTCACACACTCCCCCCCCAGTCACACACTCCCCCGCCAGTCACACACTCGACCCTGTCACACACTACCCCCCGGTCTCAATCTCCCCCACCAGTCACACACTCCCCCACCAGTCACACACTCCGCCCCCAGTCACACACTCCGCCCACTCAGTCACACACTCCGCCCCCCCAGTCACACACTCCGCCCCCCCAGTCACACACTCCGCCCCCCCAGTCACACACTCCCTGCCAGTTACACACTCCCCCCCAGTCACACACTCCCCCATCACACTCTCCACATCCAGTCACACACTTCCCCCCCCATTCACACACACCCCCGCAAGACATACACTCCCCCCCCAAGTCACACACTTCCCCCTCCAGTCAAACACTCCCCCCATCACACACTCCCCCCCACCCCCAGTCACACACTCCCCCCGTCACACTCTCCCCCCCCAGTCATGATCTCCCCCCCAGTCACACTCTCCCCCCCCCACTCCAGGCACACACTTCACCCCCCAGTCACACACTCACCCCCAGTCACACACTCCCCCACCAGTATCACACTCCACCCCAGTCTCACACTCCCCCCGTCACACACTCCCTCCCAGTCACACACTGCCCCCCAGTCACACACTCCCTCCCAGTCACACACTCCCCCCCAGTCACACACTCCCCACCATCACACACTCCCTCCCACAGTCACACTCTCCCCCCTCATTCACACTCTCCCCCCTCATTCACAATCTCCCCCGCAGTCACACACTCCCCCCCAATCCCACACTCCCCCCCTAGTCAAACTCAACCCCGCAGTCACACTCTCCCTCCCAGACAGACAATCCCCCCCCAGTCACACCCTCCCCCCCAGTCACACCCTCCCCCCCAGTCACACACTCCCCCCCATTCACACACTCCCCCCCAGTCACACACTCCCCCCCAGTCACAGACTCCCCCCCAGTCACACACTCCCCCCCAGTCCCACACTCCCCCCCCTAGTCAAACTCACCCCCGCAGTCACACTCTCCCTCCCAGACAGACAATCCCCCCCCAGTCACACCCTCCCCCCCAGTCACACACTCCCCCCCAGTCACACACTCCCCCCCATTCACACACTCCCCCCCAGTCACACACTCCGCCCCAGTCACACACTCCGCCCCAGTCACACACTCCGCCCCAGTCACACACTCCGCCCCAGTCACACACTACGCCCCTGTCACACACTATGCCCCAGTCACACACTACGCCCCAGTCACACACTACGCCCCAGTCACACACTGCGCCCCAGTCACACACTCCGCCCCAGTCACACACTCCCCCCCAAGTCACACACTCCTCCCCCAGTCACACACAACCGCCCCAGTCACACACTCCCCCCCATCACACACTCCCCCCCAGTCACAAACTCCCCCCCCAGTCACACAGTTCCCCCCCAGTCACAAAGTCCCCCCCAGTCACACACTCCCCCCCCAGTCACACACTCCCCCCCCAGTCACAAACTCCCCCCCCAGTCACACAGTCCCCCCCAGTCACACAGTCCCCACCAGTCACACACTCCCCCCCCAGTCACACACTCCCCCCCAGTCACACACTCGACCCTGTCACACACTACCCCCCGGTCTCAATCTCCCCCGCCAGTCACACACTCCCCCACCAGTCACACACTCACCCCGACCAGTCACACACTCCCCTGTCACACACTCCCCCTCCGTCACACACTCCCCTGTCACACTCTCCCCCACCCCAGTAACACTCTCCCCTCCCAATCACACTCTCCGCCCCAGTCACACTCCCCCCCACACATTAATGCACTCCCCCCCAGTCACACACTCGCCCCCCCAGTCACACACTACCCCTCCAGTCACACTCTTCCCCCAGTCGCACACTCACCCCCGTCACACACTACCCAGTCACACGCTACGCCCCAGTCACACACTATGCCCCAGTCACACTCTTCCCCCAGTCACACTCTTCCCCCAGTCACACACTCCCCCCCCGTCACACACTCCCCAGTCACACACTACGCCGCAGTCACACACTGCCCCGTCACACATTCCCCCCAGTCACACACTCCCCCACGTCACACTCTCCCCCTCAGTCACACACACCCCCCTTCACACTCTCCCCCACAGTCACACTCTCCCTCCATTCACACACTCCGCCCCAGTCACACACTCCCCCCCCCAGTCACTCACTCCCCATCACACACTCCCCCCAGTTACACACTCCCCCCAGATACACACTCCCCCCCCCAGTCACACTCTCCCCCCCCCATTCACATAATTCACAATTCAAATCGCTTTATTGGCATGATAAGTTACATCTTATGTTGCCAAAGCATCAAAATACATTTATGGTTGAGCACATAAACGCAGTTCTATTCATACAGTGTATAAACAGGTATATCCCTGAGTGTATAAATATACATTCGCATTGTTTATATATATTCTTTTCTTAGTTTACTGGTTGTCCCTCTGTTCATGGCAAGCTGTAACATAGTATGCCGCCAGTGTTACACAGCTTCTCTCCTCTCCCAGTAGGAATGGGAGTTTTTGGTTGTCATTCAGATTTCTGAATTCAGGGCATATTTGTGAGAATTTTTGGTAGAAATTCTCCCTGATGCCCTGATATTTTTCACAGGCTGTGAGGAAGTGCATCTCTGTCTCCACTACTCCCTGACTGCAGTGAGAGCATATCCTGTCTTCTCTTGGCAGCCTGGTCTGCCTGTGTCTGCCTTTTTCGGTCGCTAGGCTATGTTCGCTAAGTCTGTACCTTGTCAAGGTTCTTCTCAGTTTGTTATCTTTTACCATGGTCAGGTAATCAGCTATGTTGTATAGTCTGTTTAGGGCCAAGTAGCAATTGAGTTTGCTTTGGGTTTTTGTTGTTTCTGCCCAATATGTCAGATATTTTTCCTTTTGCTTAGCGACGATTGTGTTGGGTCGAATTCTTTGTGTTACCCTGTCACTGTCCTGGGGCTGGTTATTGTTAGTATTGTTAGTAGTTACTTCACTGAGTCCCAGGACTAGTTGACTGAGGGTATTCTTCTTTATGGTCAGCTCTTGGCATTTCAGGGTGTCGTAGTGATAGCATTGGGGGTTGCTCATTTGTAGGTGATTCCAAAATTTGGTGGCTCTTTTTTGGATTGTGATTATTAATGGGTATTGGCCTAGTTCTGCCCTGCATGCATTGTTTACTGTTTTCCTTTGAGTCCGGAGGATACTTTTACAGAATTCTGCATGTAGGATCTCAATTGGGTGTTTGTCCCATTTTGCAAATTCTTGTTGAGTTAGCGGTCCCCATACCTCACTGCCATAGAGTGCAATTGGTTCAATTACTGATTTGAAAATTTTGAGCCAAATGCTAATTGGGATTTCTATTTGGATTGATTTTTTGATGGCATAGAAAGCCCTTCTTGCTTTCTCTTTCAGTTCATTCACAGCCAGTTTGAAGTTTCCAGTAGAACTGATTTTTAAGCCCAAGTATGTGTAGTTAGTGGTTTGTTCAATTTTGGTTGTTCCTACTGTGAAATTTATTTTGGGTCCCTGATGTTTGGATCTTTGCTGGAACACAAGGACTTTGGTTTTTTGGGGATTAATTGTCAGGGCCCAAGTCTGGCAGTACGACTCCAGCAGGTCCAGGTTCTGCTGTAGACCCTCTTTAGTTGGTGACAGCAGAACCAGGTCATCTGCATAGAGGAGGAATTTAACCTTGGATTCATATAGGGTGAGGCCGGGTGCTGTAGATTGTTCAAGTAGTTTTGCCAATCCATTTATGTAAATATTAAAGAGTGTCGGTGAGATTGGCGAGCCCTGTGTCACACCCGCCCCTGTGGGAAGTATTTTGTTTGTTTTTCTCCAATTTTAACTGCACATTTGTTGTTTGTATACATTGATTTAATTACATCATATGTTTTCCCTCCTACCCCGCTTTCGATAAGTTTCAGGAATAAACCTTCATGCCAGATGGAGTCGAAAGCCTTCTGGAAATCTACAAAGCATGCGTAGATTTTGCTTTTGTTATGGTGAACGTGTTTGTCAATTAGGGTCTGTAGGGTGAAGATATGATCGGATGTTCTATAGTTTGGCAGGAATCCAATTTGGCTTTTACTCAAGACATTGTGCTCCTCAAGGAAGTTTATAAGTCTTTTGTTTATGATGCTACAGAATACCTTCCCCAGGTTACTGTTTACACAGATGCCTCGATAGTTGTTTCGGTCGATTTTGTCCCCACTTTTGTATATGGGCGTTATGAGTCCTTTGTTCCAGATATCAGGGAAATAACCGACACTCAGAACCAAGTTGAAGAGTTTTAGGATAGCCAGTTTCATTTTGTTGTCTGTGTGTTTAATCATCTCGTTTAGTATGCCGTCTGTCCCGCAGGCTTTTCCTGGTCGCAGGTCCTTGAGTTTTTCAAGAAGTTCTTTTTCTGTTATTATGGCGTCTAGCGGGTTTTGGTTATCTTTTATGGCCATTTCTAGCTTTTCCAGTTTTTTGCATATTTGGTTTTGCTCTGGTCTTAGTGTGTTTTTCTGGTATAATTTTTCAAAGTGGTTTACCCATGTGTCCCCATTTTGAATGGCCAAATCGTCGTGTTGTTTTTTGTGTAGTGTTTTCAAGTTTTCCCAGAAACAATTGGAATCAATGGATTCCTCCATGGAGCTGAGTGTATTCTTAATATATTGCTCTTTTTTGGTTCTGAGTGTGTTTCTGTATTGTGTTAGTGTCTGACAATAAGTAAGGCATAATTCCTCGTTTTCTGGATGTCTGTGTTTTTGGTTTGATATTTTTCTAAGTTTTTTCCTCATGTTATGGCAATCTCGGTCAAACCATTTTTCATAGTTTTTTGTTTTGGGTTTGTTCTTGCGAGCTTTCAAGTTTGCATTTGTTGCCAAATTATCAAAAATATTGTTTAGTTTAATAACTGCCCGGTTTACGCCTTCTTTATTGTGAGTGTATATGTTATCCAGAAAGATGTCTAAGAGAGCTTGAGTTGATGCATTGCTAATTGTTTTCTGGTATTTTTCCGTGTCGTTTTTGGCCCATCTGTACGATTTTTTGGTGTTGTACAGTTTACTGAGTTGTGTTTCTATGTTGTTTGTTTCTGTCTTTTTGAGGAACATAGTAATTTGACTGTGATGCTTTGAAAGAGGATGGGTCTAAGTCTGTAATCATATAGTCTACTGTGCTGCAGCCAAGAGGTGAGTAATAGGTCGATCTTCCTCGGAGGTCTCCTATGAACCTACCATTGGCAATGTACAGACCCAGGTTTCGACAGAGCTGTAGTAGCTGTTTTCCGTTGGTATTTGACTGCTTGTCGCAGTTATGCCTGTATGGAAGGGAAGGGATGTCAAAGTGGTTATTCCCGAAAACGTAATTGTTTCCCTGATTATTGGTGAAGTCTGGTTCTTCGCCCGTTCTTGAATTGAGGTCCCCACAGATCAACACGTTCCCCTGGGCCTGGTATTGGATAATTTCCCCCTCCATGTTGGAGAAGGTGTCCTCTTTAAAGTACGGGGAATCGATTGGAGGGATATAAAGTGCGCAAATGTAAACATCTTGGGTGTTTGAGATAATCTCCCTCTCAAGTTTGAGCCACATATGGTTTTCGCCCTTTTTTATAAATTTGATGTAATTCTTAAGTTCTGTTTTAAACCAGATCAGTATGCCTCCGGAGTCTCTGCCTTGGGTTACACTTGGTAATTTATTGGAGGGAACCACCAGCTCAGTGTACCCTTGGGGACAGCCAGTGTGTCCTTTTCCTTTATACCAAGTTTCCTGTAAAATGATAATATCTAGGTCTTTAGTTTCATCTGTGAACTCTGGGGTCCTACTCTTCACTTCTCGCACTGAAGAGCGTAGACCTTGGATATTCCAGGTCGAAATATATAAGGATTTCATGTTAAGTTTGATCTTTTACTATGATAGGTTAAAGAGTGGTACGTGTTTGTCGTGTCTAAGTGTGGGGAAAAAAAGATCACTTCAGTTGTCTATAAAAGTTAATACAATTTGGTTACCGTTCTTTCTATTAATTAGTCCTTGATCCATAAGGCGGAAGTAGATGCTGCTGCACATCTGCTTATTGTCTCTTAATGGATTTTTTCTGTCTGAGGTATTGCGTACGTCCTGTGCATCTCTCCCTCTGTCTGGCTGGGAGCGGTCCTATTCCCCTGTGGGACAGGAGTGGTGCAGGTCTGATATTGTTGTTTTGCATGGGGATCCTCTCTGGTCTCAGTTGGTGTGTTGGTGGTCTTTGTAGTGTTCCTGATATGTACCCCGCTGATCTCTGGTGGTCAGGGGGGGGTCCTCTTGGAGTCTAGGTATGGACCCGGTTAAAAGCGACGTCCTTCAGGGCTTTAGCAAAGATCGATATTTTTTGCCTTTGGATGTGGACGTGGTCGTAAAGACATTCCTCATCGAGGGTGGGGTGTTGGGCCAGGTGTACGTTGTGGTTTGATTCGCAGTCTCTTGCTATGCTGGCATTTATCTCATGAATTGTGTTGTTGTTGAAGTCTGTTCTCGGCAATATTGTGGAAACAGTGATTCTAGTGTTTGGAAATGTACTGCTTGCCTTCCTAATCATTGCTCTGAGCGATGTTGCTACCTCTTTCTGTTGGGCCTTTAGGTCATTTGTGCCCGTGTGTATTATTATGTGTTGGGGGGAGCCTAATCTGGCTTTGGTCAGCCATCCCATGGCTCTGTTTGTTGTTGGGCACCAGATCTTTTCTACTTTACTTCTAGGGAATAGCTTTTTCTCCCATAGAAATTTCCCATTTGAGTCTATAAGTATTACGACGTCAGCCTTGTTTGTGTTTACTGTCTGGTGGCTTTCGCTTGGACTCATAGTGTGTGTGCTGGGCTGGGGTGTCTGGTGTGTGCGTACCTCTTGTGAGCGGCTCGCTTGTGGTTCCACGGTGGTGGGGGAAGATTGCGAATCAGTATGCTGGTCGGTCTGTGTGGCACCCCTTGTATTGTGTGTCTGTTGCTTTTGTTCCATGTGGGAGTGCAGCCGTTCCGTCCGGCTCTGTCTTGTCTTATCTCTAGCCTCTGGTTGCTGGTCTAATGGTGTTATCTCTCCTCTATGGCTCTCTTCTTTTTCCTGCAGCTCTTTCACCTGATTCCTAAGTAGATTCACCTGGTTCTCAAGTAGATTCAGCTCTCTCTTGTGTCTCTCCCTCTCCTGCTTTTGTTCGTCATTCATTTTGAGGAACTCCTCTCTAAGTTTAACCATCTCTATCTCTAATTGATTAAATTTATCTTTTGGTTGTATCTGGCTGTGTGATCCCGGGGTATGTGTCTGGTCGGCCCTGGAAGGCTCACTCACTTCCTGGCTAGGCTGGTCGGCCCTAGAAGGCTCACTCACTTCCTGGCTATGCTGCTCTTCTCTTGGTGAGCTGGGAATGGTAGGGGGACTATGTGTGGCTTCCTCCCTGGTAGTTATGCTGGGGTTTGTCAGTTGTATCGTGTGGCTGTGGTTCCCCAGGGTTAGTGTCTGGTTTGAACTGTGTGGCTCGTTCACCTCCTGACCAGGCAGATTTTCTCCTGGTAAGTTGTCAATGTTGGGGGGAGTGCGGGCCACTCTGGGGCTGTTCCTTCCCCCCTTAGTTAATCTTTTCAGTGTCCTGAAGGCCGTTGCAAATTTGTCGAGGTTGCCTTGCACTAATATTGTTCCGGTATTGTACGCGTTGACCGTCGTGGTTGAACTGTCTCCTGGTGTGTTAATTTTCATTATGGACCCATTTGCGGTATTTTCTAGCTTAACATTGGTATAGTGTGATTTTATTGCTGTGATCCAAGCCGCTGGCTGATTTGAGTAGAAAATTAGGTTACTTTTTGTCCCATTGTTGTAACAGTCAGCAAAAAGAGTTTCTGGTTTTTCTCTCATCTGATCATGCTTGATCGCTTTTATAGCTTTTTTTGCGGTGTTGGGGGGAATCTGGAAGCGGGGCTGTTGTGGATCTTCTGATTCGCTCATTTTTGGTAAAGTATTGTTGATCTTAGAATAAGCTTTTCTGGGGCCCCGGGTTTGGTGTTTCCCTCTCCCAGTTCGCGAACTTTCCCGGTCCCCCTCTCCGACCCCGTGGTCCCTGAGCCTCGGCTCCTGGGTTCACCCTTCTCAGGTCTGAGTCTGTGAGCCGCTGTTTCCCGGTGCCTTCGGGCTGTTCCCCTCCCCCTCAGAGGTCTCTGGGCCTCTGTCTCGGCCTGGCTCCTCGGGCCTTTCCCTCGGCCTCCCTCCCTGGGCCCTGTACTCACGGTCTTGGTTGCGAGCCTTCTGGTTGCTCCCCTTCTCCTCAGAGGTCTCTGTGCCTGATGGCCTGGCTCCTCGGGCCTTTCCCGTGCTGGATTGTTAGGCTGCGGCCCGAGTCCCCTCAGCTGTGCCGGTTGCTGGATTTCTGGGCTGCGGCCCGAGTCCCCTCGGCTGTGCCGATTGCTGGATTTCTGGGCTGCGGCCCGAGTCCCCTCGGCTGTGCCGATTGCTGGATTTCTGGGCTGCGGCCCGAGTCCCCTCAGCTGTGCCGATTGCCGGGTTGCGTTCCGAATCTCCTCGGCTGTGCCGATTTCTGGGATGCGGTCCGAGTCCCCTCGGCTGTGCCGGTTGCTGGACTGCTGGGCTGCGGCCCTAGTCACCTCGCCTCCTCGAACTCGGTCCCGATGCCGCCGACTCAACCGCCGCTGCTGAGGCCCCGTGTGGCTGCCGTTCAATGGTTTGTGTAGTTCTTCTCTTGTTTCTTTTTTTGCTTTGGCTTTTTTTTTTCCCGCTATTTTCCTCTGGTTTTTTTTTTCTTTCTTTGGTAGTCTTTCTGGCGGTCTTTTCCTTCTCTACTTTGTCCAGACTAATCTAAACTTAAACTAAACTAAACTAAACTAACTTAACTAGAACTAAATTTAATTTTAAAACCTTTTAAAAATTGAAATGAAACTTTTTTCCCCACTTTAGACACTAAAAACACTAAAATCTCAGCAGCCCATCTTCAGCGTGTGTATTCACTCCGTCTGCAAACCACACACACTCCACCTCCCCCAGTCACACACTCCGCCCCCCCAGTCACACACTCCGCCCCCCCAGTCACACACTCCGCCCCCCCAGTCACACACTCCGCCCCCCCAGTCACACACTCCGCCCCCCCAGTCACACACTCCGCCCCCCCAGTCACACACTCCGCCCCCCCAGTCACACACTCTGCCCCCCCAGTCACACACTCCCCCCCAGTCACACACTCCGCCCCCAGTCACACACTCCGCCCACTCAGTCACACACTCCGCCCCCCCAGTCACACACTCCGCCCCCCCAGTCACACACTCCACCCCCCCAGTCACACACTCCGCCCCCCCAGTCACACACTCCCTGCCAGTTACACACTCCCCCCCAGTCACACACTCCCCCCCAGTCACACACTCCCCCCATCACACTCTCCACATCCAGTCACACACTTCCCCCCCATTCACACACACCCCCCCAAGACACACACTCCCCCCAAGTCACACACTTCCCCCCCAGTCAAACACCCCCCCCCCGTCACACACTCCCCCCGTCACACACTCCCCCCACCCAGTCACACTCTCCACCCCCAGTCACGATCTCCCCCCCAGTCACACTCTCCCCCCCCACTCCAGGCACACACTTCACCCCCCAGTCACACACTCACCCCCAGTCACACACTCCCCCCCCAGGTTCACACTCCCCCCCAGGCACACATTCCCCCCCAGTCTCACACTCCCCCCATCACACACTCCCTCCCAGTCACACACTGCCCCCCAGTCACACACTCCCCCCCAGTCACACACTCCCCCCCAGTCACACACTCCCCACCATCACACACTCCCTCCCACAGTCACACACTCCCCCATCACACTCTCCCCCCTCATTCACACTCTCCCCCCTCATTCACAATCTCCCCCGCAGTCACACACTCCCCCCCAGTCCCACACTCCCCCCCTAGTCAAACTCACCCCCGCAGTCACACTCTCCCTCCCAGACAGACAATCCCCCCCCAGTCACAGACTCCCCCCCAGTCACAGACTCCCCCCCAGTCACACACTCCCCCCCAGTCACACACTCCGCCCCAGTCACACACTCCGCCCCAGTCACACACTACGCCCCAGTCACACACTACACCCCAGTCACACACTCCGCCCCAGTCACACACTCCGCCCCAGTCACACACTCCGCCCCAGTCACACACTCCCCCCAAGTCACACACTCCCCCCCATCACACACACCCCCCCAGTCACAAACTCCCCCCCAGTCACACAGTCCCCCCCAGTCACACAGTCCCCCCCAGTCACACACTCCCCCCCCAGTCACACACTCCCCCCCCCAGTCACACACTCCCGCCCCAGTCACACACTCCCCCCCATCACACACACCCCCCCAGTCACAAACTCCCCCCCAGTCACACAGTCCCCCCCAGTCACACAGTCCCCCCCAGTCACACACTCCCCCCCCAGTCACACACTCCCCCCCCCAGTCACACACTCGCCCCCTGTCACACACTACCCCCCAGTCACAAACTCCCCCCCCAGTCACACACTCCCCCCCCCAGTCACACACTCGCCCCCTGTCACACACTACCCCCCGGTCTCAATCTCCCCCACCAGTCACACACTCCCCCACCAGTCACACACTCACCCCGACCAGTTACACACTCCCCTGTCACACACTCCCCCTCCGTCACACACTCCCCTGTCACACTCTCCCCCACCCCAGTCACACTCTCCCCTCCCAATCACACTCTCCGCCCCAGTCACACTCCCCCCCACACATTAATGCACTCCCCCCAGTCACACACTCGCCCCCCCAGTCACACACTACCCCTCCAGTCACACTCTTCCCCCAGTCACACACTCACCCCCGTCACACACTCCCCAGTCACACACTACGCCCCAGTCACACACTACACCCCAATCACACTCTTCCCCCAGTCACACTCTTCCCCCAGTCACACACTCCCCCCGTCACACACTCCCCAGTCACACACTACGCCGCAGTCACACACTGCCCCGTCACACATTCCCCCCAGTCACACACTCCCCCACGTCACACTCTCCCCCTCAGTCACACACACCCTCCTTCACACTCTCCCCCACAGTCAAACTCTCCCTCCATTCACACACTCCGCCCCAGTCACACACTCCCCCCCCAGTCACTCACTCCCCATCACACACTCCCCCCAGTTACACACTCCCCCCAGATACACACTCCCCCCCGTCACACTCTCCCCCCCATTCACACACTCCACCTCCCCCAGTCACACACTCCGCACCCCCGTCACACTCTCCGCCCCCCAGCCACACACTCCGCCCCACCAGTCACACACTCCGCCCCCCCAGTCACACACTCCGCCCCCCCAGTCACACACACCGCCGCCAAAGTCACACACTCCGCCCCGCCAGTCACACACTCCGCCCCCCAGTCACACACTCCGCCCCCTCAGTCACACACTCCGCCCCCCCAGTCACACACTCCGCCCCCCCAGTCACACACTCCGCCCCCCCGTCACACACTCCGCCCCCCCAGTCACACACTCCGCCCCCCCAGTCACACACTCCGCCCCCCCAGTCACACACTCCGCCCCCCGAGTCACACACTCCGCCCCCCCAGTCACACACTACCCCTCCAGTCACACGCTCCGCCCCCCCAGTCACACACTCCGCCCCCCCGTCACACACTCCGCCCCCCAGTCACACACTCCGCCCCCCGAGTCACACACTCCGCCCCCCCAGTCACACACTACCCCTCCAGTCACACGCTCCGCCCCAGTCTCACGCTCCGCCCCAGTCACACGCTCCGCCCCAGGCTCACGCTCCGCCCCAGTCTCACGCTCCGCCCCAGGCTCACGCTCCGCCCCAGTCACACGCTCCGCCCCAGTCACACGCTCCGCCCCAGTCTCACGCTCCGCCCCAGTCACACGCTCCGCCCCAGGCTCACACTCCGCCCCCCCAGTCACACACTACCCCTCCAGTCACACGCTCCGCCCCAGTCTCACGCTCCGCCCCAGTCTCACGCTCCGCCCCAGTCACACGCTCCGCCCCAGGCTCACGCTCCACCCCAGGCTCACGCTCCGCCCCAGTCTCACGCTCCGCCCCAGTCTCACGCTCCGCCCCAGTCACACACTCCCCCCAAGTCACACACTCCTCCCCCAGTCACACACTCCCGCCCCAGTCACACACTCCCCCCCATCACACACTCCCCCCCAGTCACAAACTCCCCCCCCAGTCACACACTCCCCCCCCCAGTCACACACTCGCCTCCTGTCACACACTACCCCCCAGTCACAAACTCCCCCCCCAGTCACACAGTCCCCCCCAGTCACACAGTCCCCCCCAGTCACACACTCCCCCACCAGTCACACACTCACCCCCCCAGTCACACACTCACCCCCTGTCACACACTACCCCTCCGTCACACACTCCCCTGTCACACTCTCCCCCACCCCAGTCACACTCTCCCCTCCCAATCACACTCTCCGCCCCAGTCACATTCCCCCCCACACATTAATGCACTCCCCCCAGTCACACACTCGCCCCCCCAGTCACACACTACCCCTCCAGTCACACTCTTCCCCCAGTCACACACTCACCCCCGTCACACACTCCCCAGTCACACACTACGCCCCAGTCACACACTACACCCCAGTCACACTCTTCCCCCAGTCACACTCTTCCCCCAGTCACACACTCCCCCCGTCACACACTCCCCAGTCACACACTACGCCGCAGTCACACACTGCCCCGTCACACATTCCCCCCAGTCACACACTCCCCCACGTCACACTCTCCCCCTCAGTCACACACACCCTCCTTCACACTCTCCCCCACAGTCACACTCTCCCTCCATTCACACACTCCGCCCCAGTCACACACTCCCCCCCCAGTCACTCACTCCCCATCACACACTCCCCCCAGTTACACACTCCCCCCAGATACACACTCCCCCCCGTCACACTCTCCCCCCCATTCACACACTCCACCTCCCCCAGTCACACACTCCGCACCCCCGTCACACACTCCGCCCCCCAGCCACACACTCCGCCCCACCAGTCACACACTCCGCCCCCCCAGTCACACACTCCGCCCCCCCAGTCACACACACCGCCGCCAAAGTCACACACTCCGCCCCCCCAGTCACACACTCCGCCCCCCAGTCACACACTCCGCCCCCTCAGTCACACACTCCGCCCCCCCAGTCACACACTCCGCCCCCCCAGTCACACACTCCGCCCCCCCGTCACACACTCCGCCCCCCCAGTCACACACTCCGCCCCCCGAGTCACACACTCCGCCCCCCCAGTCACACACTCCGCCCCCCGAGTCACACACTCCGCCCCCCCAGTCACACACTCCGCCCCCCAGTCACACACTCCGCCCCCTCAGTCACACACTCCGCCCCCCCAGTCACACACTCCGCCCCCCCAGTCACACACTCCGCCCCCCCAGTCACACACTCCGCCCCCCCAGTCACACACTCCGCCCCCCGAGTCACACACTCCGCCCCCCCAGTCACACACTACCCCTCCAGTCACACGCTCCGCCCCCCCAGTCACACACTCCGCCCCCCCGTCACACACTCCGCCCCCCCAGTCACACACTCCGCCCCCCGAGTCACACACTCCGCCCCCCCAGTCACACACTACCCCTCCAGTCACACGCTCCGCCCCCCCAGTCACACACTCCGCCCCCCCGTCACACACTCCGCCCCCCCAGTCACACACTCCGCCCCCCGAGTCACACACTCCGCCCCCCCAGTCACACACTACCCCTCCAGTCACACGCTCCGCCCCAGTCACACGCTCCGCCCCAGTCTCACGCTCCGCCCCAGTCACACGCTCCGCCCCAGTCACACGCTCCGCCCCAGTCTCACGCTCCGCCCCAGGCTCACGCTCCGCCCCAGTCTCACGCTCCGCCCCAGGCTCACGCTCCGCCCCAGTCTCACGCTCCGCCCCAGGCTCACGCTCCGCCCCAGTCTCACGCTCCGCCCCAGGCTCACGCTCCGCCCCAGTCTCACGCTCCGCCCCAGGCTCACGCTCCGCCCCAGTCTCACGCTACGCCCCAGGCTCACGCTCCGCCCCAGTCTCACGCTCCGCCCCAGTCTCACGCTCCGCCCCAGTCTCACGCTCCGCCCCAGGCTCACGCTCCGCCCCAGTCTCACGCTACGCCCCAGGCTCACGCTCCGCCCCAGTCTCACGCTCCGCCCCAGTCTCACGCTCCGCCCCAGGCTCACGCTCCGCCCCAGTCTCACGCTCCGCCCCAGTCTCACGCTCCGCCCCAGGCTCACGCTCCGCCCCAGTCTCACGCTACGCCCCAGTCTCACGCTCCGCCCCAGTCTCACGCTCCGCCCCAGTCTCACGCTACGCCCCATTCACACACTACGCCCCACACAAGTGCCAGGCAATTACCATCTCCAACAAGCGAGACTCGAACCATCTCCCCTTGACATTCAATGGCATTACCATCGCTGAATCCCCCACTATCAACATCCTGGGGGTTACCATTGATCAGAAACTGAACTGGACCAGCCATATAAATACTGTGGCTATAAGAGCAGGCCAGAGGCTGGGAAATCTGCGGCGAGTGTCTCAACTCCTGACTCCCCAAAGCCTTTCCACCACCTACAAGGCACAAGTCAGGATTGTGATGGAATACTTTCCACTTGCCTGGATGAGTGCAGCTCCAACAACACTCCAGAAGTTCGACACCATTCAGGATAAAGCAGCCCGCTTGATTGGCATTCCATCCACCACCTTCAACATTCGCTCCCTCCACCACCGGCGCACTGTGGCTGCAGTGTGCACCATCTACAAGATGCACTGCAGCAACTCGCCAAAGCTCCTTCAACAGCACCTTCCAAACCCGCGACCTCTACCACTAAGAAGGACAAGGGCAGCAGACGCATGGGAACATCACCACCTACAAGTTCCCCTCCAAGCCACACACCATCCTGACTTTGACCTGTATCGCCGTTCCTTCACTGTCGCTGGGCCAAAATCCTAGAACTCCCTTCCTAACAGCATTGTGGGTGTACCTACACCATATGGACTGCAGCGGTTCAAGAAGGCGGCTCACCACCATCTTCTCAAGGGCAATTAGGGATGGGCACTAAATGCATGCCTAGCCAGCCAGCGACGCCCACATCCCATCAATGAATTAAAAAATACACACGCCCCAGTCACACACTCCCCCCGCCCCCACCCACAAGTTACACACTTCCTCCCAGTCACACACTCCCCACCATCACACATTCCCTCCCCCAGTCAAACACTCCCCCACAACCCGTCACACTCTCCCCTCCCAATCACACTCTCCGCCCCAGACACACACCCCCCCCGCAGTAACACACTCCCCCCATCACACACTCCCCCCACTGTCACACAAGCCCCCCCAGTCAAACAATCCCCCCCATTCACACTCTCCCCCACAGTCACACTGTCCGCCCCCCATTCAAACACTTCCCCCAGTCACACACTCCCCCCCAAGTCACACACTCCCTCCCCCCAATCACACACTCCACCCCCCCAGTCACACACTCCCCCGTCACACACTCCCCCCTCAGTCATACACTCCCCCCGTCACACTCTCCCTATCCAGTCACACACTCCCCCCCCACAGTCACACAATCCCCCCCAGTCACACACTCCCCCCAAGTCACACACTTCCCACCCAGTGACACTCTCCCCCCGCCACACACTACCCCCCCCAGTCACACTCTCCCCCCACCACACACTCCCCCCAAGTCACACATTCCCCCCAAGTCACAAACTCCCCCTCCAGTCACACTCCTCCCCCCGTCATGCACTCACCCCCCGTCACACACTCAATCCCCGTCACACACTCACTCCCCCAGTCACACACTCCCTCCCCAGTCACACACTCCCACCCAAGTCACAGACTCCCCCCCAGTCACATACTCACACCCCCAGTCTCACACCCCCTCCAGTCACACACTCCCCCTCCAGTCACACTCCTCCCCCGTCACACACTCCCCCGTCACACATGCCCCAGTCACACACTCCCCCCCCCAGTCACACACTCCCCCCCAGTCACCCGCTCCCACCATCACAAACACCCCTGTCACACACTTCCCCCAGTTACACAATACCCCATCACACACTCCCCCCATGCACACGCACTCCCCCCTAGTCAAACACTCCCCCCAAGTCACACACTCCCCCGCCAGTCACACACTCCCCCGCCAGTCACACACTCCCCCGCCAGTCACACACTCCCCCGCCAGTCACACACTCCCCCCACAGTCTCACACTCCCCCCCCACAGTCTCACACTCCCCCCCAGTCCAGTCACACACTCCCCCGTCACACTCTCCCCATCCAGTCACACACTCCACCCCAGTCACACACTCCCTCCCCCAGTCACACTCCCACCCCCTAGTCACACTCCCCCCTGCCCCCCGCCCCGAGTCACACTCCTCCCCCAGTCACACACTCCCCCGTCACACATTCGCACCACACAAGTGCCAGGCAATGACCATCTCCAACAAGCGAGACTCTAACCATCTCCCCTTGTCATTCAATGGCATTACCATCGCTGAATCCCCCACTATCAACATCCTGGGGGTTACCATTGATCAGAAACTGAACTGGACCAGCCATATAAATACTGTGGCTACAAGAGCAGGCCAGAGGCTGGGAATTCTGCGGCGAGTGTCTCACCTCCTGACTCCCCAAAGCCTTTCCACCATCTACAAGGCACAAGTCAGGAGTGTGATGGAATACTCTCCACTTGCCTGGATGAGTGCAGCTCCAACAAAACTCAAGAAGCTCGACACCATTCAGGATAAAGCAGCCCGCTTGATTGGCACTCCATCCACCACCTTCAACATTCACTCCCTCCACCACCGGCGCACTGTGGCTGCAGTGTGTACCATCTACAAGATGCACTGCAGCAACTCGCCAAAGCTCCTTCAACAGCACCTTCCAAACCCGCGACCTCTACCACTTAGAAGGACAAGGGCAGCAGACGCATGGGAGCATCACCACCTGCAAGTTCCCCTCCAAGCCACACACCATCCTGACTTAGACCTGTATTGCCGTTCCTTCACTGTCGCTGGGCCAAAATCCTGGAACTCCCTTCCTAACAGCATTGTGGGTGTACCTACACCATATGGACTGCAGCGGTTCAAGAAGGGGCTCACCACCATCTTCTCAAGGGCAATTAGGGATGGGCACTAAATGCAGGCCTAGCCAGCGAAGCCCACATCCCATCAAAGAATTAAAAAAAACACACGCCCAAGTCACACACACCCCCCCAGTCACACACTCCCCCATCACACACTCCCCCCATCACACACTCCCCCCCAGTCACACACTCCCCCCATCACACACTCCCCCCCAGTCACACACTCCCCCCATCACACACTCCCCCCAGTTAAACACTCCCCATTCACACACTCCCCCCCAGTCACTCACTCCCCCCAGTCGCACACTTCCCCCGTCACACTCCCACCCCCCAGTCAAACACTCCCCCCCCAGTCACACACTCCCCAGTCACACACTCCCCAGTCACACTCTACCCCCAGTCACACACTTCTCTCCCTTCCCCCTCCCCCTGCCCCCCCCTGCCCCTCTCCCCCCCTCTCTGCTCCCTCCCCTCTCCCTCCCCCCTCCCTCCCACAAACCACCCCCTCCCCCTCCGTCCCCCCTCCCTCCCCCTCCCTCCCCCTCCTGTCCCTCTCCCTCCCCTGTCCCCTCCCTCCCTCTCCCCCTCTCTCCTTCCCTCCTCCCTCTCCCTCTCCCTCCCTCTCATGCCCCCGTCCCTCTCTCCCACCCCCCTCCCTCTCCCTCTCCCTCCCTCTCCTGCCCCCGTCCCTCTCTCCCTCCCCCCTCTACCTCCTTCTCCCTCCCCCGCTCCACCTCCCTCTCCCTCCCCATCCCTCTCCATCCCCCTCCCTCTTCCCCTCCCCCTCCCTCTCCCCCCTCCCTCCCTCTCCCTCCCTCCCTCCCTCTCCCTCCCTCTCCCTCCCCACCTCCCCCTCCCCCTCTCCCCCTTCCTCCCCTCCCCTCCCCTCCGCCCTCGCCCCTCCCCTCCACCCTCCCCCTCTCCTCCACCCCTTTTCCTCCCCCTCCCCTCCACCCCTTTCCCTCCCCCTCCCCCCTTTCCCTCCCCCTCCACCCCTTTCCCTCCCCCTCCCCCCTTTGCCTCGCCCCTCCCCCCTTTCCCTCCCCCCCACTCCCCCCTTTCCCTCCCCTCCCCCGCCCTCCCCTTCCCACTCTTCACCTCCCCCTCCCACCTCCCCCTCCCCCCCTCCTCCCCTCCCCCTCCTCCCCTCCCCCTCCCCCTTCCTCCCCTCCACCTCCCTCCCCTCCCCTCCCCCTTTTCCCCTCCCCCTCCCCCTTCCACCCCTCCCCCCGTCCCCCTTCCTCCCCTCCCCCTTCCTCCCCTCCCCCTTCCTCCCCTCCCCTTCCCCCTCCTCCCCCTCACTCCCCTCTCACCCCTCCCCTCTCCCCCCACCCCCTACCCCTTTCCCTCCCCCTCTCCTCCCCCCTTCCTCCTCTCCCCCTCACCCTTTCCCCACCTCCCTCTCCTCCCCCTCTCTCACCTCTCTCCCCCTCCCCCTCCCCTCTCCCCCCTCTGCCTCTCCTTCCCCCCTCTCCCCTACCCCCTCCCCCTCCCCCTCTCCCCCTCCCACCATCCCTCCTCTCCCCACTCCCTCCCCCCACCCCACCCGCCTCCCCCATCCCCTCCCCCACCCCACCGCAGCCCTGCTCTCTCCCCCTCCTCCTCCCCCCTCCCCCTCCCCCTCTCCTCACCCTCCGCCCCTCTCCTCCCCTCCCCCTCCCCCTCTCCCCCTCTCCACCACTCCCCTCTCCTCCTCTCCTCCCCTCCTCCTCTCCTCCCCTCCTCCTCTCCTCCCCTCCCCCTCTCCTCCCCACCCCCTCTCCTCCCCTCCCCCTCTCCTCCCCTTCCCCTCTCCCTCTCCTTCCCTCCCTCTCTCCTGCACTCCCCCTCTCCTCCACTTCCCCCTCCCCATCCCCGACTCCTCCCCCCTCTCATCCCCTCCCCCTCTCCTCCCGCTCTCCCCCTCTCCTCCCCTCCCCCTCTCCTCCCCTCCTCCCCTCCCTCTCTCCTCCCCTCCCCCTCTCCTCCCCACCCCCTCTCCTCCCCTCCCCTCTCCTCCCCTCCCCCTCCCCCTCTCCTCCACTCCCCCTCTCCCTCCCCCTCTCCCCTCTCCCTCCACCTCACCCTCTACTCCTCTCCCCCTCCTCCTCCCCTACTCCTCTCCCCCTCCTCCTCTCCCCCTCCTCCCCTCCCCCTCCTTCCCTCTCCCTCTATCCTCCTCCCCTCCCTCCTCCTCCCCTCCCTCATCCTCCTCCCCCCTCCCCTCCCCCTTCCCCCTCCCCTCCCCCTTCCCCTCCCTCCTCCTCCTCCCCCTTCCCCTCCCCTCCCCTCCCCCACCCCTCCCCCTCCCCGCCCCCTCCCCTCCCCCTCCCTCTCTCCTCCTCCCCCTCTCCTCCTCCCCCTCTCCCTCTCCTCCCCCCTCCCCTCCCCCTCTCCTCTCCTCCCCCACTCCTTCCCCTCCCGCTCTCTTCCCCCCTCCCTCCCCTCCCCCTCTCTTCTCCTCCCCCACTCCTTCCCCTCCCGCTCTCTTCCCCCCTCCCTCCCCTCCCCCTCTCTTCCCCCCCCGCTCTCCCTCCCCTCCCCCTCTCTTCCCCCTCTCTTCCCCCTCTCCCCCCTCTCTCCCCTCTCCCTCTTCCTCCCCCTCCTCTCCCCCCTCCCCCACTCTCCCCCACCTCTCCCCCCGTCTCCCTCTCCCTCCCCCCTCTCCCTCCACCCTCTCCCTACCCCCGTCTCCCTCTCCCCTTCCCCCCCCTCCCTCTCCCTCCCCCCATCTCCCCCCCTATCCCTCTCCCCCCCTATCCCTCTCCCTCCCCCCCTCTCCTCCCCCTCCCTCCCCCCTCTCCCCTCTCCCCTATCCCTCCCCCTCTCCCACTCCCTCCCCCTCCCTCCCACTCTCCCTACCCCCCTCCCCTCCCTCTCCCTCCCCCTCCCTTCCACCTCTCTCCCTCCCTCTCCCCCTCCCCCTTTCCCTCCCCTCTCTCCCTCCCCTCTCTCCCCCTCCCTCCCCCTCTCCCTCCCCTCTCTCCCCCTCCCTCCCCCTCTCCTCCCCCTCTCTCCCCCCTCTCCCTCCCCTCTCTTCCCCCTCTCCCTCCCTCCTCTCCCCCCTCTCCCCCCTCCTCCCCTCTCACTCCCCCTCTCCATCCCCCCTCCACCCTCCCCCTCTCACTCCCCCCTCTCCCTCCCCCCCTCTCTCCCCCCCCTCTCCCCCCTCTCCCTCCCCCTCTCACTCCCCCCTCTCCCTCTCCCCTCTCTCCCCCTCCCCTCTCTCCACCCCCCCTCTCTCCCCCCTCTCCCTCCCCCTCTCCCTTCCCTCTCTCCCTTCCCCCTCTCCCTCCCCCCTCTCCCTTCCCCCTCTCCCCCTCCCCCTCCCCATCTCTCCGTTCCCCCTCCCCCCTCCCCCCTCCCCCCTCTCTCCCTTCCCCCCTCTCCCTTCCCCCTCTCCCTCCCCCCCTCTCTCGCCCCTCTCCATCCCCCTCTCCATCCCCCTCTCCCTCCCCCTCTCTCTCCACCCCTCTCCCTCCCCCCTCTCTCTCCAACCCTCTCCCTCCCCCTCCCCCCTCCCCCTCCCCCTCTCTCCAACCCTCTTCCTCCCCTCTCCCTCCCCCTCCCCTCTCCTCCCTCCCCCTCTCCTCCCTCCCCCTCCCCCTCTCTCCCCCCACCCCCACCCCCTCACCCTCTCACTCCCCCTCCCCCTCTCTCTCCCCCTCCCACCCTCCCACTCCCCCCCACTACCTCCCCCCTCTCCCTCCCCCCACCCCCACCCCCTCACCCTCTCACTCCCCCTCCCCCTCTCTCTCCCCCTCCCACCCTCCCACTCCCCCCCACTACCTCCCCCCTCTCCCTCCCCCCTCTCCCCCCTCCCCCCTCTCTCCCCCTCCCCCCTCCCCCCCTCCCCCCTCTCTCCCCCTCCCCCCTCTCTCCCCTCCCTCCCCCTCTCCCTCTACCTCTCCCTCCCCCTCTCCCTCCCCCTCTCCCTCCACTCTCCCTCCCCTCCCCCCTCTCCCTCCCCCTCTCCCTCCCCCCCTCTCCCCCCTCCCCCCTCTCCCTCTGCCTCCCCCCTCTCCCTCCTCCTATCCCCCCTCTCTCACTCCCCCTCTCCCCCCTCTCTCTCCCTCCCCCTCTACCCCCCTCTCTCCCTCCCCGTCTACCCCCCTCCCCCCTCTCTCCCTCCCCTTCTCCCCCCTCTCTCCCTCCCCCTCTCTCCCTCTGTCTCTCCCTCCCCCCTCTCCCCCCCCTCTCCCACCCTCTCCCTCACCCTCTCCCCCGTCTCTCCCTCTACCTCTCCCTCCCCCTCTCTCCCTCCCCCTCTCTCCCCCCGCCTCTCCCTCTGCCTCTCCCTCCCCCCCTCTCCCCCCCTCTCCCTCCCCCTCTCCCCCCGCCTCTCACTCTGCCTCTCCCTCCCCCTCTCTCCCCCCCTCTCCCCTTCCCTCCCTCTTCCTCTCTCTCCCTCCCTCTCCCTCTCTCTCCCTCCCTCTCTCTCCCTCCCTCTCCTCCCCTCCCTCCCTCTCCTCCCCTCCCTCTCTTCCCCTCCTCCCCTCCCTCTCTTCCCCTCCTCCCCTCCCTCTCTTCCCCTCTCTCCCCCCCCTCCCCCCCCCCCTCCCCCCCCCCCCCCCCCCTCCCCCCCCCCCCCCCCCCCCCTCTCCCCCCCCCCCCCCCCCCCCCTCCCCCCCTCTTCCCCTCCCCTCCCCCTCCCTCTCTTCCCCTCCCCTCCCCCTCCCTCTCTTCCCCTCCCCCCTCCCTCTCTTCCCCTCCCTCTCTTCCCCTCCCCGCTTCCCTCTCTTCCCCTCCCCCCTCCCTCCCCCTCCTGTAGTGTATGTACCCGTCTACCTTTAAGAGAACTATTGTATGTAACCGTTCACCTTTAAGAGAACTATTTTAGGTGTGGCACTACTTTGTTTGGCTTCTGTATACTGTAATACCGACGGTGACCACACCAATATATAAGTGTTGTGTCAGGATTTATTGGGCAGATTCGCCCTGACCTTCGAATAGTAAAGTCCTGTTTTAAGTTACTCTGGTAGTCTGTGTATTAATTAACTAAACAACCCACAGACTTTACAGTGGCGACGAGTCCGATCGTACCCTGTGGCAACAATGCTTCCGAAGCAGTTAACGAGCGTCGAGAAGAGGCAACCGCCCTCGTCGTTCTGCTGGGAGAAAACTCGAGGCTGCAGAACTAGAAAGGAGGAAGAATTTAGAGACAAAGACTTCCATCAGCAACAGGCGCTGACTGTCCCTTCTGCCACAGTGAGGAGTGAGCCGATCAGCACGAGAAGCAAGGCGGCCACGGTGACTGTGAGTAAGGGAAAGTAAAAAGAATAACCGGAGGATAAGGGCGGTGCACTCGACCACGGTCGAGGGGGAAAGGAGCCGGACAGAAGTCGGGTCCAGAGGCGCTGAAACTGGGGCAGCGTGGAGCAAGGAAGCCGCGGTACAGACAGGCTGGGGGACGCAACGGCGTCGTGAGACAGCTAGACCGCGACCGGCGAAAAAGGCCGGGCAGCGACCGAAGCCACGAAGCGCTGCGACCGGGAACGTAGGCGCGGGAAGAGATAAACTCAGCCGCAGCCGGGGAGGGAAGCACCGGACTGCGAGAGGGCTGGGAGGCGCCATTGGGAGCCGAGCGAGCGGGAGAGGCAGAGCCGACCAAGGGAGACTGAGTGAGAGCCAGTCCAGCGGCTGAAACTGTTCTCCGTCAACGGGGTGTACCCAGCGCTGGTAGAGCCGAGCGAGCGGGAGAGAGACAGAGCCCGAGCAAGGGAGACTGAGCGAGAGCCAGTCCAGCGGCTGAAACTGTTCTCCGTCAACGGGGTGTACCCAGCGCCGGTAGAGCCGAGCGAGCGGGAGAGAGACAGAGCCCGAGCAAGGGGAACTGAGCGAGAGCCAGCCCAGCGGCTGAAACTGTTCACCGTCAACGGGGTGTACCCAGCGCCGGTTGCCCTGCCGAGAAAAGGGAAAGCACTGAAGCCGACGCGCAGGCTGTGAACCTGAAAGCCAGCGGCCGTCGCCCGTGGGGAAAGTGTACCCCTCCCGCCAGGGGAAGAAATGCGGGAAGCCGCCATTAGGCGGAGAAGACAGAAGCGGGGAACCGCCATTGAAGTGGGCGGGGAGAGAAGATAAGCGCGGGAAACCGCCATTTTCGCGGGAACCGCCATCTTGAAAAAAAAAAGAAAATTTAAAGAAATAATCCGTGGTGTTATCAGGAAGAGAGGAAGATGCCTAAGCGTGGTAACATCAATGATTTTAATTCCGAGGTAGAAGACTGGGCCACGTATGTGGAACGCATTGAGATCTATTGTGAGGCCAATAAAATAGAAGAAGATGACAAAGCTATAACCTTGCTAAACTCGATGGGCGCGAAGACATACGGGCTCTTGAAGCATCTACTATCACCAGCTAAACCGGCGGATCAGACTTTCGATGATATTGTGGCTGTTCTGAAGGATCACTTGAACCCCACACCGTTGATGTTGGCGGAACGATTCAAATTCGATGCGAGAACGCAACGGAAAGACGAAAGCAACGCAGGATACTTGGTCGAACTGCGTAGACTAGCGAAATACTGCC